>NW_012152630.1:333122-335520 GCF_000956105.1 Propithecus coquereli | reverse complement strand
TATCCCTTAGGTTTTGGTATGTGTTTTTCCATTTTCATTTGTCCCAAGAAATTTTTTAATTTCCTTTTTAATTTTTTCTTTGACCCATTCTTTGTTCAGGAGCATGTTATTTAATTTTCATGCATTTATTATGTTTTCCAATGTTCCTTCTGTTATCGATTCTTAGTTTTCTTCCGTAGTGATCAGAAAAGACACTTACTATGATATTCATTTTTTTAAAATTTGTTAAGATTTGTTTTGTGATCTAACATATGGTCTACCCTGGAGAATGTTTCATGTGCTATCGTGAAAATTTTGTATTCTGCAGCTGTTGGGTGGACTGTTATATAAATATCTGTTAGGACCATTTGGTATAGAGTGCAATGTAACTTCATTGTTTCTTTGTTGAATTTCTGTCTGGATGATCTGTTCACTGCTGGAAGTGGGCTACTGAAATACCCTACCGTAGAGGACACTTTGTCTGGGAACGGTTTCTTGTTGTTTTTCTCAAGAACATGCCCTGGCCTTGCACGCAAGTCCAGGGGGCCCTAACCCTGCAAACAGGAGGGGCTAGAGAGTTTAGATGCAAACATCTGCTCACTGGAGACGAAACAACAAGGAACAGGGACGTGTTGAGTCGGGACAGTGTGGGAACAAAGAAATTGCGGTGGGACAGTTGCCAAACAGGTTGTGTTATAAATAAAGCAACTACAGCAAGAGCTCTTGCTGCAGCCTTATACCGTCTTTGTGTGTCTGTGTCTCTTTCTAGTGGCTGCAGTTGTGTACCGTCTTTACGTGTGTCTCTGTCTTTTTGTCTCTGTGTTCATTCCTCAGCCCCAAGAAACGGGCCACGTCACCCTACCACTATTGTATCACAGCAAATCTCTCCTGTTAGGTCTAGCAATATTTGTTTTATATATTTGGGTGCTCTGATGTTGGATCCATATATATTTACAATGTTTGTATCTTCTTCCTCTAGTCAGCCCTTCATCATTATATAATGGCTTTCTTTGTCATGTTTTGTTTTTTGTTATTTTTGTTTTGTTTTTTATCATTCTTGCCTTAAAGTCTATTTTATCTGATCTACGTATAGCTACTCCTACTCTTTTTTTGGTTTCCATTTGCAGGGACTATATTATTACCTCTCTTCACTTTCAGTATGTATGTGTCTATACATGAAGTGAGTTTCTCATACACATTATAAACTGAGTCTTTGTTATCCATTCAGTCACTTTATGTCTTTTAATTGGATAATTTGATTCATTTATGTTAAAGGTTATTATCGACAGGCAAGGGTTTGCCACTTCTATTTTGTTACTTGTTTTCTGGTTCTTTTGTAGACCCTTTCTTCCTTTTTACCTCTCTTACCGCCTTCCTTGTGGTTAAGTGATTTCATCTATTAGTATGTTTCGATCCCATGCTATGTATTGTTAGTGTATGTATAATAGTTTTTGCTTAGTGGTTACTATGAGGATTACAAAAACATTTTATAGTTACAATAGGTTATTTTAAACTGATAATGCCTTAAATTTGATAGCAAAGAAAAATAACAAAAAACAAATTCTGCTGTTTAACACCATCCTCAATAGCATTTTGTCTTTTTAATGTTTCAATGTATATCATTTTATATTGCCTATTTCTTAAAAAATTGTTGTAGTTATTATTCTTTTTAATAGTTTTGTCTTTTAGTCTTCATACTTAAGATATAAGTGATTTATATACTGCAATTACAGTGTTAAAGTATTCTGAATCTGTCTGCTTGTTTTCTCTCACCAGTAAGTTTAATATTTTCAGAAGTTTTCTTGTTAAACATTAGTGTTTATTTCTTTCATATTGAAGAACTCCCTTTAGCATATTTTTTTGTAAGACAGACCTGATGTTGATGAATTACCTCAGCATTTGTTTGTCTAGGAAAGTGTTTATTTCCTTTTTGTGTTTGAAGACAAGCTTTTCTGGGCATGGTATTCTTCATTGGCAAGGTTTTTTGTTTGTTTGTTTTTCCTTCAATACTTTAATTATAGCATCCTACTCTTCTGGCCTGCAGGGTAGGGATTCTGCTGAAAAATTTGCTGAAAGCCATATTGGGGCTTTGTTTTATGTCAGATGTTTGTTTTCTCTTGTTGCTTTGAGTATTCTTTCTTTATTTTGGAATTTTGCTAATTTCATTATGATCTATGCTAAAAAATTCCTCTTTGAGTTGAATTTGTATGGTGTCCTCTGAGCTTCCTGTACATGGATGCTGCCATCTTTCTTCAGATTTGAGAAATTTTCACCCACTATTTTTTTTTAATGTGCTTTCAAGGCCTTTTTCTCTCTCATCTCCTTCAGGAATTCCTACTATGTGGATATTAGTTTACTTGATGTGTCCCATAATTTTTGCGGGCCTTCCTCACTGTTTTTAAATTCTTTTTTTTTTCCT
>NW_012152630.1:329036-331926 GCF_000956105.1 Propithecus coquereli | reverse complement strand
TTGTCTGATGAAATGGACATATCAAAAAAATGGAAAAATTTACAGGAATGTTTTTATTCTTTTATAAAATAATTTGAGATACATCATGCTAACATAATACTTGAAAATTTTAAATTATTGTTTAATTTACCTAATTTCCTATATTACCAATTTTGGAAAGGGTTGTCTCTTACTATAGAGAAGTGTCATTGTAAATGCTTTGCTGAGAAAATCTGTAAAGTATTCTGAGTATTTCCTCTCCTAACTTAATTTGAAGTTAAATGATTCAACAATCACTTTTTCTATTTTCCTGAATTAGTAAGTGCAAAAGAGTCTACAACTTGACTTTATCCAGCTCCTTTCCTGTAATTTCACCATTGCTTCAATGATTATTGAATGATCCCTTCAATGATTATGAAACCATATCATGGCATAATTGTGTTCTAGGCACTAAATAGATATACAAAATATATACTAAAGAGCTCCTGAGTTTCAAGAAGCTTATCACGGCATCATATAGATACACACACATTGTCTTAGTCTGTTTGAGCTGCTATGACAAAATACCATAGACTTGGTAACTCATAAACAACAGAAATTTATTTCTTACAGTTCTAAAGGCAGGAAAGTCCAAGATTAAGATACTGCAGATTTTGTGTCCAGATTTTGTGTCTGGTGAGGGTTCCTTTCCTGGTTCAAAGATGGTACCTTCTTGCAATGTCCTCATACAGAAGGGTCAAACTAGTTCTCTGGTGTCTCTTTTATAAGGGCATTAATCCCATTCACTGGGCCTCTACCCTCATGACATCATCACTTCCCAAAGGCCATTACATTGGTTTTCAACATATAAATTTTGGGGGAACACAAACTTTCAGACCATAACATACATATGTATATACAGAGAACTAAATATGTGCACTGCAAAATAACTATAAAAATGTTCTTACATAGCATATAATTTATTATATTCATAGAAACAAAGTAAACATTTTAATTTCATCAGGTAAATTATTTTGTGCTAAAATTGCCCAAAAATGTCTAGAAAGAGGTGAAAATTTTTAGAAGGATTTAGAGTCATTTGTATAAGATTCAAAGAGGGCAACTTAAGAGGTGAAAAGTGAAAACAAAGCTATAAAAGTATAGGAATGAAAAGACCTGTTTCAGGTTCCATTCATTCTTTAACTCAACAAGTATTTGTTGAGTTCTTACAATATACCACTCACTATTCTAGGTACTGATTAGATAATCTTTATGTGAGGTACTCAGTCTGTCTAAATCAGAAGCTCTTGTGAGATTCATAGGGGAAAGGAGTTGACAGGGCAGATTGAGGGCAGTACTAGGCTGTAAAGCTGCTGAACGCTTATTCTTCCTTCCCCCTCTTGAATAATTTTTTTGTTTTATCTACAAACATGTTTATGAAAGACTCACATCTGTGTCTTCACTACTCTTAATATCCATGCCCATTTTTTACCTGTGTAGTTTATCATCCTGTATTTATTCAGTTGTTTACTTTTCTGCCTCACATAGCTTCTCTATTATTATTTACAAGTAAATGTGATGTGTTTCCAGATGTGCAAAACAAGTCCAGTGGCTCTACTGCTAAATATAAGCCATGCCTTCATAAGCTAAATATAAGCTTTATAAGCTAAATATAAGCCATGCCTTCATAACTTTTTTTTTTTTTTTTCATTTTTGTTGGGGCCCCTTTCCATTGTGGAGGGCAATTTAGCTTTTGGCTGTCAGATTGTGAAAAACTAAGACGGTCATTTCACTTTTGCTTCTAAAACTATTCCTCTCAGGCAGAAAGGCACTAGCTGCTACAACTACAGATCAGACATCTGAAGACATATATTTGCCTGGAAGTATGATTTGTGCTAGTTACAGCAATGTTACTGAGAATTGCTCTTAGTAGCTGTGGAATATTCTTTCCTTCATTGGAGGTGATGGAGAAGGTCACAGTTAAATATACTTTAATGCTTTCGGGAATGCTAATATGCATTATTTTGTGTTCTTTGAAATAAGGATCTTTTGTGTTAATAGTCAAACTGATGAAAGCACTTCATGAAGAGTTCCATAATATACAGATTAACAACTCCTGCTAACTTCTATCAGCACCCACTGATGAGAAATTCCTGCGAGCTTCATCAACATTCCTTAGCAACAAAAAACAAATGCTCAAAACAAATGGGAACGAGCACCCTGTATAAGAAGATCTATAGATACGTGGATACAAAAAAATGGCAGCACTGAGTTTTTTAGTCCTTTCTATTTTTATCCTTTTCTTTATTTAATAAAGATCTCTTTGGAGAAACTATTCTCATCATAATGCTACAAGATTTCCTTTGGAAGAAACCACTTGCTTCATCATTTTTTAAAAATTTACTGGGAAGGCTGAATATGTTTAAATGTTAGTTATTTTGTTTTGCTTGCCTCTGGCTTGAGATAATAACTAAAATGATAGATTTTGAGGAATAAATTTCCCTCGCTGCTACTCTGTTTTCCTCTAAGATGACACTTGTCTTTGACAATTTCCACCACGTGTGTGGGCCTATCTCTTCAGCTGTGCCATTGTCAGCACTTCCTCTCACTTTCATCCAAATCATATTTAACATCCGCCCTTTGATGATCGGATGTGGCTGTTAGCCTCTCATGGGTGCCTACTTCACCAGCCTCCCTGGCACTAAGCTCACATTGCCACTAGCATTAATATTGATGGTATTAGTGCTTCCAACCTCCGTCTCCCCTCACAGCAGTCTGTCCTCATTTCTACCCCCTTTTCTTGTAGCAATGATTGCCACCATGACTGCTCATCAGCCCTCCTTGGTCATTAAGCTACAATTGTGCAGCCATGCACCTGCAGCTGAATCTGTCTCTATTACCTAAAGGCTTAACACAAGCCAGGATCCAATCA
>NW_012152630.1:328426-328986 GCF_000956105.1 Propithecus coquereli | reverse complement strand
AGCAAGTCTGATGTTGAAGCTTTCTAATGAGTTTTTCTGTTTAGCTATCATTTTCTTTGTTTATAGGATTTTTTATTGTTTCTATTTATTTTTCAAATATCTCACAACATCCTTGGATTGTTTTCCAATTTCAGTTAGTTTTCTATCCATATTGTCTGTCATTCCCTGACCTTCATTAAGATTATCTAGAATTTTCTGTCAGACATGTCATAGGTATCCAATTCTTCTGGATTTATTGCTAAGCATTGTTGGCTTCCTTTGGTTGTGTCATATTTCATGAATTTTCACAATCCTTGCATCTTTATGTTGATGCATGCAAATCTGAGGAGACAGCTACCTCCTCCAGCTTTTGCGTATGTTCTTTTCTGGTGTTAGACCCTTACTATTTCGTATTAGAAACTAAAGGTTGACTTGTTATTGCTTCCTGTTCTGGGGAGGACTTATAGTGAGCACACTGCACTGAAATAGCTCATTGCCATCCTTTTTTTTTTCTTTATTATTCTTTTGAATGTTTTTGTTACTCTTTTTAATGTTTTTTTCTTTCCCCAAATACTCAGAGA
>NW_012152630.1:325594-328113 GCF_000956105.1 Propithecus coquereli | reverse complement strand
AACTCATTCCTCCTGACTAACTGAAATTTTGTATCCTTGACCAACATCTCTCCAGTCCTCTCCTCCAGCCCCCCGCCTTTGGTGACTACCACTGTATTTAGCTTAGTTAGTAACATATGCAAGACAATAGTTAATTTAATTTACAATGTAGGAAATGTTTGCTAACACTTCACAAATTCACATGTCCATGCACTAGGACCTAAAAGAGATTAACACAAAGCTCTTATTTCCAATTTCAGATTCTGGCTACAATTGTGCAGCCATGCACCTGCAGCTGAATCTGTCTCTATTACCTAAAGGCTTAACACAAGCCAGGATCCAATCACTTAGCTGGTGGAAGTCCTGCCTACTATTAATAATTTCAGGTTTCAGTGTGGAATTAACTGTAGCAATGGACAACAGAGAGCAAATGCGAATACATTAGAAGAAAGGTCGTATTCTATAATTAAGACCATAGTCTCTAAAGGCAGACAGATGTGGTTCTCATTTCAGTATTGGCTACAAAGCCTTGTAAACTCACATACCTCTATATATTTCAGTTTCTTCATCATTATAAGAGGAATAAGAGAACCTACCTCACAGGTTTTGCTGTTCAAATTAAAACAGACAAAGCCTACAGAATTAAATGTGGCTCACACAGTTGCCTGGTAGTTGTGGACCAATAAACATTAGCTTTGCCTTTTCATAGTAATAGATTTTGACAAAAATGATATTCTATCCTTGGACTGAGAAGAATATATTTTTATAAATATTTGTATCATTGATCTGTATCTCCCACATTATATCCATTAGACACTCATTTTATTGTTTGTAAAATATTCAATATATTAAATTTATTAAGCACTATTAGAAAGCAGAATTATATTTATTAGAAAAATTCTACCCCTACTGACATTTTATATTTGCTTCAATTCAGGACCTTGTCATTTACTGCAAGAATATAACATCTGTCATGCCCCCACGCCCTGCATCTACTCTTGATATTGTTACCAGAGCGAGTCACAAATCAGAACACATCAGTGTCCTACATTAAAGCCTTTCTTTGTTAGCTCCCTATAGCTTTTCAGATGAATCTAATCTCTTGAATGTGGTACATGATGTGTTCCATGAAGGGCCTTCAACTATCTTCTCTCCTTCACATCCACACTCAAACCAAGCAGAAGTATTCAAAGTTCCCAGAGTACTCCAGGTTCTTTCTCAGCCCTGTGCTTTTGTAGTTATGACTTTCTGTAACACCACAGGAGTAATTGCTACTCAACCAGTTTAGACATTAACTGCCCTGGGAATTTTTCTCTGAACCTACCACATCCCATTCCCAACACCCTCCTGAGCACTCTGACCAATTACTACATTGGACGATATATTGTCTGACTCCTCTAAAGACTGCCTTTGAGGTTTGTGATTTTGAATTATTTCTCTTTACAGTACTATAAATTAACTTCATAGCTAGTGTTTAGTATTATTTGTTAATAATTTTAAATTAATAAAATAGAACTTTTTAAAAGTTACTTTATTTTATACAATTATTGTTATAGTGAAGTTAAGGCCTCAAGCCTAAGAAAAATCAACTGATGTGAATAAAAAAAGGAAAAAAAAGAACTCTATTTTTATTTACTTCAATTTTAGAAACTGGATAATTTATCTACAGTAAAGTTTAAAAACTCCTTTAAGCTTCGAGTTGCTGATTTTGCTGTTTTGTTAAAGACTTTTCAGTTTGTACCTTATTAGCAAGTTTTACAAATATGTCCCACTCATTAAACTAATATTGACATCTAAAAATTAAGATATTAGTATTTTAATTCCCCAAAGATGAACATGAATAGCATTACTCAAATAACAATAGATAGCATAAAATTCAATGTATTCTGCCTGAAGCAGGTGTTGAAATATCTGCTTTTTGCAGCCAAGAAACTGTTTTTATCTATTGCTGAAAATGTTTTATGCTAGTAGCAATTTATATCACATTGTTTTAGAAAAGTCCTTAAGAAAAAAAAGGCAGTAAGAAATAACGTGTCATAACAATCTACAATAACTTTTATGTATCAATAAAGGTAAACTTCAATGTTTACCACTATGAATGCATGCAAAATATCTTTGATATGAAATGTGTTTGGTTTTTTCATGGATTGTAACACTTATCATATGAAATTAGACACTGTCAATTTTTGACTGACTTGACTACTAACTTTCTTTCTGACTTATTTGTTCTCTTTTAATAGGCAATGCTGATAAATGCACATCATATCAATCAAGATGCCAATATCTTGATTATCTTTGGTTTAATCATTACTTGTTTAGAAAGTGGCTGAGCTCTATCTTAAATATAAAACTCTTTTTAGCAAGTTATAATTAGAATAGAGGAAGAAGGAACAAGTAGAGCGTGGGTTAGCACTTTTGCTAACAGATTATAAAATAACTTCTGAGTTGGGTAAACCCCAGATACAAAGTTTCTTTTTTGGAGCAACCAATGTTTTTATTTAGATTTTATAAATTCCCTTCCTGATGAAGCACATGTCTCA
>NW_012152630.1:323307-323864 GCF_000956105.1 Propithecus coquereli | reverse complement strand
GTTGTGAAGAATCATTTTATTTAGACCTACACACACACACACACACACACACACACACACAAGGAAGCACATTAATATGTGAATAGTAATTTTTTTTGGATGATGAGAATATGACTGTTCTGATCCTGTCAGAAGATGTAAACAGATGAAAAAATCTACCTTGCTCATGGATTGGTAGAATCAATATCGTTAAAATGTCCACACTACCTAAAATGATCTACAGAATTAATGCAATCCCTGTCAAAACCCCATTATCATTCTTTACAGATCTGGAAAAAATAATTCTACACTTTGTATGGAACCAGAAAAGACCTTGTATAGCCAAATCTACCTTGCTCATGGATTGGTAGAATCAATATCGTTAAAATGTCCACACTACCTAAAGTGATCTACAGAATTAATGCAATCCCTGTCAAAACCCCATTATCATTCTTTACAGATCTGGAAAAAATAATTCTACGTTTTGTATGGAACCAGAAAAGACCTTGTATAGCCAAAGCAATCTTAAGTAAAAAGAACGAACTGGGAGGTATCAGTCTACCAGACTTTAAGCTGTA
>NW_012152630.1:319969-322157 GCF_000956105.1 Propithecus coquereli | reverse complement strand
AAAAGAATTTAAAGGCACTAATTACATTTATAATAATAAACAGTAATATTGTCAGGTTTAGTCTGAAATGTCGGTTCTTAGCACCCTCATGGCTGAGGAATGACCAGATGCACCAAAGTAAGGCAAGCATGAGGTGAAGTTTATTGAGTTGGAGCAAGATAGGCTTATAGAGCAAGAGCAAGACATAGGTTTACAAAGCAAGATACAGACACCACAGATGATGACTGGACTCCTGTCAGAGCAGGAAAAAAAGAGAGCTTGACTATGGTCTGTGTCTTGTTTTATGGTGTCCGGATAGGGAGCTCTCCATGGTTCAAACGTCACCATGGAACCACTTTGATTGGAAAGTTGGGAGTTGCATGACCTGAGTCTTACTGTGCATGTGGGTTCTAGGTCACTTTCTGGACTTTATGGTACCTATGCTGCTTGGCTCGTGGACTAGAGAGTCCTCTGCATCCTTTTGTAGCTGGTGTGCTAAGTTATGATTGGCAGATTCATAGGGTATTCCCTCCTCCCCCAGGTATGGCAGTCCCTCGGGAGAGGATTAAGTTGAAGCAAGACCAAGATTGGGGCCTGGGGCCCACCCTTGTCCTTCTTCCCAGGTGGGGCAATTGCACCAAGGCAATAGCACCTGCTTTCATACCTAGGAGACCCAGAATCCCTCCCTATCTACCTAACAATATTACTATTATTAAGGAGAAAAAACAAAGAAAAAAATTCCCTTTTAATGTACTGAAATAGCATCAATGTATAAAATTAATCTTTGTCATCAAAAGCTTTTCCATTTCAGTGCTATTACCTGAGTTCATGTGAAAAAACCTGCTTGCATATGATCCTTAAAGAAGATGCATGTTAGTGTGATACAAGGGCATGTCAGCTTTTAGATTCCATTTTGAATGCAGATTCTAGTCTTGTATTTTGAATGCTACTTACATCTGAAAGCGTGTTTTGCCCTTGTGATCTCTGGAAACTAATGATCACAGGGGAAATAACTAAACAGCAAATTGCTATGGATTATTTTTTGATTTGTATGGACTTAAATAACAGAGGTCATCAGATTCTTTTGTTTCTTCAATTATTATCTACCTCTTTTTTATCAGCTATGCTCAAGCTTCATTGACAATTTCAGCTTCAATATAGAGGATATATATTAAAAATAACATAAGGAATCCAACTAATTTACTTTCAAGTCACTCTCTTTATGAGCTAATACTGCTGATGCCCTGTTTTCTTTTTACCCTTTTTGTGTAACACATGATGCCAGTCTATTTTTCACTTTGATTTTTATCTCTGAAAAGATCAGCAGAATGTTGTGAGTTAGAAGTTAGACTTTTATACTGATTCTTCCCAAAACTACAAACACACACTGCCAATGTACCCTAAAGTGTACAGTTCAGCATAGCTCCTAATACAATAAAATATAGAAATTTTGGTTGTTTCTAAAACCCAACACTATGCATTGCATACTTTTAACTTTATCCAACAACAATACTACAATTGAAAATGAGCTTTCTTAGGAAGTGAAAGGATAATCGAGTTCCTCACTGAAATAACTCAAAGGAATCATCCAATGGAGAAAATAACACCTGTATCATTTAAAGACTAGCGAGGGAGATGCAGCTTATTTGAGAGTAAAAAATATGTTTACAAATTTCCCACATCTTATTCCCCTTTATGGCCTTTTAAAAGCTCACTTATGAGAAAGTTTGATTTCATAGAGAGGCACAGTTCACATTCACTGAAGTTGCTGCCTCTCACCTGTACAGAGGGAGAGAGAAAGAGAGAGAGGAAAGACAGTAATAGTCAATTTCTCATGTTCAGGATCTTTATTAGATTAATTCAACCCAGTCTAGAAAAGTGTATCAGTGGCTACCCATAACCAGTTCACCCTCTTCATCTCCACACAGGAGGGGCACCAGAAGCCTGGAGTATTAAAGAAAAAAAGCCATCCTCATGGCTAGCAGAGGAGTAAGGAATGCACTTTGTATTCTAATATTACATACCACATCAACACAGAAACGGCACCTAGGAAGGAACCATGTTGACTAATGACAATTTGTTTGTTCTTATTTTCCTGATTCAATATCTCCAGTAAGAAGAAAGAAGAAGTTTCAAAGTGAAATCAGAGAACCCAGATATAAAACAGTCTTCATATTTCCATCTGATATTTGACAAGGCAGACAAAAAC
>NW_012152630.1:313931-318559 GCF_000956105.1 Propithecus coquereli | reverse complement strand
ATGTCTAAGAAAGCTTCTCTCTTTTCCTGAATACATTTATAGTGAATTTAGTGTGGAATATCATGGAGAAAAAAGGTCATAGGATTTTCTTTCACGTGTTGTTGGAAAAATAGACTTCTATATAGCATAAAACCTTATCGAAAAATAGCTAGGTTTGATTTTTGATCCTGTGAAATACATGCGATTGACAAATTATCTTGACACAGTCACCTGCAAAACTAACTTTAAGAAGCATGAAAACATGTATATTAGAGAGTCCAGTAGAAAGAGTACAGAACAGAAACTTGGTTTGATGCTCACCTCTGTCATCATCTAGTTTTTGTAGCATTGGAAAACATACCTTTATATATTTGTGACTTAATCCTGGTCTGTAAAATTATGCCCAGAAAGGTCATTTGTTGGTTTTGCTTGCTTAGGACAGTTTCCACAAATATGCTCATAAATTTTCTTCAAAAACTTTCTACCCACACCCTCACTCCCAAAACTGGAGTTTTTGTGGGATAGTTTCAAGTTGCAATCTTACATTACTGTAAGTGTATCAGAGTTTACTAGATACAGATACACATTTCCTTTCATTTTTTCTAATCTCAATAAGACCACTATGTTTGCTGGTTCAAGCAACAGAGACTGACTCTAGCCAATGTAAAGAGAGAGAGAGAAAAAAAAAGGAGTCGTTTAGCAGTATTAAAAATTTTTACAGAGTACTTTACAGTCTGAGATAAACAAACAAACAAAAAAGAGCAACAAGAAACTGTAGAAATTACTGGGTTCTGCACAACTTCAAAAAAAATCTAACTATCAGAAATCTAAGAAAAGTCTCTTCAAGGAAAGTTTGGGACAAAAAGCAACAAAACAAACAGAAAAAAACCTTCTCTTTTTATACTGAGAAACTCCACTAATAATTCAAAATCAAGGAAGAAAACTAATTTATAAATCTTCATGAAATTTTTATATGGACTACGCTAGTCAAAAAAGTGGAAGTACCTGTATTAATTTTGAATAGAGCAGACTTCAAAGTCAGGAAAGTTATCAGGGATAAAGAGGTGTATTACATAATGATAAAAGGGTCAATTCTCCAAGAAGACATAACTATTCTTAACCTCATGCACCTAAGAACAGAGGGTCAAAGTATGTGACTCCCAAAACTGACACAACTGCAAGAAGAAATAGATGAATTTACTACTACAGTTAGAGATTTCAACATCCCTTTATGAAAAATGAACAGATCAAGCAGGCACAAAATCAGTAAGAACATAGTTGAACTCAGTAACACCATCAATTACCTGAATATAATGGATATCTATAAGCTATTTCATTCAACAACATAAGAATACACATTCTTTTCAAGCCCCCATGGAACATTCACTAAGACAGACCATATTCTGGGCCATAAAAACACACATTAGATAATTCAAAAGAATAGAAATCATATAATTTCTGCTCATACAGTATAATGGAATTAAAATAGCCATCAATGATGAAAGATAGCTGGAAAATTCCAAAATACTTGGATATTAAAAACACATTTCTAAATAACATATAGGTCAAAGAAGAAATCTCAAGAAAAAATTTAAAAGTATTTTGAAATAAATAAAAATAAAATCACAACATCAAAATTTGTGGAATACGGTAAAAGCAGTTCTTATAGGAAAACTTATAGCATTGAATGCATATATTATACAAACATAAACAACTGAAATCAACGGACAAAGCTTCTGCCTTAGGAAACTAGAAATAGAAAATCAAATTAAAACAACAATGAGATAACACTAGACATCTATTAGAATGGCCAAAATTCAGAACATTGACACCACCAAATGCTAGGAAGGATATGGAACAATAGGAACTCTCATTCATTGCTGATGGGATTTCAAAATGGTGTAGTGACTTTGGAAGTCATTTTGGTAGCTTCTCACAAAATAAATATATTCTTGGCCAGGCACAGTGTCTCAAGCCTGTAATCCTAGCACTTTGGGAGGCTGAGGCAGGAGGATGGCGTAAGCCCAGGAATTGAGGTCGCTATGATGAAGCCACTGCACTCTAGCCTAAGTCACAGAGGGAAACCTTGTCTCAATAAAAACACACAAAAAATTCTTACCATATGATCCAGCAATTGTGCCCTTTGATATTTCCCCAAAGGAGCTGAAAACCTATGTCTGCAAAAACGTGCACATGGATGGTTATAGCAGCTTTATTTATAAATGCCACAACTTGGAAGCAGTCAAGATGCCCCTCATTAGGTGAATGAACAACTAAATTGTGATACATCTGGACAATGGAATATTATTCAGTGCTAGAAAGAAATGAGATATCAAGTCATGAAAAGATGTGGAGGTAACTTAAATGCGTCTTACTAAGCGAAAGAAGTAAATCTGGAAAAGCTACTTACTATATGGTTCCAACTCTATGATATCTTAAAAAGGCAAAACTATGAAGAAAGTAAAAAGATCAGTGGTTGCCAAGGGCTGAAGAGGAGGGAGCTATGAATAGGGGCACGCAGAAGATTTTTAGCACCACAAAACTGCTATGGTGGTAGATAAATGTTATCACAAATTCATTCAAATCCATGGAATGTTCAGCACCAAGACTGAACTTAAATGTAGACTTATCTACTCTGAGTGATAATGATATGTCAATGTAAGTTCATCAGTTTCAATACGTGTACCACTCTGTTGGGGAATACTGATTATGGCGGAGGCTATACAATTGCAGGCAGGTGATCTAGGGGAAATCTCTTACCTTACTTAATTTTGCTGCAAACCTAAAACTGCTCTTAAAATGTAGAGTCTTTTAAGGAAAATTCTTATGAAAAGTTCTTACTCCAACCAAACTAATGAATCTTATGTTCTTGGGTTACATCAAGAGGAAGATTCCTTGAATATCTTCTAGATATTTCTGTTCTATTACAGTTGCAGCATTTATATGTCCCATTTCCTTAGATCTGTCCCAATTTATACTGGTTGTCCTAGTTTAAATATTAACAGTGCCCCTTTAAGTATCAAAATTGTACTAGTTTGTATGGCATATCATGTGTTCACCCAGTGGTGTAGTGGGTGAACTAGCTCATACGAGCTGGCATGAATTCATTGTGTGTAGTTCTTTCCAATGACACCTTCAGTGAAGTGAACTTCAAATCACTAATAACAGGGTAGTTTATACTATGGAAACTGGTAAACACTCCAAACCGGGTTTTTCAACTTCCCAACTCCCTCCCCTCCAACAGCTGATAGGGGAGCACACCACTATGTTCTCTCTAGGTATATTGGACTGGTTAAGATCATGGGCTTTGTTCTCTGGTATTCACAGCAAACATACATTCTTTTTAACAATGTGAAACAATTGCTCAACAAGGTAACTATTAGTACTATTAGTGGAGAGACAACTAGAGATGTCCCTAGAGATCATTTCCTTCCCTGTTTCCTGAAACTAAGCAAAAAATAGGCTCAGCATGTCTGAACTCAGTGGAAAACCAGGCAGATACCACAGACTGGGTTCTGGTGGGCTTCCTTTCTAACCCGGCCCTTTTTAGGAACAGCAAGTATATTGATACATAGGCACCCAGCTGTCCCCCGCCTTCCTTTTCCTATGAATGATAAGTGTTACAGACACAGGCAATATCTCCGCTGAAGTGCTTTCATGCTGCCTTCTGTCTAGCTGTGTCTGGCCTACACATGCTGTCCGTGGGCTGGAGAGAATGCTGGACCATGTGTGATCTGCTAGGTGTCTCTGTTTGGAGACAGCACTTTGGCAATTCAAAAGTATTATATTTCAGCCTAACAAAGAAGTTATCTGAAAGCATAGTGCATTCATTTCTTTTCATGGAATAAAAACAATTACATTTATAATTGCTATCAAATAGTAAGTGCCTGTAATTTTCAGGTACATAAAAGACAATTTATATAAATCATTTCACATAAATTTCATGAGAACATCTATGTATTTATCAATAATGTCCTAATTAATAAAAGCAAAAAACTCCACAGTCTTCCACTGCAGAAACAGGGGTTCCAAAGTCATTGCAAAGAACATCGTACAGTATTATCAGTTTAAATCATAAGATGCAAAGACACAGATGCAGTAACTTTTTTAGCCATATGATTTAGTACAGCCTCCAACTCTGAATTCAATTCACAATTTCCTTTATCCTAAAGTGTATCAAAGATATGGCAAATCATTGTCCTTACATCCTGTTGTCAAATTGTGACTTTGTTTTTTTTACTGTTCTATATTCTCTTCATCTCCTAAAGCCCCATTGCAGCAAAGCTCTACTGAAGTGTCCCTTGCATCTCCCATTTTCTAAATTCTTTCCACTGACTTGAATATAACTGATAGCATCATTCTGACCTGGATTCTCATATTTTCATTTTATACATTATTCCTAAGACCTATGGTGAAGAAAGAAGAACCTGAGGCAGAGCCCTCTCTTCATCCGCTTGCTGCTCAGCCCACTTCTGTATGGTTAAATTGGGGAGGTTTGTGACTTAATTGTACACTTATTTTTCTTAGACTATGAATTCCTTGAGCCTTACTGAACTAGGAGATTTTTAAGAGGCAAAATAGAATAATACCATAATGGCTTTCAGAGAGAAATGAGTTTTTGCCAAGAAGGCCCTATTTGTAAAAGAACT
>NW_012152630.1:313231-313881 GCF_000956105.1 Propithecus coquereli | reverse complement strand
CAATTCACAATTGCAAAGATGTGGAAACAACCCAAGTGTCCATCAATACATGAGTGGATTAATAAAATGTGGTATGTGTATACCATGGAGTACTACTCAGGTATAAAAAAAAAATAGTGAACTAATACCTCTTGTATTAACATTGATGGAACTGGAGACCATTCTTCTAAGTGAGGTATCTCAAGAATGGAAAAACAAAAACCACATGTACTCACCATAAATTGAAACTAATCCATCAATACTGATGTGCAAATATGGATATAACATTCATAGGAAATCAAGCAGGTAGGAGGGAGAGGAGGGGATGGGTAAATTCACACTAAACGGGTACAATGCACACTATCTGGGGGATGGGCACATTTATAACTTTGACTCAAATGGTACAAAAACAATGTATGCAACCAAAATGTTTATACCCCCGTGATACTCTGAAAAAAAGTAAATAAAAAATTTAAAAAAAGGCCAATCACTTTTCTATCTCAGAAAGGGTAAACATTTTCTACCAATCTATTCTTAAGATATATTCATAGATTTGTACAAGTTCTTAGGATATAGTCTAGCAATAATAATAACAATAATATTAATAACAAATGTTAGGCAAATACATGAATGTCTAAGAAAGCTTCTCTCTTTTCCTGAATACATTTATA
>NW_012152630.1:293058-299591 GCF_000956105.1 Propithecus coquereli | reverse complement strand
TTTATTCTTCTTTTGAAATGGCAACCAGAAGTTCAGCTCTTTGTGTTCTTTTTACCACTAGCCCAATCCTAAATGGGAAGGAAGTTATTTTTTCCATATTTCTTCTATCTTTGTCCAGAAAGATACATTTTCAATGTTTAGAATATTCTCTTTAAGTTTACTTATAATCACTTGAGAATAATAGTTAAAAATAAACTTGGCAAGGTTTCAAATCTAAGGCCATTATATATTAGGTCCTAGTGGATGATCCCTCACCGCCTTCATAGAGAGTAACTGGGAGCTGCACTGCGCTCCCACCCTCTGTATAATTTCCTGTAATGGGAATGAATATAAACATGTGATCTTTATTCCTAGTCCCTGGCACAAAGCACCTAAAACCCTTGGAATTTACTGTCTTTTCTATGCTAATGAGATGACTCCTGGGGAGGGGAGCTAGACAGCTTCAGAGTCAGGGCTTGGAGCCAGAAAGATCAAGCCCTGTTTAGAGGGTTAAGACAGCCCCACCTTCTGACCTATGGGGAGGAGGCAGTGGCTGGAGATTGGGGCCAATCACTAATGGTCAGTGTTTAATCAGCCATGAGTATGATTGATGAAACCTCCATTAAAAACCCCTAAAAGACAGGGCTTGGGTAGCTCCTGGGTTGGCGAGCACCGTAATGTGTTGGGAAGGTGGCATATCCAGAAGAGGGAATGGAAGCTCTGTGCCATCCTCAACCCTATGCTGTCTCATACTCCTTTGCCATTTGGGCTGTATCCTTTATAATAAATGTTAACTTAATACAATTTCCTAAGTTCTTTGAGTCATCCTAGTGAATTATAAAGCCTGAGGAGGGAGTTGTCTATACCTTCAAATTTATAACTGGTTCATCAGACATACAGGGGGCCATGGAACTTGCAACTAGTGTCTCAAGTGGGAGCAATCTTGTGGAACTGAGCCCTTAACCTGTGAAGTTTGAGCTAACTCTGGATAGTCAGTATGAGAATCAAATTAAATTGTTGAACACTGTTTCGGTGGTTAAAAAAAAGTTGGAAAATTGGTTGCTGCTATGAGTAAAAACTCATACACCCTCTGGCTTCACTTTTAGAGGACAGTGTATGCATCATCTATTCTTCCCCCTTGTTCTTGCATCTTTAAGATGCAATTAAGGCAGAAAAAGTGTGTACGGAAGTGAGCATTTTGCATGTTTGAGAGCTTCTAGGCTTCACGGGAACTACAGTGCTAGGCCACAGCCTGGCACACTGGGACGTTTGTCAAGAACATCATAGTTTAAGTGCTGCTTTCATCCAGACTTTTATGTTTAGTATCTACCAAAAGAAAGGACTATGAGTCCTGACCATGTGCCCACATGACACAAACACTATCGGCTTGGTGCAGCAGGCCCTGAATCTGAGACAATTCTTTTCTTAACAGTGTTTAAAGAGGTTTTTCATGGACTATAAGCATGGGATTTGGAGGTAGCATGCTACTGTCTTAAAGGGGCTGTGAAGATAAAAGGTCTGAAGTTATTTGGTAACCCAGATGTCACTAGTCCATGGATAAAAATGAGGAATAATTAATATAAAAGTTATAATTTTGCTGGCTTAAATGTTCATCTGATGACCAGGACCTGTAATCCCCAGCAAATGTCTCCTTTCCTCCAAGTATTATATTTAATTGAATTCCCCATATGTGTTTTGGGGGGATTTTATATTGCTTTTTTAGGCACTATTATCATTTTTCAGTGTTCTTCTTTTGAAAAGCATGATTTCTCTTGATTCTCCATATAGTTAGCAGATCCCTGAAGGGTACCACTTTTGATTGTCACAGCAGCCACATCTATTACTCTGTTAATTGGCCACTCTGTGTAACATCTTCTCCAGCTTTTCTACTGGACCCATTGAGCACGCAAGTCAACAAATCTGAATGGATGTTTCATGGCAGAGCCAGGAAGAGTCAATCATGCCTTTTATGTTGTAATGTAATCTCATGAGTCATGAAGGATAAAGGCTGGGTTCCGATCTATTCCAGAGCTTATACGAACAGCACTAGCTATGCTTTCTTGCAGCCACCTCTTCTCAAAGACCTGGTTATGCAGCCTCAAAGATAGGAAAAGAACATAGTTCAACAATTGCCATTGAGATGTGCTGAGAAGCACTCTCTGTATTCCCTGAAGATCGGAACTTGGTTTCTACATCAAATTCATAATATCTAGCTATTTCTTATCTGAGGATCAATTCTCTCATACAGGCAGATCTGGTCCCCAGCAAACAGACACTCAGTGGCTTATCATAGCAATTTGTCAAACACTCTGAGAATAAACCTCTAGAATTAGACACAACTTGAAATTCGTGGCAAAGATTCTTTAGCTTAAAGAAATGAAAATCTCTGTGAACTTATTACACTAGTTCATTGGATGACACCTGCCTACTCTAGATTTAACCTAACTAAACCTAAGCTGAGACTTCCCTGAACCAGTATAATATCTGAAGTTAAAGTAGTTGGCTATCAGTACATAAAGATCGCTTTCATGTGTAATGTTGCATTAAGTCATTTATATCCACGGCATCTTCTTTACAAAAACAAAACAAAAACAAAACCAGAAAATATTCCTACTGATAGTATATCTCCTTTCAGGAACATCCTAAATTGTATTTGCTAAAGACAAATAAAGAACTGCAAAGATTTCAGCTCTTTGCCAAAATTTGTAGTTAGATTTCCTTCACCAATGTTATAGTCTTAGCTCAACCTTATTCTGGTCCTTGGGATTTGGAGATAGAACATCTCAAGGTCAGTGTGATTATTATTCTCTCTTATGTACCACCAATGTTTATTTTTAATTTGGGACTGCTAAATAAAGCTTTAATAGGGTTTTAATGGCATGTTGGACACACTTCAGTGTCCAGAGATGGTGGCATCGTATTCAGGAATGTCATTATCTAGATTAATTATCAATAGTGGACAGATATCATTAGTGCAATATGAAAATGAGAGAGATTGTAAATGAAATTTTCAAGGCAGAGAGGCCTGAGTAAAACAACATCCTATTTGCAACTTCTCAGTATTTCTGAAATCTCTTTTTTTAAGGTATTTTTTATGATGTGCATTGTTGTTGTTCTTGTTGCTGAGAATCTGCCTAAATTAATTCCGGAGAGGAATTTTAATTAGTTTAATTTTTATAAGGTCAATTTACTCTCCTTAAAAAATTAGACATGTGCCCTGGATTATAAAAAGAAAAAAGAACACATTCTTCCCAGTACACTTCTTTTTTCCTGAATTTTATTGTGTTCACACAAATGAATAGTTGAAGTGTATTTGGGCACAGTCTTTGTATAATTGACAAAATATACTCACAGGTTGGTCCAGTTTCAACATTTTTAAAAAGTAACCAAAATAGGTAAAGAAGAAAACTATCTTTAAAGTAAAAATATTTTATTCATCTATCAAGGGTCCCCGTATTTTATAATACCTAACATCAACGTATGTAGCACTTTTGTTTTTAATTATGTATATTTACTTTTAAATAATATAATTAACATGTATACTTTTATGACATTTGCACAAAAGTAAGTAATACCAGTTTGGTGGAAAAACCATAGGGATTTAGGGAATAAAGAGCATTATTATGCTTATCTGAGGGTTTGAATACAAATATATCTATTCAATTTTGTCAAATCTAAATTATCAATTATAAAATACAACATTATTGTATGTGCCTTCTCGGAAAGAAAAATGCCTAAACCATAACTTTTAGTTTTAGTGCTGAACTATAGGAAAATACAATTTCTTCAAAGACATTTTAAATGGCAATTACATGCAACATCTGTGGTTTTAACAATGTACATAACTCAGTTGAAGGGATGACATTGAGGGTAGCTATGACCAAGTTTAATTACCGGCAGACAATGACAAGTATGTCACCTTTGTTGTGTGATTACAAGTGATCATAAGATCAATTTCAGAGATATAAAAATGAAAAAAAAAATTGACCTTAGTAGAATATGGTATTTCAAATCCTAGCCTCAACCTTGCTATCTTTTGTACTTTAACAAGCTACTTTAGTTTTTCTAAATAATAGTTTTTTCATTCTTAAAATGGTCATGACATAACAGGGGTACCCCACTATGTAATATTGTTGTGAAGATGGACTAAAGTCAGAGATGGAAAGATCCTTAGCTCAAACTGTGACTGTGCTCAGTAAATACCAGCTTTAAGCACTAGCAGCGAACAGAAGCATCAGAAGCAGCAACAGCAACCGCCACCAAATACTATACAGTTAAGTCTGCCTAGGTTCTAATCCTGCTCTGCAATTTACTAGTCTGTGAGCTTGGAAAAATTGTTTAACCTCACTGTGCTTAATAATGTTATCTCATAATGATCTATGAGGATGAAAGTCCTCATATAATTTGAGTAAAATCTGTACCTAGATAAAGCAGTTGTGCTACTTTGCTGTTTTCTCTCTAACTGGAAAATGTTCCTCTTACATAGTATAGCCATTTGGAATGCCCCCTGTAATGTAGAGTATTTCTAGACTTGAAAATCCACAAAAAATGATATGGTTTTTAGTTAATGATTCTGGTTGTCTTAAAGACAAAGGCTTATACATTAATTTGTGAATCTTTTTCTTTTTTTCCTTCCTTGTGCAATTTAGTGTGGCATTCAAATATGTTACAGTGGTTGCAAATAACTACATATTTTAAATTTGCTCCTGTATCTTTCACATTCTCTTACATCCAGTAGTAGTGGTAGCATAGAAAAAATGATCAAATCATATTTTTTTAATTTAGAAAATTAATTACAATTATTGCATAAGACAAAGTATACTGTGGTAATAATAATATAAAATCATATTGGGTTACACAATTAAAGTATAATAGCACTTTCTGAAGAGTTTTCCTTTTTGTAGTTTGTGTACTTTGTGATGAAGTGCTTCTGAAAAATTCACTATTTAAGTTCAAGGCTACAGATCATTGAATACAGCCAAGAATATTAAATTGTGCCCAACTGGCAAAATGCTGTAAGTGAATTTTAAGCCCTCTGGAGAACACATTAGTCAGCAATATGCCATTAACTTAGCTCAAGTTTACTGCCTCTGCCCTTTATAAGAAAGAATTTTGAGGGATCCCAAGATTAAGAAATGATAGTTCTACTTTGGTAAGAGAGCAGATCTATTGTGTTTATGAGGCCACCTCATTTAATAGAGTTTCTTTTGAATGCAATGAGTTCTAAAATATATGTACAACTGATACTAGATCCATTCAGTCTTCATGGTGCTTGGGCTTCAGAAAGTTCATGATATTCTGAAATTGTTAAGAAATAATTTGTTAAAAGATAACATTTGAAGGCTCTTTAGATTTAACCAGACCTTCAAAAAGGACTTTTAACACAAAAAGAAAAATAAGTACTTGCACATAATGTCTATCTTTCTGAAATAATAATTATTGCCAACTTAAAGATTTTATCTTTTATATCCTCAGAATGTTATTTTAATTCCCATTGCATTGGTGAAAAACTAAAGATCAGAAAAGTAAATTGCCCCCAATTCGAAAGCTAGCAAGTGGTGGATCCAATTGCTGAACCAGATGGTTTTTCTCCAGAGTCTCTATATCCTTCATGACGAATAGGTCTGATGTGGAAAGAGACCTCTGTCAAAGGAGTTAGAAAACTCTGGGTTGAATTCCAGCTCCAGATTGTCTATTAATGGTAAGGAGTTAGATTTTGAGTCTGTCCTGTGTTCTTAGAGTGCCTACTACATAAGGTTGTAGGATTTAGCAAGCAAAAATATAGAACACTCAGTTAAATTTGAACTTCAGATAAACAAAGTATTTTTAGTATAAATATTTCACAGAACATGCTTATACTAAAGTATATTCATTGCTTTTCTGAAGTATAAAATTAACTAGGAGTCCTGTGTTTTATCTGGCAACTCTATCATGTAGAATAAGAGGACACAAAGCATCAGAAGACAGATTTCTCCTTTCTTCTAAGAATTTATAATCATGAGAGACAAGAATCACAAACACATGAAACATTTTAAGGTAATATTGTCCATTGAAGTGGGTTGGTGTGACTTGTAAAGCCTTTCTTCCCTCACCTATCATCTTCTTCTCATTACAGATGCATTTTGCAAATCTGGTACATATGCCTTCTCAGTGAAAAGTAGGACAATGCCTATCTTCCATTGTCTACTTTGTTGATTAAAAAAATATGAAGAGATTCAAAAGATGTTTAAAATGGATCTGTCAGAATTTTCCTGTGGTTTAAAAAGATCAAAGTTTACTCTGAAAGAAAAATGGTCATAAAATACAGAAATGCAGAGGGGGATGGTGTCCAAAACCAGATTCAGGAGGTTTCAGGCAGCACGTGGACCACACTGAGGACTTTAAGGTCCAATGTACATATATCTAAAATAATCTAAAGCTTTCCTGGAGAAGACATGTTAATCAGAACTTTAATTCTATAATGCAAAAAAAAAAAAAAAGTTTTGCTATCTTATCTCATGAAAACGTCCTTTTTTATCTTATAAAATCTGTAGCAGGAGGGCAATGCGCACTAC
>NW_012152630.1:281677-292838 GCF_000956105.1 Propithecus coquereli | reverse complement strand
AAAAAAAAAAAAAATCTGTAGCAGGTACATTGGTGTTTATCGGCATGAATCTGATGAAATTCAGACTGTTTGTCTATACAGGTTCCTATGAGCATTGGTGCCGAGATGTGCAGTCATTTGGAAGAGATTGTGCATCATCCTCAAGGAAGAGAAATAGTTTTCATTCTAATAATAGAAGCTGCCACTCAATGAGGGACAAACATATTTGAAAGTGGAGGAAATGTGAAAGTTTTAAAAGAGACTTACTTTTAACAAATATGGATGTATTAGGCTCCTGAGAAGTATGCAAACAAGGAGTTTGAATAGGTGAAGAAAAAATAGAATCTGGGGCAGCATTTAAAATGCTCATTATATAATTACAAATAAATAAAAAACCTGCATCTTACATAGTGTATGGAAATTCTAAATCACTCTACTCAAAATTTTGACAGCAGTAAATTGTCTGCATCAGTTAGGATATGTTATGCTTCAGTAACTCCAAAACTCAGTGATTTAATACAGCAAAAGATTCTTTCTCACTCTTGTTTAATGTGAGTAAGGTTCTTTTCTCATCATAGTTACTCAGGGACCCAGACTGATAGAGCAGCCATCATCTTGATTATCATTGGCTGCTACACAAGAAAGAAAAAGAAAGTTCTGGAGATTCTAGCACTGCTAATTACATGCTTTTTTGTGTGAAGTTACACTCATCATTTCTCTCAAAATTCATTGGCCAAGACTAGCATCAAGGCCCCATGAAGTCACAAGGGGGCAAGGTAATATAATCCCCCCATGATCCTGGAATTTGGAAAGTGAAAAATATTTGGCTAACAGTAGTAAGAACAACCATAATACCCATTATTATTCCCATGTTTTGGATATTGTAACAAATGCTGAGTGGTTTAGGTGATATGCTCAGAAGTTAAATATACAATTTAGCTGGTAGAGCCAGTCTATGAGACCAATGAGAATCAAGAGTGGTCTGCATTTTCTTTAAGATCACAACTACATAAGATATAAGGAGATATATTGGATAGGATATTAAAGTGACTTAAAATTGACGTAACTGGATCCTGTCTGGCAAAAACACATATTACAATCACGTTATGTGCCAGGAACTATCCTGGGCCATAGGGATACAGCAGTGCACACAACAGACACAATCACTGTCCTGTGGGATTTAGTTCAGCAATGCTAAAATATTGCTTCTCAGTCACTGACAAATATGTTATAAAGATAGAATCTGCACAATCTAAATAATATATATGTAAGAAGAAACCTCAAATGTACAAAAAAGAGTAAATAAAACATGGAAGAATCTTGGTAACATCAGAAGAATGAAGCAACCTCAATCTAAGAATAAAAAAGAGAAAGTGAAGAAAAAATGCCTTGACTGTTTTTTCATTCGAATGTTAGCACCAGACAGTAATACTTATTTAAATATGTCTAGGTGATTAACTGTGTCTCTGTGCAAAAAGCAACACTTACTGAGTCATCAAATTTCAATACTGTGCATCACTCTTGAACAGAAGCTTGTTTTGTGTAAATTGTGTCCATTTTCTAATTAAAACCAGTTGAAAAATAAAACATGATCATGTAGAAGCGAATGTGTTTGTGGATACATGTTTGAATTATTTCATATTTATAATATCAAGCATCTAATTATCATAGTGTTCTAGTCCCCATCTTCATTAATAAAATCAGCATGGTTAATAACTCTCTTACTCTTAGAAATCAATTTTAGTCCAGCAGCAGAAATGATCCTATATATGATCCAATTTTATACATACTGAAATAAATTCTAACTAAACAAATTCCCCATGCGAATCATAGCAACTCTTTTTGATTAATCATTGCTATGTTCTCATAGTAATTATCTTGTTAAATTATAAAAAAATTGTAAAGTACTAAAATGATTAACAGATTAATTCTAACTCCTTTGTGTGATTTCTTTCTTTCTTTTCTTTTTTTTTTTAAGAATTGACTTGTTTACTAAAAAGAGAGACCAGTGAATATCCAATAGGACTTTTAAATATGGGGAAAAGTAGCTTTGAAAGTAGAGCTATGAATAAAAAGTCTCTTTAATGTACAGTTTTGCTCACTACCCTGACCTGATTCTGAAGTATAGCTCATGCACTCAGGCAATAATACCACAGTTACAAAGAGTCTAGCTTAATGTAGGAGGCATTGTTTTTTGGGAGATGAGTCTTTGAAGAGACTCTATGAATAATATTAATAATGAATCCAGTTGTCCATATTGTGTAAATCAGACGCTAGTATCCAAGATTACTATTCTCTCTCATCCAGGTTTTCCTATTTCTCGAATTATGAAGCGAAAAAATATAATTATTTTGGAGGTGTTTGTCCATTAAAATGAAAAATAAAAAAGTAAAGAAGTAAGTATGGTCAATTTTTCCTGAAAAAAATAAATGAGTATATGTTCTAGAAACCAGCTGTACACAATGAAGGCATTCATCATTCTCAAAGGCAGAAGCAAAAAGAGAAACATAATGCAAAAAGAAAAAAAAAGAAAGAAAAAGAAAAAAAGAAAGGGGAGAAGGGCCCTACGAAGAAAAAAAGGTGAACATAAAGGAAGGAAGATAAAGTATGAGAAACGTAGTGAAAACTGCTGGTTCTGACCTAGGGTCACAGGTCTCTATCTCTCCCTGCCTAAAAATGTCTTGTCTTCAAAAGTCTGATGTAGGAGCCATAGAGGATGTTTAATACAGTAGGAGAATTCTTTCTAAAGCCTTTCCCTGTCATTTCATTCAATCAAGCATAATGCTTATAAGTCAAATTCAATCTATGAGATGTCAAGATTCAGGGTCAGGTCATTAAGAACTCTAGTTTTGTTCCAGTGAAATTTATTGAGATATAAATTCATGTTTTGCTTTCAGTATTAGAAAAGAATCAGAAAGAACAATATCTTAATGCTATCTAAAGGCTTTTAGAGAAAAAGTTTTAATAGAAAGTTTTAAATCATTCTATTCCAAACACTTTGACCATGTTTGCCTAGTTTTCTGATTAGAAAAAGAGGATTAGGGTGTGTGTAGAATAAGTTGTGAGGAGATAATTTATCTTGTACATTGTGAAAGGCAAAGGCAAGTAAATATTATGTTTGGAGTCTTCTAGGGGAAGGAAAAAAACAGGATTGACTTGGAGATAAACTAAGAATCAATAATATCCCTCAAGTCTGGGTAGTGTGTTAAAAACTTGTGAATTCTACAAATGATAGAGTTCCATAACAAATTCCCCACTAGAGATCCAGGAAGGCAATTAAACTTTTAGGGGAAATATCTAAATGGTTCCACAGACTAATTGAACTTTACAAACATAGGCTCACAGCTAGAAAAAGATACAATATAGTAGATGCGTGAGGCTGGGACAAGCTGCAGTACCAAACAATCCCTAATTCTCAATTGCCTGTTCTAAGAAATGCTTATGAGTACTCATTCTGCACGTTGTGCAGTCCTATTTCACACAGTTACTCAGAAACTCAAACCAGTCGAATCTCTTCTATCTCAACGTTGGTTTCATGTTCAATAAAACAGAGGGACACTGAGGGCTCAGACTTACCCTTCTATGCTTTAGCCCTAAAGTGGCACATGTCCATTTTGCTCACAGCCCTTTGACTGGAATCTGTCATACGGCCTCATTTAACTACAAAGCAGAAGGTGAACACATGGATGATAGTGCACATTTTCTAAACAGTACAGTTTCTATTTTAGATTTCCATTACACAGTGGCGGGGCCAATAGATTTCTAGGGTCCATAAAAATATCTAGGGCTCATGTAGGATGGGACAATAGGCATTTCAAAAGTAGGCACAGGGATCAATTGCCTAGGACATTTACAGAATTCAGAGGATTCTGAATTTAATATGTCCAAGATTAAAACTTGCTATCCAGGCAGACTGGGAATTGAAAGTCAAATTTGGCTTTATTAATAATTAAAGAAAATAATATGATATTTTTCTACATAGGTTTATATACTACTGTCAAAGGATTCCACAGATGCTCCTTTAGAAAAAAGGTAAAAGTCTTCCTCTGCTTACTCAAGATTTGGGCCTCAGTCTGAGGAGCAGAGAGGTGCCTTTTGTTTATCAAAAGGCTCCACAATCCACCAAAAAAAAAACAACAAAAAACAAAAAACAAAAACTGGAAATGCCTATTGGACATCTGAAGAAGACAGAGTTAGAGCAACTGGCCTGCAATCTATTCCTTTCCTAATTTTTACTAAGGGAATGCTTCCAAGGAAAAACATAGTCAAATAACCTAGTGCAATCTCCTTCTCAACATAATAACTGAAACTCTGAAAAATATATACTAATGATACTCTCTAGGAGGAAAGTGCATATCTATGGAATGCTCTTCACAGATGCCACTGGTTTAGGATTGCTTATGGCAAACAAAACTCCAATCTATGCATTGATTACGTATGGCTGCCTGGATAAAGTCATTTAAGGTAGATGACATTCTTGGATATATAGTGGATGTGTTTCATAAACTATCTTCTCCCTGCTGTAGGAAATGACACACAAGCTTACTTACGGACCTCATTTTTTATTCAGGACCAGAGAAGGTATATCCAACCCAGGAAGGAAGGGCCTGAAGAGTCATATATGTTATTACAGATCTCCCCTGCTTGATCTATGTGTTATAAGATTGGTGTGCCTATTTCAGAGACTACTTTTTCTAACTAATTTAATCCTTATATTTTTCAATTTATTAAACTTAAAACTGGTAAGTTCTCTGAATCACATTGGTTTGATTCAACAATCTGATTCATTGTATTGGCTCAGAATATCTTAAGTATTCCCAATATTTCTGCCATTAATTTCTTTTCCATTTTTCTATGACTATATCCTTCATCCTTTAGAAAGTACCCTGTTCATTTCTCTCTCTATGCTTCCCTGTCTGTTTCCCTTTTAGAAGTGGCATTTCCAGAGCTAACTGTAGCTACTGATTCCTTCTCAACCTTCAAGAAACAGCTTCAATGTAATTTCCTCCAGAAAGCATTCCTTAACATCTCCAAAAATTTCAGCTGCCATATTGCATATACCCAGAGCACCCAGGGCTTTCTTTTGAGATGTTCATCACTGTTATAACTATTTGTCTAGTGTACATTTCTCCTCACTAGAGTTCATAGATATCCAACCATGGCTATTTTGTTCATTGTCATATTTTCAGGATCCAGCATGGTGCATGCCATTAAGTTGATATATGATAAAAGAGATATGAGAATAGCAGGCCCAGTTTTTCATAATGAGTACCTATTTCTCTAAGCCTATGAATAACCTTTCTCTATGCTAATAATATTATTCAACATTTATTTTCTTTTATGTCTAAATTTATTTTTACAAGAGAAAAGTGAAACGGAATTTTTTTCTGCTTAATTTCAGTTGAAGCTCTAAAGACAGAAAATAATATATTTGGTGTTTGGCCACCACTGGAGAATACAGAATATGCTAAGAATTGTAAAACTGGTCTTTCAGCCTCAGAGTCCACCTTTTCTAGTCTATAAAGTGGTGGGATGTGAAGATTCAAGAAGAGAAAATATATTTGGAAAACCTTGTCTGAATTTTGCGCTTTCTATTCTACCATCACCCTCATTCATGGAAGCCAAGCATTCCCCCTGCCCCCATATTAAACCAGATGAGTAGAAATGTAAGGAATATTTATCTCCTGGAGTTTGGGAAATGTTAGGAGAATATCCAAATCTTTGCTTAAATGTCACCTTATTGAGACATCCACTAAACACCAAATTTAGAACTTCAAACAACATATCCACCCCATCCTTCCCTCTCACCTTTCACTACTTTGTACTTGACCATAGCACTTCTTACTTTTTTATATATTATCAATTTATTAATCATTTTATTTCTTGGTTGCTTCTTTAATAGAATATAGATTCCATAGAGGCAGAATTTTGTCTCTTTTGCCTATTGTTATTAATATAACCTCAGAATCTAAAACATTAACATATACTCTTCAATTACTATCTGTTTAATAAATGAAAGAAGATTAAGGGCAACATTTTTGAACTATAACTGTCTAGCTATCATGAAAACAATGCAAAAGCTATATTGGAGGGTAAATTCCACTTTCACTGATGGGAAGGCAAAGATGAATGAGTTTCTTCATGTGCTAAATATACACATTAAGTAGGGGTCAATGTCACCCCAAAGAGATGACTTCATAATGCATTAATAAGCAGAAAGCCACAAATAAGCAAAAATCATGCATAGCCTGCAAGAACAGAAATGTGATTGATGTCAGTGGAGTGGAAGTGAGGAGCCCCTGTACTACACCATAGAAAGTCAGCAATTATATACACATTTGCCACTCAGAAGACTCTGGTATCAGATGATACTGCACTATCCATGTAAAACCAAGCTCTATTTCCTTAATCTTATTTAAGGGAATCTTATCCCTGAGAGATGAGAAATAGCAGCAGTTAGTAAAGGGAAAGTTAGCAAAGGAAAAAGAAAGTTATCATGGGTCTCCCTGTTCTATCATAAGCCTTCAAACTTAGATCTGTCCTGGAGAGAAGTCTAATTTGGATAAGGATTCTGAGCTTGAATGATTACAATTAGCTGGATATTAACTGATTATTATTTGGAAAGTAGATACATTTTTGGGGCAAAATGGAGTGAATTTTTGTTTGTTATCTAAAAGTAATCTAAGAAGCTGTGGGACTTATCTATAATTTATCCAGGGACAGGAAAATCCTGGAAGAATAGAACAAATAAAATGGAGAGGGAACAATTTTAGATGAAATCGTGATTCAGAATTTTCAAGGATTGATAAAAGACATAAAATTCACAGGTTTATAAAATCAAGTACAATAAATAAAAAGAACTCCAGTCTAGACAATTCATAGTGAAACTATAAAACACCAAAAAGTAACATGTTATTGGCAAAGAAGCCGCACATTTACATATAATAGAAAAAAGACCTCTGATACAGACTCAGATATTTTCAAAATCCCGATGGGGCATTACAAATCAATGGCAAAAGATGGGACCATTCAACAAAATTATGTTGGGACAATTGATACTTTTTATAGAAAAAGAAAAAGAAAAGACAATTAAATTATTTCCTCACACCATACACAGAAATCAATTCCAAATAATCAAAAGCCTTAAAAATGCATGCAAATATTGAAATTCTTAGAGAAAAATACTAAAGAATATCAAAGAATATTTTATTCCTTGCAGTGAAAGATACTTTCTAAATTAAAACTACAGAAGGACTAACTGTAAAATTTTATAAAGTAGATAAATTTGATCACTTGAAATTTAAGAACTCTGTCACCCAAAAGGCACATTAAAAAGAGGAAAAGACAAGTCATGTACTGGAAAAATTTATGTTAAAGTGAATTAACAAATAGACTGCTAAGATATACAAAGGAATACAATTCATTCTGAAGAAAGGACAACCCAGTAAAAAAATACGCAAAAGATATAAAAAGAGAAAATCCAAACGAGAAATAATTATATAAATAGTTGTCCAACCTTACTTGAATCAAAGGTATAAAAAAAGATATTGCCACTAGATTGCCAAATATAAAGCCTGACAACACAAATTGTTGAAAACAGTGTAAATGAATGAAAACATATGTGCACTAAATTTGATACTTTCTTGGAAATTTAAATATTTTAATATTCTATGACTCAGAAATTCCACTTCAAGGTATATACCCAAATTAGATCTTGAGTATGTATACCAAGATACTTAGTATAGCACTGCTCATAGCAGTATTATATAACTGGAAATAACCTAAATATTCATCAACATAACAATGGCTAAATAAATGTTAGTGTATTTACCACAACAGGATCAAATTTTGTAGTGGAAGTTTGGATTCTAGAACTACATGTAAAAACAAATGTCAGTCTCAGAAATGTTGAATAAAAATGTTTCGGAAGACTATACACACATGCATACATATATATGTATGCATATGCCATTTATGTATGAAGATAATGTATGCTACCATTTTCAAGGAAGACTTAAAATATAATATTTAGGATTAATGCATACATGAGGAAAACTTTTTAAAACAAAGCAAGAAATTCAAAACAAAATTAAGATAATAGATACCTCTGAAAGTGAGCCAGACAGATGTGGTAAATGAAAAGTCATAACTAAGTTCAGGGTTTGGTAATATTTTGGTTCTTGGTTTTGTTGGTGAGTTCTCTTTTTATTTTGTTTATAATGTAACATCTATTCTTTTGTCAGTCTCAATTATGAAATTGAAGAAAGCCTTAAAAAGCATTTACAACAGATTGAACTAAGATTTATGAGAGAGAGAAATACAAAGTGCTATGCTAACAACTCTCAAGGAGGGACCCAAAGGAATCCTAAATGTTTACTGGAAGAGTGGGTACTTAGGCTAATTCGCCATCAATGGGAGTGTGGTTGTTTGCTGGAAAGAAGAGAAGAGTCCTGGTGATATTCTAGGAAGAAGCAGTAACATGCGCTAAGAAAGGGAGGTAAAGGAATACAAAAACTGTTCCAGGAATTGCCGCTAGTTCATTTGTGGCTGGAAAATATAAGGTAGGAGTCAAGAGAGCTGACAGTGAAGAAGTAGCAGGCTTCATATCATAACAGGTTTTTTAAATTCTGTTCTGACTTCTTATCTATAGGAATTCATTTACTACATCTAAGCAAGAGAATGGCAATAATAAATTCACACATGAACCCAACAAAGCTTTAATATTGTAATAAATAATCTAAAATAATGCTTTTTCAACATCAATATCAGAGCAGAGCAGGAGACTAACTGTCCAACATTTGAAGTGACAAGACTGAAAAAGATGAGAATGTGTGAAAGGTTAAGCATCCTGATAATGTAGAATTCTTGTACCCAAGCTGAACAAGCTATTGACCTCAGCTTATTATAAAAGATCTAGTAAGAAAGTAGATTTTAGGTCAGTGGGTAGTGACCCAATTATTTAAGCATAGCAACCCTGAAACCAGTTAGGCTGTCACTGCCTCTCAAAAAGAAAACTCAGCATTTTGTAAGGAAAGGGCCTCCCTCCCTACGTGTCCAGAAACATCAAAGATAAATGGAAAAAGTGCATGGCAAAGCATTGATTCAAACAAAGCTTCAATTTGTGACAGTTTTAGAGGACATATGAGGACCTCACTGTGATGAACAATTGAAATGTGAACCATGTTCACCAGCCAGAATACTTGGCGATTTTTTCACTCCTTAAAAATAAAAATAACTAAACAAATAAAAAATAACTAAACAAATCAAATGTAATTGTGGATATATAGCACATATGCTTTCACACACACACATTAATAGCCTATCTCCATAAAATTACCTGTTAAATCAGCCTTGAGGTTCTTTTTAAATGAAAGAAGCTAACCTTTCACGATTGATTTGGAATATGCCTTTAATTAGTATCTTTTATCAAAATAATTTTCGGTTTCTTGTTTTTTCTGACTTATGATTCAAAATTGATATCAAATATTGGAATTGTCAAATTTTTACCAACTAGATCCCTATCTAGCAAACGTGTGATCTACCCTTAGGTATCATTCTTATGCTTCATATTAGGATTTGAACAAACAATTCCATGCCAAAGAAAAACACCTATTAACAACATCCGTTAGAATATTGGGTATGTATCAAGCAGGAAAACAGAAACCGTGCTAGTTATTTCAATAGACAGAATACCTTATGGCAAATTGGTTTAATGGATATTGAAAGGAAAAGAGAACTTTGAATGTGCATAGAGTAATGACAGCAAACACTCTAGCACTGAGGTTAAAAGGGCAGAACAGCAGAATTTGGAGTTTTTAGAACTCAGAAGTTACAAGGAAGGGTCTTGGAAGCTGAGACTCAAATCTGTAAGGAGAGGGAATAGTATAGCTGGTGCTGGGTCCTTTGAGGAGGCTCCAAGAGGCTGGTTCTGGAATTGGTAGAAGAACCAAAAACTTTGACCAATTTTCTACTGGTATCAACTGATGCTGTGGGATAAAAAGCACTCACTGAGGTAATTCTTACAGCATCAGCAAATACGCCAGGAAGAACCACCTTTTTTCTGCATCCTACTGCCCGTCAGTAGCATCTAATGCCCCTACTGACAGAAGCTACGAAGGAGCCAACCCAAAAGAAAGAAACACAGTTTGCAGAATCTCAGTCCCAGCACCAGAGTTGAACACATAAGGGAAGATTTGTAGCTGAGAGACAACAGCTTCATAAACAGTACAAGGGAGTAAACGATGCATAAGGGCTTTCCTCTTCAGAGCTTGTAGTATAAACAACTGATTGGTACTGCAATAGGTAGCTGCCCGACTTCTTCTTGTTGTTTACATTTGGGGCTTACTTCCACGTCTGAGTGAAAACAGGAAAATTGAGTACATAGAGTCTGGTGACACAAGGAGGTGGAATTATTTAAATTCTAAAGCCCCTTGGCATTTGGTAATTTGAAACCACTCATGTAAGGAATGGTAAATGAATAGAAAAAGTCTGGCTTTAAAATCATGATTCATTAAATGTAATAATTCCAAGGAAATCTAAATTCTAATTTAATCAAAGTGTCTATTATAAATTAGCTGCCGGGGGCTTCCTCTTTGTCAATCAATCAAGCAGGAATATTTAATTGCATTAGCAAATTATTGCTCAGAATTTGCTAGAAGAACAATGTATTAGTTTAAATTATGAAATCACTGTTGTTATGGGTCTGAATTGGTCAAGTATCAGCAATTTCATGTGGTTCAACCTAATATATCAGTTTTACTATCAGCCTTGGATCAAATGTGCACCTTACCTTAGAAAGTGAAGTAGGCATCTGAAGAAGTTTGAGTTGTGATTAACAGTATAAAACATTTTTTTTCTAATAACATAATTTTATCTTCTCCCCTAGCCAGATGTTGAACCATTAGAATTATTGAAAAGGAATTACCTTGGGAAGCCCAAGTACAGTTGGTAAGAACTCTGGTTATGGAGTCAAATAAATTTGCTTAAATACCTTCTTTATTATTATCTAACCATTGTACTTGGGCAAGTTATTTAACTTATTCAAGCCCCAGTTTCCTAATCCATAATATATATAATGCATTATCTAACAATCAGAGTTGTTGTGGGGTTAAATAAAATACAGAGCATTTAAAATAATTAACAAAGCCTATCATATTGTAAATTATAGTAAATGACACTCTCT
>NW_012152630.1:278857-280502 GCF_000956105.1 Propithecus coquereli | reverse complement strand
GACAGAAGAGATCAAAATCATGGGGTATTTCAAGAAGCAGCTTCCTTGGGATTAAAGACAAAAGCCTAGATTCACTGACCTTAAATAGAAAGGATCTTTATGGATAATCATTTCAATCATATATAAATTTGTTTTTAGCTTTGAAATGTATTTGTCCCTTAAATGAACCCATATGGGAAAATGCAATGTTTCAAGTGAAAGTTGGAATTGTTCTTGCTGAAATAGAAATAAATGAAGGGCCAGAATTCTGTCTGTTCTGGTTCCTCTCCAATCTCCAAGGTGAACTTAAACTCTTTCCTGGTGCCCTTAGTAGAATAGTTTGAAAACTGCAAATCTAGATCAATTTCTTTATTTTACAGTTGAAGAAACTGAAGCCCAATAAAGATTAAGTGACTTGTTCAAGGTTACATGAGTAGAAACTGAGCCATTACTAGAACCCTTGTCTTTCAAGCAAATAATCGGGGTGATCTGCACAATTCAGCCCTCTGTAACTTTGTGCAAACTATTTATTCAGCATAATTGTTTCATACCTTCTTGAAGGCCAGATGGAAACTTTGAACCTTCTTTCTATCACTAAGATTTCCTAATGTCTTTTAGCTATTTTATCATTATATATTGATTTAATTGAAATCTCCAATCATGGTACAGCCCTAACAAAAGAAAAATTAAAGCACCCTGGAAATTAAAATGGGGAATATATAACGATTCAAATTACATGTTGAGAGTAGGTAGTACTAGTTACATGGTAGTAGATATAGCAGAAGATAAAAAGCTCTTTCCTCAGAGAACTTACACTATTTATGAGGAGACAAAAACAATTCTATGTGAGAGAGAGAGGGAAAAAAATTTGCTGTTAAATTGAATTTTACTGAATGTCATGATAGGATTTCATTGAAGGGAATGCTGAGTAAGACAAGGAAGGTTACATGCTAAATGTTATACCTGAGATAGTCCTTGAAGTTAGAATAGTAACTAAACAAAAGAAAATCAAATACATCATTTTGAACTTGAAGAATAGCATCTTAAAATGTGAGATGATAAGTGTAAGAATAGTCTATAAATTAAATATAGAATGTTGCATAGTGAGTGACAGTAAGTCTTGTAGTTTGAAGATATAGATTGCCGGGAAAGTGTCATGATTTTTCTACATTTTATTAATTCTTAATAATGCGTGCATGTGTCCATTGATTGTCCTTAATAATTATGAACACTATTAATCAGCAATTCTACTATATTAGATTACTCTACCTGAATAAAAATCCCTATATCTCTCCTCCTCATCAACATTGATGTTTTAAGGACCAGAAAAACTAATTTACCAACTTTAAGGCAGATTTAAAATTTGTTTTTAGTTGGATTCTTCCAACTAAATGTGGAATTTTTATGTTCAAGGTCACTTGTACTAGGCAAAAAAACACAAAATCCCCCTTTTAGAAAAGTGGCTTAAAAAAGGTTCTTTATCGAATCCTTAAAAGGTTTCTCAAAATTCAAATAGATTTTACAAAATTACATCTTAATGATTTCAGGGTAAATGAGAAATTAGGAGATTAAATTTCCTTCAAAAATATGCTTTTGCAAATTAAAAGCAAAAGTGCTCAGGGGATAAATATGTTTTAGATTTTAAAAGACTCAATGTATTTTTTTT
>NW_012152630.1:273554-277626 GCF_000956105.1 Propithecus coquereli | reverse complement strand
TCTCCAAAAAAAAAAAAAAAAAAGAATATTTAAGGCTTTTCCACTGGAGCTAAAATATTAATGTGAATATTTCAATAGACAAAATAATGAAAAGAATATAACAAATTCAGAAAAAAAGTTTGTTTATCAATAACCTTATTGATAAATAAAAAATCGATTCACTAAAAAATCTGCAAATATATCAATTTATCATATGCTCATTCTTATCATGTACCCTCTTTTGAAATACACAAAAAAATTTCTATAAGCTAGAATTCGAAATAAGGTAAGCTCACCTTTGGGAGCCCATGGTATACCTGGCATTTATGATTAAGGACTTTTATTTTAGCAATAGAAAACAATTATTATCATTTTTAAAAAACCATTCTATGACTTTGGAGCTTATAATGTTTATTTGCACATGCTATCAAGATGGAGCAGGTTTTGGTCACTTAGATTATCATGCCACGCCACTTACTGTGTGATTTGTGAAAAAGCTACCGCCACAAATGACAAAGCACCTGCTACTATCTATTCTCATTCCTATGAGAGTGCCTATCTTTGATGCTGCTAAAGATCACATTACATATAAGATTCTGCAGTTGAAAAGGCCAGTGGAAAGCTGTAAACTGAAAGGTCATACCTTATGTGACTCAGAGAATGAAAATAGTTCAGTTGTTGCTAATTATCTCCCATCTTGTCAAATCTACATGCTCTTTGAAAAATGTTTGAAAGTTACATTTCACAAAATGAAATGGCCCAATCTTCTTTGAGCACATCTTTAGCATGGTCTCTGACAGGAGTCTGGGGTGTGCTTACCCTAGAATGCAGACGCACAGAAGTGTCTGGTAAATTAGTGGCATTTAAATATAGGAGTCTAAGAATTATCTTGGTAAGTTAGAAGATGATTCAGGGAATAATTTTGTTATTCTGCTTGCCTTGTAATCCTCTCAGCAAAGATTTATTTCTGATTTGCATGGTAAAGAAAAGTTTATCTGAGAAATACTAAAAGAAATTAACAAAAGAAATGTTTCTAAAATCTCCATGGGTCATTGAGGGCAGCACACTCAGGAGACCTGAAAATGATAGCTCTGTTAACTAATAGAAATGTTGTCACTATCTTTCAAGTCAAACACACAATGGAATTGGCACTTTGGCGTGAACATCGGTAAGTCAGAGAGTGAGAACAACCTGGGAAGAAAATAGTGGATTGCAAAGAGATACCCTTCAAAGACATCTCGAGATTTCTAAGCAAAAATAGTAATTATAGTTGTGCTTGGTGCAAGAGACATGAATGTCTGCAAATGGAAAATATAAATGTCTGTTTAAAGGAAGACCTCTAGACACATATAAAATGTTTATACAACTAAACAGTGCATACTGTTATATCCTTAGAACGTTTTTAAAAATCTTGGAAATGATTCAGGTCAGTTTCTTCATATTAAAGACAAAGAAACGAAGGTATATATAGGTCAAGTAACTTTTCCAAGACCCCTGTCACTTAGATCTGCAACTAGACTCTAAGTCTCTTCTCCTACCCCTGAGCCTATTTCACTACATACCATTGCCTCTAGTAGAATCTTCAATTCATCAAGTATTTGTTAAACACCTTCTGTGTGGCAGTTATTAAGCTGTGTACTTAAGTTACTTTTCTGCATTAAATAGTGCAATTCTGTAGGAGACATAAAGTCAAGAACCTCAAATTGTCCTGATGTGCAGAATAGCTTTATATAGTACTCTGTTTTCCCAAAACTATGAAATCAGCTCCCTATGATACTGAATCTTTTCCAATAAGTAACTAATGCGTGGTAACAATCTAAAGATGAAGTGCATAATGGGAAGAGGAAAGAAACAAATATGTGTTCATACTTCGGCAGTAGGGAATACCGGTAACTGCAGGAAATGGTCATGTAAAATGCATTATAGGTTGGCAGCAGACATTGCATTAGAATGTGAATTTGCTTTCCCTCTAAAATGTGCCCTTTTTTTTCATCATGCACTTGCTAAATAAGAAATGTCCTTAATGCTGTGATATAAATTGTTCATTCTACCTTGGAAAACAGATACCATTTAAATATTTATAATAACACTAGTCTCTAATTTGCACTGGCAGGTGGGTATTCAGTTCAGACAAACACAACTCTACCAAAATGGCATGTAAAAAACGCTCATTCATTTACATTTTGCAGAGTGATATGTCATCTTGATATTTGTTAAAATGAATATATTTCAATGGTTTGACTATTGAAGTTTCTATAATATTTAAAAACAACAATTTTGAACACATTTCTCGGACGTTATTTATACCTGTTAATCTTTTTATTAATTCTCCCTGAACTTCTGCTTAAGTCTTCTCACTCAGCTTTCTCCATTTGTTCTCTTGAATGATCATCCAGTCTTTCATTTTCAGTTTATGGCCTCGTTAGCAATGTCATCATATCTTTTAAGAAATTTAGCACTCAGTTTTTCTTGGATAACCTAACCCCTCATTCTCAACCCTCTTTTTGCTCCATTGCCTTCACTACAAGAGCTATGAAAGACATGTCACATAATTTTTGAAAGTAAAACATAATCTAAAATCAGCTTGGTGCTCTTGGAGTAAATATTACTGCTAATCGTTTTAGGACATGAGAGTTTTAAGAAATACCTATAAAATAAATCTGAGTCACCTCATTTAAAAAAGGTGGTTAGAAACACAATAAAAGATGATTATCCCTTTTGACAGGAGATTAACAGGAACCAAATTTACTTTCACATGTCATAAAACAGCAAAATACATAAACAATAGCTTTCAGACATTGAATAATAGATTGTATGCAACTGTGACCAGTGAAAGAAAGAAAAAAAATATCAGAGTGAACTTAATTCTCCCAGCTTACTGCCTAGAGTCCATTTTCTAGGTCAAAGCGCAGAATAGGAACCTAACCAGAACACTGCAAACTTGCTGAATTTTGGAGATAAAGATCAAAGGGCAGGGAGAACAAGGCAACTAGAATTTGCAGAGTAGATTATTAGAGGAAAAAAGAGTTGAACAGAGAATGATAGGGAGATAAGCAGAAGGGGACTCTGAGGCTTTGGTTAAGTATCGGTCTGTGCATGTATGAGAGGAAACTGAGACTGGGGAAAGAACCATTAGAAAGCAGTTGGCAGAACAATTTCCAGAGTTAATACTGTGTTGGAAATAATTTGTGTTCTATCCAGTCAGAATTGAAAGACTCCATAATACACAGGGCATCATCAAACCACCTTGTATCAAACCAGAATGATACTTTCTATTTGCCCATGCAATTTTACAATCTAACCCCAAAGATAGAGTCCTTAGAGTGGTATCGCTTTAGTAATTGAAAGCTTCTTTTGACCCATCTTGAAAAGTTTATTATCGTTTATAAAAGGCCCCAAAATATCAAACTGACTCCTAGTAATTTAAGTGTGTCCATACCAAAGATCAGCAAACAATATTTGAAGAAATATGACAACATTCAAAATCCATCTATGTAAAATTCACAACATCGGGACTCATTCAAAATTAGCCAGCCATACAAAAAAACTAGAATATGCAACCAATATCCAGGAAAACAACATCAACAAAAATTAGCCAATGTATAAAAAACAAAATCATATCATCTTCTCAAAAGATGAAAAAAGAACAAAAGAATTTAACATAATTCAATACACATTTATAATAAAACTCTCAGAAAACTATTAAAAAGAAGATAATTTCCTTAATTTATTAAAGGAATCTACAAAATATATAGACTGATATACAAATCCAACTTATATATCGAACTTAAGGGTAAAAAACTTAATTCCTTCCCCTGAATACTTGCAATAAGACATGTGTGTCCACTTAACTACTACTATTCAATGTTGTCCCTGGAATTTCTAGCCAATGAAATAAGACAAGAAAAAGAAATAAAAATAATACAGATTGGAATGGAGAAAATAAAACTGGCATTATTTGCAGGTGACCAAATAATAAGCATTGAAAACCTATCTATAAAAATGTCTCTAGAATTAGTAAATAAATTTAGAATAGTCACAGGATATAATGTTAATATAGAAAAACTAAACATATTATTATTCAATAGTAATG
>NW_012152630.1:271745-272994 GCF_000956105.1 Propithecus coquereli | reverse complement strand
CTTGTCTTCATTTGACCTGAACTAGACTTTGCTCAATGGAAACATCTTTTCCATACAGGCATTTGTGAAAAACAATTAGTGGCAATTATTTAATAATACATCTTCCTGACAGTGATAATAATTAGGGAAAACAAGAAGTTGACCAAACATCTTAAGATGAAGAACTGGGAATGGAATGTCCATGCTTTGAAAATGTCTAAAATATTCCTAGGAATCTAGATGTGTAACTCTACACATGTAGAGTTAGGCTTATTAGTAGGGTTGTGGGCATGCACAGTAAAGACATCAGAAGTCTCTAAGATCTAGGTCGGGCAGTGGCTCACACTTGTAATCCCAGCACTTTCGGAAGCTGAGGTGGGAGGATTGCTTGAGCCCAGGAATTCAAAGATCAGCCTGAGCAATACAGTGGGACCCTGTCTCTAAGGAAAAAAAAAAAAAAAGACAGAAAGAAAAGTCTCTAAGATCTCACCTCTGAGGTTGACCTTGAGGTTAAACATAAGCAGAAAGTTAAGAATAAGGCATATTTGTAAACTGCCTGTGTATTGGTGGTATGACCCAACACGCATACAGAGTACCTTGGCAAAACCTGGGAGATTCACTGACCCTGGGTGCTTAGGGAAGCTCTGTCCAATTATTAGCTTGCCACTAGGCTAGCCACACAGAGACTTGGGAAGCAGCCTCTGAGTGAACCTATAATGGCCTGTTGTCCATTCTCATCTTATACTCATGAAATGGAGCTACCATTTAAAACCAAGCTCTGACTTTCCCCCTCCTCCAGCTGGTGTGCAGGAGTCTCTGAGGGAGGATTCTGGTGTGATATCAGTGGGGGCCCTGTGGGTCTGGGCTGCAGGCTCTTGGAACATGCTTGTGCCTTGGATCCTTCTCAGGCTCAATCCTTGATGCATCACTTATGCCTTACGATGGATTGCTGCTGGGCATTCATTATGACTTGGGAGTCTGATGGGACTTAGCTCATGATTAACAATTCTGGTGGAATGGTCACTTGTGGTCCTATCTCTACCAGGGCCAGACATCAGGAATTATTTTTCGAAAGGTGCATATTTCTCTACAGCAGAAGACATGGTCTCAGCCCAGTCCCCAGATGGCCTATGCTGTGATTCTCCCATTGGGATGCTCCACAGACTCCACACAGAATCTTCCTCTCTATTGATACCTCCAATACTAATGAACAAGAGGTGAGATGGTAGTGGAGGAGGTTGAAGGACTCCGAGAATACACAAAAAAACAC
>NW_012152630.1:268647-269097 GCF_000956105.1 Propithecus coquereli | reverse complement strand
TAAAAATAAAAATAAAGTTGAAAGACTTATGATACATGATTTTAAGGACATATTATAAAATGACAGTACTCAAGAGAGTCTTGAAATTGACCCATGTATATATAATCCATTGAATTTTCAAAGAAATATATGAAGTCCTAAGTGTGAAAGCCTAGAATATAAGAGTTCTTGATGCAAACATTGAAGAAAATAATTGTTTTGTTAGAATAAAATCACAAGGCATAAGTGAAAACAAATTAGTGAAAATCAGAATGTTAATGTTTTACAAGCTAATGTTAAGAAAATGAATAGGCAAGTCACAGAAAGATAGAAAATATTTGCAAAATATGTCTGATAAAAGACTTGTTTCTAGATGAAGGATTTTTCCAATTCTAAAAAGTGGATAAAAATTAGACATTTCAGAAATCAAGATAATAAAATGGAAAAAATCAAATGAGAAAAGGCTCATTT
>NW_012152630.1:264417-264843 GCF_000956105.1 Propithecus coquereli | reverse complement strand
AAACAACTACTTATCACAAACAAATGGGAAGATTGAAAATGCTCAGCTCCAACAGGTTTTCACAAGAAATTCTACATCTATTCGTCATTATCTTTATTATCCTAAGTGTGTACATTTTTGAAAATCATTTTATTTTCCTAAAAGTCCATGAAGTGAAATATTTTTAAAAAGAAAGCTCTTTGTTTAAGTTCAGGGAGTTACTGTTAAGATTGTCTACACCAATAGCTTTTTGAACCACTTAAGAGTTTATTTCTGTATTCAGTTGCATATATAGTACATATGTGTGTATATATGTATGTGTGTGTGTATATATATGCAAGAGACAGTATATATTTTTAGTATTTCTTGTAATAAGCCTAAATATCATTGCTACTTACATTATTATTCTTTATAATGGATACATAAATAAGTTACAAAATTTAAGAT
>NW_012152630.1:260493-261243 GCF_000956105.1 Propithecus coquereli | reverse complement strand
TCTGTGGGTGGTGGTCCGTATCTCTTCAAAGCAGATAAGAAACCTACTGTATACAGTCAGAATATCCATCTTTTTCATAGCTCTTTCTTTGTAAGCCCCATCTTTATAATTGCTTCAATGTTTTCTTTTTCTCTATTCATGTGTGTTAGAAACCACTATAATTCTTTTACTCCAAAACACTTAACAGACACTCTTTCAATTATCTGCTCAAACGAGGCTTAATGCAAACATTGGGATTAATGCAAGCACCATGCAAAGTATGCAAAGCAACAAGGACATTCTATGACAAAGAATCTGCATGGCAAATTTAAGGTAAGACATATGTTGACCTATTTGCAGAAACAAATTAGCCATATGAGGAACTGAAGATGACATAATTTGCTCAGATTACTTTTGGAGTCTCCATGAATTACAACCCACATGTTGATAATGAATAATGATAAACAGAAGGTTATTTTTGACATATTTCTTAACTCAAAATCTCTCAGTGGCTCAGTGTTTCTTTTGATAGTAAATCTATACGCTTTTTGCTCAATAACAAGATATTTAATAATGACTCCATTGTGTCTGCCCTAACAAGAACAGACTTATCTATTTACAAAATTCCCATTTTATAAGAGGTATGTTTTTTCTGTATTATGCTAAGACATATTTCTACACATACATTCTCTCAAGCTTTTTCCTGTCCTTGAAAGGCCCAGTCTAATCACCTCTCCTTACCCAATCTCTGCTGCTTATTTCCTCATTCTA
>NW_012152630.1:257863-259428 GCF_000956105.1 Propithecus coquereli | reverse complement strand
TTCACTTAAAAATTTGTTAAGAGGGGAAAAGAGGGGCTTGGACTTCCAGTACACAATTAGTTGTGTTCTTTGGGTGTCTACATTTTCCCTTATGGCATTCAGCTCCATATCAAGCTTCCACTGCATTCCTGATCCTGTCTTCTGTCTCCATTTCATATCGTCTGCTTTCTATACATAACATGTCACCATCAACCCATATGCTCTCTGGAGCACCACAGCACACTTTTATTAAAACTTCTGGATAAATGAGGCAGATATCACATTTACAAATTGTCACCCCAAATTAGATATTAGTAATACAAATCTTTCAAGTCACTGGTACTGAAGATTATCCCACATGCAGTTTCATATTCTCGCAGTCTTGCTATACTCCCCTTGCTCTCTTTTTACTCACATACCTTTTGAGATCTCTCTTGGCAGTACAACATTGCACTTACTTTATTATTCAGAGTAGTTCAGTTATCTACAGCATCACACCTCCCTTGTTGTGCAGGCAGCCTAGTGATACATACACCAACAAGGTACACTATCTATGTTTGCTGCAGTCAGCAGAGAGCTTTTGCTAGCCGCACGAAATCCTGCCAGCATATAAAGTACTGCTTTTCTGCACCTTAGGTCGAATGTCATTCTTAGGCAGGGCCTCATCAATCTACCCCGTGTGAGCAGAAGGGAAGCAAGGATTTATGATCCTCCATTCAAAAGAATAGTAGAGGGACTTCTCTTCCAATTATATTTATTAATTAAATGAAAGGTGAGATTTGCCGCTAAAGAAAGGTGAAATTCTAAAAATAACGATGGAAGAATGGTTCCTTCAGAGTGGGCTGAATTCTTTCCTATTGAATTTTTCATTTAGTGTAGCTGCAACTCCCACTGTTGCAAAAAGGATTTGTTCACCATACAAAAGTAGGAATACCATCCTGGGAATTTCATTATTCCTACAATAAAATTTCTGTTTTCTTAAATATAAATAGGTATGCCTAGTTATGCTAGAGATTTTATAGTACTTAAATGCCAATAATTATTCAAACAGATTTATTGAAATTTAATGGCAATGTAATAATAATGTCGGTATGTTTTATATGCAATAGTTGTTACACTTCATTAAGCAGGTTGGTAAATGATCCATTGCTGTTTAATTAACATGCAAAGACTGTGTTATTAAATCTTAAACTGTAAATTAAATCCTGATGTGAGACACTTAATTTTAAAGTGTGACTTAAAACTTCTTTGGGCGTGAGCCTCCAGAGTCCCTTTTATTTTCCACAGTTCCTTCCTGCCCTCCTCATATTTTGCAATATATGTTTGGAACTAAAAAGTGACTGTTCTTAATTTGTGTGGTTGAACTTTTTCTTAATGAAGAAAAGCATGCCTTTCTAGGAGGTGAGCAAATTTTCAATGGAGAATAAATTTTGTTTATGATCTAGATTTTGGCACACGGAAGACTACTTTTTCATAACTTTTAGGAAAAGAAATAGCCTGAAATCTTAACAACAGCCACTCATACTTTCATAGCAGAACATTGTGTAAGCTTGGCAAGCTTCATTCAGTTAATTAAGAATTAAACA
>NW_012152630.1:256097-257813 GCF_000956105.1 Propithecus coquereli | reverse complement strand
CAAGCCTTATAAACACTCAGAATAAAAAGAATTGTTTTTTTGTTGTTGTTGCTTATAAAAGATACTACCCATTCCCCCAATCAAACTTATACCTACGAGTAGAAACTTTATCTAATTTACACAAAGTTTCTGTAAAGCTTAGTGAACCCAGTTTCAGCCTCCTTAGAGCAATTTTTATTCCTTTTATTCCTCAAGAACTAAACACATAGCTTCCACTCCTTATAGCTCCTTGCTTTGTCTCCTTACTTTTTTGACCATGGAAATATAAACCTTTTTGAACCTGGCTTTGGTTGTTCAACTTTGTCTTTGTAAATGCTACCTGCCATTCAGGTACGCTTAGAGTGGAATAGCTCTTCAAAGAAGATACTTAATACACCATAATGAATGACAGTTGAATTATCTCATAATTCCTCTTTAAGGTAATGTTCTTACTCACTATCTGAGTTGATGCCCTCCTCCTTTTCCTTTGTGAAACATCAATTCACCTTATATGAGATAGGAATATTGACATTCGTACACGTTTTATGATTTGTATACGTAACTATCTTTGTTTTAGCCAAACGTTAATTAGGCCTTTTATAAGCCAAGGGGACTATGAGTGTTGCTTGGGAAACAGATGGATTCTGATCCTGTGAAATAAGGAGTGACAGGTCAAAATAAAGTTAACTTTATCAACCACTCATAATCAGGGCTCTTTTCACCCTAACTTAACTAGGCAAACACCACGACACAGTAAATACTCATTTTCTTCTGAAGAAAACACAAACTTCTTGCACGACAATAATCTATTACTCTTATTAGCATATCTTGTTCTCTCTCTGTCTCTCTCTTTCACTCGTTTGCTCTGGCTTTCTCTTTTTCATTGGACGTGTGTTTGTGTGAGTGGTGTGTGTGTGTGTGTGTGTGTGTGTGTGTGTGTGTGTGTGTGTAAAAACAGTATTGGCATTATTGTGGCTGAGGAATTATTTCCCTCCTTCAGGGTTTGCTTTCATTGCAAGGCTCTATATTACCTAAGAATGTCTTTGGCTAACCTGTCTGAGGCAGATGTCACAGGTTCTAAAACAATCTTCCTAGAACTTAGTGTATTTGATGGCTCAGTGCACCCTACTCTCTGTGGGTGGTGGTCCGTATCTCTTGGTCCCATTATCTATATATGAGAGTCCTCTTGCTCCAGTGCTCTCTCCAATACTTGGCACTATGGGACTCTTTGACAAACTAATGTATGTGGAAATAGATCTCATCTTTTAAAAATCTTGTTATTTTCCATAAATTTTCTCTTCAGATAATTTGCCCCAAAGTATCCATTTACACTTTCTACATTTTTTGCTATGAAATTAATTTGTTTGCATTTGATACCAAATATATTTAATTTATATATTCATTTATGGATAGATATAGTTCTGTAATTGTTTAACCTTTATTTCTCAATTTAATTTCATTGAAGTCAGAGATTACCATACGTTGTTATATTCTTCGAAATTTACTGGAATATACTCTTTGACTTAGTTTGTAGTCAGTTTGTAAATTTCAATGCATCCTTGATCTGAATGCATAATCTAATTGATTAGGTGAAAGAGTCTATAAATTTATGCTAGAGCATGCTCTCTCTCTCGTTCTCTCTCTCTATCATGTATCTATCTAAATGTATGTAAGAAAACATTTTATTCTTACTTTTCAAATTTACTAAGCATAACAAATTTTGTTACAATCATTAGC
>NW_012152630.1:244904-246281 GCF_000956105.1 Propithecus coquereli | reverse complement strand
GTATACCCTCCTGCCATCATCACCACCCCACATACCATCCTGTCTCTCATGTGGACTTCTCTTCCTTCAAAGGTCAGCTCAAGCATTGATTACTTTTTATAGCCTGTCCTGTTCATTTGTGAGGAATTAGTTCTTCCTCTTTGGGACTTCTTGCTATCAAGATTCTACACTGTTATACTGCTACTTATATATTTTCATGGGTGCCTTTCCCTAATTAACTGTAGACAACTTGCAGGCACAGCCCATTTTCTGTTTTATCTTGAATCATCAGCCTATGTAGAATGATGGATCCATAATAAGACCTAGGTATTTTATTGAATATTTACCTCTATGATACTACATATAAACATGGAGAGAGATTACCATAGCTATATTCTGCTTCCTTAACTGTATTTGTCCTACAGCTCTGGTTATGGGAGTGTGCACAATCTTCATACTTCTCTCCATCTTTTTTTTTTTTTATCACAACCTTCTCCCAAAAGGATACCATTGTTCATTTTATATTGTGATTCTATAAGAGTCTCTGTTACAAGAGGTGTTTGACATCTCATCCATCATTGCAGGGCAGGACTTCCTTCAGGCAGGCTCTGAAATCATTCCACTTGTGCCAAGCAAGGTCTTAACTTTGTTGAACTTAATAAATATTTATGAATTATAGATTATAATTTTGTACAAAATGAAATACATTACTTCAGAATGTAAATAAAAGCGGTCTAATTAAACTATGACCTCCTCACATAGTGTAATATTCAGATAAGTATTTCTAAGGAAACTACCCTTCCATAATGCATATCACCAAGGTGAAGAAATAATTACTATAAATGTGTTAATTTGAATGGTCACTCTCATTTCTATTTAAAATAAAACTTGGAATGGAATTAAAAATCATATTTTCTTATGTATAAGTACAAATGAATTGCATTTAAAAATGTATTTGTTTATTTCTGTATCCACCATCAGAGATAAATTTCATGAGAATTTGATTTCTCACTGCTGAAAGCTGTCTGCCTACAATAGTGGTTGCTTGGTAAATCATGTGGAATTCATGAAGACTTGTATCCTCTTTTTATGAATTTTACTCAAATATAAGATGTATGTGACACTTTGCATTTATATAGCATTTTTAACATTATTATTTTTAATGTTTAATCTGAATGATATGTAATTCAGATTTAATTAATTTAATTTTACACATAAGGATGCAGATAAATATTAAGAGACTTGCCTAAATTAACAGTCTATTAGTCACAGAGCTAGCATTAAAGCAATGTCTTCTTTCACTCAATTCAAGATCATTTCTATTTTACCAAGATAATTATGAACTCACTTCAATTTATAAAAATATGATTTGCTTATTCCTAACATCTAAATACACGA
>NW_012152630.1:240277-244489 GCF_000956105.1 Propithecus coquereli | reverse complement strand
CAAGTTTCCTGTATACAAAGAAGAGAAGCAAAGGAAAAGATTGATCAGCATGACAGCATGAGAAATTTTGTTGACCTGCTTCTGAGTAAAACTTGTAAAAATTATTTTTAAAAATCCCCAAATTTAAAGCCTTTGGAAATAACACTAAGGGGAAAAAAACAAATGAATTAATATTTATTCATGAAAATCTATGAAAATTTGTTTAAAAATGTGAGATACTTGAACTAAGACTATTGCCTCCCTCCACTCTCCCAACTCAGTGAAGTCAAGACTCCTCTTCAGACTTTTTTCTGCTAAGAACACAGGGATTCCTTTTCCCCCAGCTCCAGTTGGAGGGCTTTCTTACTAGGAATAATAGGACTTCAATATTTCTCATTCTTCCCTCAGCTGGACTTGCTGAGGCTAAGTCTCAGGCAAGTGTAGCTGAGAGGTGGTGGTTCTCTTCTTCCACCTAACCCCATTCATTGAAATGGGGACTCTACCTTGGGTGGGGTGGGATACCTATTGCTTACCCTAACTTATGAGGCAGTGGTTCCAATCCAAGAAAGATAAGCCAAGAAGACCTTAGGCTGCAGACCCCTTTCACTGTGTGCTCAGCTCCTACAGTGGGGGTATCACTGACAAAGAGGTTTGTAATTGTCCTATTCCCAGCTCCAGAGCCCTGGCTCAGCAATTTTGCCTATGTGGGAGAGAAACAGGTCATAAAGCCAATAGCTTTTAATCTCTTCTCAAAAGGACTGACTTTATTTGCAACAGAGCATGGAGAAGTTCAAGCCTATGGTGACTTTCAAGAACAATGAAACATTTGGTGGAAGGAAAATGTGAGACAATTCCTGTATTGAAGGAAGATATAGCCCGAATTGTTGGCTAGTTAGCTTGCAGAAGAGAACTGAGAAATAAGACAGTGAAGAGGAGCCAACGTTGGGCAGAACAAATACTAATCACAACTCAGAAACTATTTATTCAAAGGAGGCAAAATGGAATTGGTTTAATTTGTAATGTTGTTTATGTCCCAGGGAATTGTTGAAAACATTAATATAATCAGAAGGTAATTCATGAAGTTCAACAGCTGAGTGTAGTCAGAAAAAGAAAGCCCTACAAATACTACTGTCATCTAGGGTGACTGTAGGCATACTCACTCATGTACCTTCCTAAGGAGCAAAATAGGTTTAACACTGGGGGTAAGGGTGAGGAGAGTGGGTAGATAATTTTCACTAATATAATCCAGTCAGACACACAAAAAAAATGAACAAATGAGTAACAATACATATTTCAAGGGGAGAAGTACTAGAGATGTTCCAATATATTACCTGAAATGCCCAGTTTTTAACAAAAAATTGGAAAGTATGACCCACACACCAGAAATAAAAGCAGTCAAAAAACTGCTTATAAAAATGACCACATGTTGAATTTAACAGAAAAAAAAAAAAAAGAATTCAAAGTAGCCATTATAAATATGTTCACACAACCAAAGGAAAACATGATTAAGGAAATGACAAAAGGTATAATGACAATGTCATATCAAAGAGACAATATTAATGCAAAGATAGAAATGCTAAAAAAAAATAGATAATTGAGGATTTAAAAAGTATAATAACTAAAAGTAAAAAAAAAAAAATCACTAGAGTGGTGTATCAGGAAATTTGAACAGGCAGAAGAATTACCTAAGCTAAAGCTAAATCTATATAGATTATTCAAACTAAAGAACAGAGAAAAAAATGAATGAGAATTGTTGGACGTGATTAAGTACACAAGTCTATGTGTAGTGGGAGTGGCAGAAAGAAAGAAAATAGAGAGGGAGGAGAAAAAATATTAGAAGAAATAGCAAATGAAAACTTTCCAAACTTATTTAAAAACAATAATCTGTACAACCAGAAGCACAATAAGTTTAAATAGGATAAATTTCAGGAGATTCACAAAAAGATGCACTAAAACTATAATAAAATCACAGGAAAATTCTGAGAAGAGAGTCAAAGACTACAAGAAAATCTTGAAAGCAGTAGGAGAAAAATGACTCATTACTCACAACCCAATAAGGCTAACAGCTATGTCTCATCAGAAACAATGCAGGCTGCATTGTTTAACATATACAAAGTGTTTAAAACAGAAACAAAGCTACCAAGAACCCTTATTCACTCAAGTTAGCTTTCAAAAAGAAAGGAAAAATTAAAATATACAGACAGTCCTTTACTTAGGATGGTTCAATTTACATTTTTTTTTCCACTTTATGATGGTGAGAAAATGATATGCATTCAGTAGAAATCATATTTTGTGTGCCTATGCAACTATTCTGTTTTTACCTTTAAGTACAGTAGTCAGTAAATTCATGAGATATTCAACACTTTATTATAAAATGGGCTTTCACAGGGACCAGTTGGTCCCAGGGGATCTGTCTGATCTCAGAGCCTGGATATTCCAGGTGGGCTGCCTTCCCAAGAGAGGGACAGAGATAAACAGAGTGCTAGCTGTCCTCCATTCAGACTCCTTTTCCTCCCTGCCTCTGCCCCACCCATGGCTGCCAAGAGAGACAATTGAGCCAGGGCTCTCAAGACCAGTTGCTTCCCCTCTGTGAGTGTGTCCATCACACCAAGATTTCCACAGAGAGTGAGACTGAAGCCTTTCCTCTTAAAGACCTGCAGTGGACTAAGGGGTGCTCGGATTGTGAGCTCCCTATTCACTGGCCCTCCCCAGTGCTGCTTGCCTAGCTGCTCCATCAGAGTGGGGCACACCCTGAAGCAAAGGGACATCAAACCTGCTTGAGCACCCCATAGGCAACTCGTACCAGCACACTTCTCCCTGGCATGGTCAGGGATTGATCTTCAGGGACCCAGGGAAAGGCCTGGAGGCCAGATCCTATCCTCCCAGGACCCAATTGTGTTGCTTAGGGGCACAAAGGAGAGATTGTGAGGCAAGGGAGCCCACATGGGCAGAACTGAAAAGAGAGTGCCATGTGAGTCCCAACTACAGTGCACTCCTGGAGCAACCTCCCCACTATAGGAAAGCCATGCTGTGAGACCAGGGTGGAATCCTGGACAGGGAAGCTCCCAGCCTGCAGCACCATTGCTGGGGAGCTCAGTTAATTTGAGCTCCTTCTTGCTGTCAGGCACTGGAGGAAGATTGTGAGCCAGTGGAGCTGGAAGAGAAGTGAAACCTGCTTCTGACAGCCAGACTGTGAAGCTCAGATGGCCCTGCCCCCACAAGCAGACTTTCTGGTTTGGTGGGGCCATTTTGGCCCCTCTGTGGTGGCTTTCCCCAACAACCTGAGAGTGTGCCTTTGATCAATGCTGAGACAGCTACCTTATCAGCTTTTGTGGGGCCTGACGGCAGTCTCACCCAACCCAGTCCTACCCAGCCTCACTCCCCCACCTGCTTCTGCTGTGGTGGAGAATAAGGAGTCATCTGGAAGTTCGAGGGCTTCACCCACCACCTTTGGCATTTGACTGCTTCTCCTAAGGGGCTAGAAGCCGTCACAGGTCACCAAAACAACACTGTGGTGGGTTCTTTCTGGAAAGTATCACCTACTGGCAGGGAAGCCAATTTGTATAGCCCTTTGCAACATCAACTGACTCAATCATACAGGGTGTGGTGGATTCTTAACCACAAACACCACCTACTGTCTCAGAGAATAAACTGGGTATGTCAGTATAATTCATACTGTTAAGAAGACCACAGAGCTGGGGAAAGAGAAAGGTTTTCAAAGACCTCCATCTCCCCTCATCAACAAAAGACAGGGAATCTCCCCACACATATACTTCACCACTGCTACAGCCAGTAAACAACTAGCAACTGAGAAAACTACCACACTAAGGATATCTATAACCAAGGCATCCATCTAGAACCTATATAATCATCAAAGCACCCACAAGAAAAGCCAAATGTTCTTATCCAACATATGCTACAGATACACCCTTATGAGTGAAGGGGGGAAAAAAGCCCCTTCTAAACAAAAGAAAATCCCAAACAAAAAGTGACAGCTGCTCCAGATTAGAAGGAACCAACACAAGAACTCAAGAAGGTTAAAAAATCAGAGTGAAACTATGCCCAAAGGGGCACACCAGCTCTCTAGCAATGGATATCAACTAAAATAAGAATACTGAAATGGCAGATAAAGAATTCCAAATATGGATTGTAAGGAACCTTGATGAAATCCCAGAGAAAATGGAAAATCAACTCAAAGAAGCCAGAAAAACAATAAGGAAATGAGTGAAAAAA
>NW_012152630.1:235545-237207 GCF_000956105.1 Propithecus coquereli | reverse complement strand
TCAGTAGCATCTCTATACACCAATAACACTCAAACTGAGAGTCAAATCAAAAACTCAATAAAATTCACACTAGCTACAAAGGTCATAAAATATCTGGGAATATACTTAACCAAGGAGGTGGAAGATTTCTACAAAAAGAACTACAAAACAGTGAGGAAAGAAATCACAGATGAAACAAAGATAAAAACATATTATGTTCATGGATTGGCAGAATCATCATTGTTAAAATGTCCATACTACCCAAAGTGATTTATAGATTCAATGAAGTCCTTATCAAAATACCAGGGTCATATTTCACAAATCTAGAAAAAATAATTCTATGCTATGTTTTGAACCAGAAAAGAGCCTGAATAGCCAAAGTAATCTTAAGCGAAAAGAACATATCTGAAGGCATCACATTACCAGATTTCAAACTATACTACAAGGCTATAGTAACCAAAATGGCATGGTATTGGCACAAAAAATAGAGACATAGACAATGGATCACAACAGAGAACCCAAATATAAAACCATCCACATACAGCCAACTGATCTTTGGCAAAGCAGATAGCAATACGTACTGGGGAAAAGAAGCCCTGTGCAATAAATTTTACTGGGAAAATTGAATAGGCTCATACAGAAGAATGAAACAGGACCCCTATCTCTCACCACTCACACAAATTAATTCAATATGGATAAAAGCATTAAATGTAAGGAATAAAACCATAAAAATTCTAGAAGAAAATGTAGGGAAAACTCTTACAGATATCAGCCTAGGCAAAGAATTCATGATGAAAACACCAATGGCAATTTCAGCCACAACAAAAATAAATATATAGGACTTGATTAAATTAAAAAGCTTCCACACAGCCAAGGAAATAATCAACACAGCAAATAGACAACCTACACAATGGGAGAAAATATTTGCAAACTAAACATCTGGTAAAGGGCTAATATCCACAATCTACAAAGAACTCAAAAAAATGAGGAAAAGCTCAGTGAGGAAAAAAAAACATTAAAATGTGGGCAAAAGACATGAACAGAAGCTTTTAAAAGATGATAGACAAGTGGCCAATAAACATGAAAAAATGCTCAATGTCACTAATCATCAGGGAAATGCAAATTAAAACTACAATGAGATATCACCTTATCTCTGTTAGACCGGCTTTTATTTAAAAGTTCAACAACAATATATGCTGATGTGGATGCATAAAGGAATACTTATATACTGTTGATGAGACAATGAATTAGTACAATCTCTATGGAAAACAGGATGGAGATTCCTCAAAGAAGTAAAAGTAGACTACCATTTGATTCAGCAATCCCACTACTGGATATCTGCTCAAAGGAAGTCATTTTATCAAAAAGACATCTGCACTCGAATGTTTATTGAAGCACAATTCACAATTGCAAGGATGTGGAATCAACCTAAGTGCCCATAAATTCATGAATGGATTAACAAAATGTGGCATATGTATACCATGGGCTACTACTCAGCCATAAAAGATGATGAATTAACGTCTTTTGCAACAATTTGGAGGCCATTATCCCAAGTGAAGTATCTAAAGAATGGAAAACAAACACCACATGTACTCAGTATTCAACTGGAACTAACTGATGAGCACACATGTGCACACAGGGAAATACAAGTCATTGGAAATCAAGCAATGGAGGAAGGGGGAG
>NW_012152630.1:231696-234920 GCF_000956105.1 Propithecus coquereli | reverse complement strand
AGAAATAGACATATTTAAAAAATAGAACTTCTGGAAATGAAAAATTTATTAATGGAAATACAAAACACAGTGGAAAGCTTTAAGAATAGACTAGACCAGAAAGAAGAAAGAATCTCAGAACTTAAAGGCAACTTTTTCAAATTAACTCAATCAGTCAAAAAGAAAGAAAAAAGAATTAAGAACAAAGGCTACAAGAAATATGGGATTATGTAAAATGTCCACATATAAGAATCATAGGCATCCCTGAGGGAGAAAAGAGAAAATGTACAAGAACTGGAAAACCAATCTGAGGGAACAATTGAGGAAAACTTCCTTGGTTGTGCTAGAGATTTAGACATCCAGGTACAAAAAGCTCAATGGACACCTGGGAGAAATTCATTGTGAAAAGGCAATCACCAAGACATATGGACATCAGAATGGACAAAGTCAACAAATGGAGCAACGCCTGTGATCCATGAGATGAAAACATCAAGTAACTTACAAAGGAAACCCATAAGACTAACTTCATACTTCTCAATGGAGATTTTATAAGCCAGAGGGGATTGGAGTCTTCTTAAGCAGAATAACTGCCAGGATTTTGTGTACTGTAAAAGTAAGTTTCATATATAAAAGAGAAATAAAAACTTTTCCAGACAAGCAAACACTGAGGGAATTCGTCAAGACTAGACCTGCCCTGCAGGAAATACTCAGAAATGCATTACACATGGATTGCATGATAGATACCCTCCAGTGTAAAATCAGCCAAAAACTAAAGCTCAGAGCTCATATAAAACAATAGCATAAGAGGGTAAACAAAGCAATAAGGTAATATCAAACATGATGAACAGAAAGACATCCCACATATCAATCCTATCAGTCAATATGAACTGTGTGAATGCCACACTCAAGAGACACAGGCTGAATGAATGAAAAAGTATAATCCAAGTACCTGTTGTCTCCAGGGAACACATCTAACCCATGAGGACTCATACAGATTCCAAAGTAAAGGGATGGAAAAAAATATACCACACAAATGGAAACCAAAAGAAAGCAGGTGTAATCATTCTCATATCACACAAAATTGACACTCAGTCAACAATGGTAAAGAAAGGAAAAGATGGTCATTGTATAATGGTAAAGGGAGCAATTCAACAAGACATAACAATCCTAAATATTTATGCACCTAATACAGGAGCGTCTAGATTCATAAAGCAAATTCTACTAGATCTAAGCAAAGAGATAAATGAAGGCATTGTAATTGCCGGGGCATCAACACCCCACTGATAGAGATGGACAGATTATCCAAGCAGAAAATAAATAAAGAAACAATGGACATAAACACGACTCTGGAACAAATAAGTCTCACAGACATTTACAGAACATTCTACCCCAAACTACTAAATATACATTCTTCTCATCAGCACATGGAACATTCTCCAAGATTGATTGTATTTTAGGCCACAAAACATGTCTCAACAAATTCAAAAAAAGAGAAATCATTCCATGCATCTTCTCAGACCACAGTGGAATAAAATTAGAAATCAACTACAAGAGAAACACTTAATTCTACACACAGTCATGGAAATTAAAAAACCTGTTGCTGAACTATTATTGGATCAATTAAGATGGAAATCAAAATATTCCTCATGCTGAATGACAAAGGTGACACAAGCTATCAAAATCTATGAGATTCAGCAAAAGCAGTCCTAAGGTGAAAATTCATAGCCTTAATCATCCAGATCAAAAAGATAGTAAGAACACAAATTAAGAATCTAATGACATATCTCAAGGAACTATAAAAGAAAGAGCAAAGCAAACCTAAAGCCAGCAGAAGAAAATAAATAACTAAGGACAGAGCAGAATTAAATGAAGTGGAAAAAAAAATACAAAGGATCAACAAAACAAAAATATTGCTTCTTTGAAAAGATAAACAAAATCGTCAGACCTTTTGTTAGATTAACCTGGAATAGAACAGAAAGGACCCAAATAAGCTCAATCAGAATTGAAAAAGGAGATATTACAATTGATACCATGGAAATACAAAATATCATCAGTATGAAAGTCAACACAAGGAGGAACTCTAGTGATCCATGAGGAGGATACTATGTAAATCTATGTAAATACTATGAAAATCTCTATGCACATAAACTGAAAAATATAGAGGAAATGGATGAATCCAGAAATACACTACCTCTCAAGACTCAATCACGAAGGAATAGAATCCTGAGCAGACCAATAATGAGGAGCAAGACTGAAGCAGTAATAAAATAATTTTCCAACAACAACAAAAGCCCCAGACCAGATGGATACACAGCTGAATGTTAGCAGACCTACAAAGAAAATCTGGTACCCATACTGCAGAAAATATTCCATAACATCAGGAAGGAGTGAATCTTCCCCAACTCATTCTATGAGGCCAGTATCACCTTGATAACAAGGCCAAGAAAGGACATAACAAAAAAAAGAAAACTACAGAACTATATTCCTTATGAATATACAAGCAAAAATCCTTATTAAAAGACTATCAAATTGAATTCAGCAACACATCAAAAAATAATCCACCATGACCATGTGGGCTTCATACCAGGAATTCAAGGATGGCTCAACATACATAAATCAATAAATGTGATTCATCACATAAACAGAAGCAAAAAAAAAGACCATATGATTATCTCAACACATATAGAATAAGCATTTGACGAAATCTAGCACCATTTCATGATAAAAACCCTCAAAAAACTAGGCACAGAACGAATATATCTCCAAATTATAAAAACCATAAATGACAAACCCACAGCCAAAATCATATTGAATGGGGAAAAGTTGAAATCATTCCCCCTAAGAACTGGAACAAGAGTGCCCACTGTCACCACTTCTATTCAACATAGTGCCGGAAGTCCTCTCCAGAGCAATCAGGCAAGAGAAAGAAATAAAGGGTATCCAAATTGGGAAAGAGAAAGTCAAACTATCACTTTTCACTGATGATATGATCTTATATACAGAAAACCCTAAAGACTCCACCAAGAGCCTCCTATAGTTGATAAATAAGTTCAGCAAAGTCTCAGGTTACAAAATCAATGCACACCAATCAGTAGCATCTCTATACACCAATAACACTCAAACTGAGAGTCAAATCAAAAACTCAATAAAATTCACACTAGCTACAAAGGTCATAAAATATCTAGGAATATACTTAACCAAGGAGGTGGAAGATTTCTACAAAAAGAACTACAAAACAGTGAGGA
>NW_012152630.1:226637-229896 GCF_000956105.1 Propithecus coquereli | reverse complement strand
CAGTGTTAATTTCTGGGCTGCCATATGTAGAGAAAACGGAGGCTTGGTCTGTTTAAACATTAATAAGTCCCCAAAATAAATGCATAATATAAACCCCAAGTATTCTTATCTTTAGAAATCAATGTTTCTTTAAAAATTATGGTTTTGTGGACTTTCTATTATATAAAAAGATAACACAGAAGAATTTCTAGATGACCTTAGGTATTGTGATGACTTTTTACACACAACACCAATGGCATGATCCATGAAATAAAAAATTGATAAGCTGGACTTAATTAAAATTAAAAACTACTGCCCTGCAAAAGATAATGTCAAGAGAATGAGAAGTTAAGCCATAAACTGGGAGAAAAATATTGGCAAAAGACACATCTGATAAAGGACTGTTACCCAAAATATATAAAGAACTCTTAAAAATCAACAATACGAAAATAAATGGTTTGTTTAATAAGTGGGTCAAATACCTTAACAGATACTCCAGCAAAGAAAATATGAAGATTTCTAATATGTATTTAAAAAGATGCTTCACGTCATGTGTCATCAGGGAAATGCAAATTAATACAATAATCATTTACTACTACATGTCCAATAGAATGGCCAAAATCCAGAATGCTGACAACACCTAATACTGGCAAGGATGTGAAGTAACAGTGACTCATTCGTTACTGGTGGGAATCCAAACTGGTACTACCAATTTAGAAGTCTCATAAAATTAAATATACTCATACCATATGATCCAGCAATTGCACTTTTTAATATTTACCCAAATAAAATGGAAACAGATGTTTATGCCAGCTTTCTTCGTAAATGTCAAAACTTGGAAACAACCAAGATGTTCTTCAGTAGGTGAATAAATGAATAAATAAACTCTGGTATATCCATACAGTAGAATATTATTCAGCACTCTAAAGAAATAAAGCGTCAAGTCATGAAAAGATACGAAGAAAACTTAACATACTGCTAAATAAAATGTTCAGTACTATATTCCAACTATATAACATTCTAGAAAAGGCAAAGCTATGCAAACAGCAAAATGGTCACTTGTTGCTAGGGTTTGGGGTGGGAGAAGAAAAAAATGAATTAAGTGAATCACAGAGAATATTTAGGGCAGTGAAACCAATGTGTATAATATTACAATGGTGAATACATCACATTTTACACTTGTCCAAACCCACAGAATGTAAACACAAAGAGTGAGTCCTAATGCAGGCCATACAGTTGTAACTACCATGAGAAATATTTAGATAGAGTTCTATGGGACTTCAAAATAGGAAACATATTTTCTTTCTGGGAAAGTTCTTTGGGGGACATGGCATTATCAATGATCTTTGAATGAAAGACTGACTCAGATATATATAAATGGTGACGCTTTCTTCAGGTAGAAGGAACTGCAAAAGTAATATAAACGAGGCTTGAGGACACAAGCAAACCAAAATCAATGATTCAGTAGGGAAAGAAGACTTGAATGTGCAAAACTGAGAGGGAAGGACTGAAATAGGCAATGACCTGTGCATGTGGGGGAATGATGAGAGGCTGATCCCAGATGGGAGGGGGGGTATTTCTTTCTCTGTGACAAGAAGATGATGTATAAATATCAATTTGAAATAAAGAAAGTGGAGGCTGAATAAGTATAAATCAAATACTTTTAAATAATACATTTCATTAAAATATGAAACAAAACCTTTGAAAAGAACCACTGTGTTCTGGGTATAGTTTAAGGCTTGAAATGAGTACGATGTACAGGAAATAAATGTAAGAAATATTAAATTAGAGATTAATTGAAAATGCGGGGCTGTCATTAACAGATGAACAGGTTCTGGCTGCCCAGATGAGAATGGTGCCCAGATGAGAAGAAAGATGGGAATGTGGGTGCCGGCACAAGCTGTGTCCACTTCAAGGGGCACTTTTCTCTAATTCACACAAGAATGTCAAATGGGCAAGTAATCGTTCTGAAAAAAATCCAAAATTAAATTGATGTTTGGGTTTTATCAAAAACCTGTATTCTTGACTGAACCTAAAGCAGCCAACTTAAAAGAAACAAGTGTCTTTGTGCCAAAATGTTACCAAAAATTTAAAGAGGGCATCACTTACACTCCATTAACACTTGATCAAGAACACAATAGGGCATTACAGAATTATGATGTCTAAATTCTGTAGTGGAAGAAGCAATCACTTTTAAAAAGCAGGATTTCCTTCCATCTTAGTTATATTGGCAATAATTCTATAGCTATGGAGCAGTCTAAATAATGTGCCAATATATTTACTGTGTGGATTTAACCACATAAAATTTCACTTTAGCCAAATGGCTTTTCCGAATCATAATTTAGTTTGAACTTCCTGTCTTGAAAACATTGCTAGCAATTTCTGGAAATTTTTAATGACTCGTCTGGTGGGCAAACTGTAAATAAAAAATGTCTCCAGATGCTCACGTATTTAGGTAAATTGCTCCTTTCATGGAGGAATTCAAGTTGTTGAAAAGCAAAAGGCAACATTGTATTTAGATGGGCATAATTTCAATACTGAGGACAAGTCTTAGCCATCTAGTATACAATACCTATGAATTAGAGAGGAGCACCCCCAACCTCACCCCAGTTTGTTGGGGGATATAGATAGAGAAAGTATGCAAATATGAGAGGAAGAAAAAGAATAACTTGCTATTTGTACTTCCCTCTGTTACCATTAAATATCAAACTCTATACAATGTACTATTTCACTGCTGAATTATAGATTTCCTAGACTAGTAAAATTTAAGTATTTTTTAATGACTATAGCCTCAATGGCATTTAGGATGCATAAATGATGCTTTCCTGCTTCTGCCTGGCCTGCCCTGGTGGTGGCTACATAATGCTCCTGAACCAAATAATTTGGACAATCTAGAACAGCATGGAGTACCAAATGATAGTATCAAATAGATTTTCAACTGGTGCCAATCAACTGAAATAAATGCAGTTTTTCATTTTGAATAGTTTATTTCTTGCATATGAAGACAATTGATCTGATTCAATCATGAATTATTCTCTCTTGTGACTGCTACCCAGTATAAATAGACTTATCATTTCTATTTGTTGATGAACAGTCTTGTGCTGTTCGTGTAATCTACTTTTTAGCAGTGTTAATTTCTGGGCTGCCATATGTAGAGAAAACGGAGGCTTGGTCTGTTTAAACATTAATAAGTCCCCAAAATAAATGCATAATATAAACCCCAAGTATTCTTATCTTTAGAAATCAATGTTTCTTTAAAAATTATGGTTTTGTGGACTTT
>NW_012152630.1:222145-225202 GCF_000956105.1 Propithecus coquereli | reverse complement strand
TAAGTATATTTTTTGAATTGTTTAGGGGTGGGAGGAGTGTCAGACTTCCTAGTAGTCCCTTCCACTTATATTTAAGTACCTCCAGCCAGTTTTAAAAAGTAATAAATATATTTAGTGGGTGGATACAAAGTGACTTATTTATCCTTTCCCTTTGCTTTGAGGTCAAGAAATATTTGTGCTGCCTTCTCCACATGTCTTCTCTCTGCACCCCCTGTCTTCCTTGTAGTCTGTCATTAAAACATCTTGGAATCACATAATAAAATCCCAAAAGTTGTCTCTTGACTTTCAACTTCATGATTAAAAGAGGAATGAAATTATAGTTTAGAGAAATATCCAAGAAATGCACATTTGAAACAGTTCAGATGTCACGCAAAGAGTTCCAGCATAGTATGTCTCCGAAGCAGACAGAAGCAGCAAATTTTAAGTAAAATATTTAGGTTATTAAGTATAAAATGTCCAGTTTCCCTAAGCACTAAGGACAGTTGATATCTCTGACATTTCATTTTGACATTTCTTGTTTTATTTTTACTATGAAAGTATAGCTTCAGTCTTGCAAATGCATGTTTTGGCTTGTGAATTATCCTTCAAAGTTTTTTTTACAGTAATTTTCGTGAAACCATGGATAAGTCAAAAATTTGCGTTATTTTTTAATACAGGCTCTGTCATGGAACCACTGCCTCACAGACAGCTCAAAATATCAATGAAGTGTTTGGGAAGGATGTGGCTAATGAACACATAGTACGTCAATGGTTTGAGAAGTTCTGTTCTGATTTAATCTTGAAAATGAGCCATGTGGGTGACCTGAGACCAAGGTGGATAATGATGACCTGAAAGCTGTAGTGGAAGTGAATCCATCTCAATCCATGTGTAAATTAGCAGCAAAGTTTGAGATCACTACTTCAACAATATTGGATCATTTGAAACAAGCGGGCAAGGTAAACGAGCTGGAAAGATGGGTACCACGGAATTAAATGAGCATTAGAAGAGAAATCATCTTGAAGCTCGCCTTTCTTTGCTGTCACAACATAAAGACAAACCATTTCTAGCACCATATTGTTATGTGTGATGAAAAATGAATTATTTTTAATAATCACAAGGGTTCGGCACAATGATTGGATAAAGATGAAGTGCAGAATCCAGTCCAAAACCGAATAGCCATCAAAAAAAGCTACCGGTGTCTGGTGGTCCAGTGCTGGTACTATCCACTACAGCTTCATGAAACCTGGTTAGCTGATTATAGCAGATGTCTACTGCAACCAACTGGATGAAATGATGAGAATGCTTGTGATTAAGCAGCCGAGATTGGTCAATAGAGACAGGCTAATCCTCTTGCAAGACAATGCTCAACCACATGTAGCACAAACAATGCTGCTCAAACTACAGAAGCTGGACTTGGAAACTCTTTGTCATATACGGTATTCACCAGACCTTGGGCCAACTGACTACCACTTCTTCCAGGCTTTGGACCACTTCTTGCTAGGAAAAATACTCAATTCTCAACAAGTGGTGGAAAACACCTGTGGGATTTCATAGCCACTCATTCTCCAGGCTTCTTAGCTGCTGGTAAAAACGAGCTACTGTTAAGATGGCAACACTGTGTCAATAGTTTAGGGGCATACTTTAATTGTACTGCCTCTTGTTTGAGATATAATAAACTATACTTTTGATTCAAAATGTGACATTTCATACTTAATGATGTAACAGTTTCAAGAAATAAGAAAAAGGCATTTATTAGATCTATATTGAAGAAGCAGTAATTTGTTAGGAGTAAAAAAGAGGGTTTAAAGTATAACTATAGAAAATTGGTTTCTGGACACATTCAGAAACTCATAAATATTTTATTCCTTTTAGCCCCAAAATTTCCTGAATAACAAATAGTGCGGCCATTAATAACAGTTCATGAGGTGGTAGGACAATAATGAATTCTGGTTGCCATTTTTAAATTAAATTTGCTTTAAAGCTGCCTCTGTATATAGTGAACTGCAGCCTAACTTAATATGTAAACAGACTGCAACTTAAAAGTATATTCTTATAACAAGTAACCATATCTTGGACAATCATAGCAGCTGAAATTTCAGCCAATCACAGGCTGCAAACTGCCAAAACATGTCCAAACAAAGTGCACACAGCTTTAACCAATCGGGCTATTTCTGTATATTACTTTCTTTTTCTATAAATACTGCCTACCTACATTTCTGGGTGGAGCTCTCTGAATCTTTACTGTTTCAGGGTGTTGCTCAATTCATGAATCTTTTCTTTGCTCAAATAAACTGCTAAATTTAATTTGTCTAAAATTTTTTGTTTGTTTTTTTAAAGAAATTGAATTAAAAGTGAGATTCAAAATAGACCCCCAGCAACTCCCAGGAGCACTGAGTGACCAAGCAAAGGCACTTGCCAGGGCCCATTGCGTTCACTGACCTCTTGTAGCAAACTTTCACTGTGGGTGACTTTTTGCTAGGATTGGAGCGCCACAAATTTGTGTTTTGAGCTCACTGACTTCGTTTGTGTAATTTTTATTGTACTAGTCCAGTATGAAATTGGATTTGATAGATCACTGGATTGGATCCCATTAGAGGCCTCGGGTAGCTACCTTTTAAAATGGGTTCCTCCAAATGCAAGGACTCTGAGACTCTGCTTTCTGGGATACTGGCTAACTTTATGTACAAAAATTATGAGCCCAGAACCTGTTTATTTTTGGAAAAATGAATGAACTTTACTAAGAACAACTTAGAATTACAGTGGCCATAGTGAGGATATTTGAACGTAGATAAAATTGGTTTTTTGCGAAGTATGTTAGAAAAGAAAGGATCCAAAATGCCACAAAACCAATGAGATGTATTTTTTTAATTAGTAGAGAGAAGAATCAAGAAGTTTAAATGAATCCAATCTTGACTCTTTAGAAGATTCCATACAGAAAGCAAATGAAAAATATCTTAAAATATTTTTCACACATAGCCAAAAGTTGTAGCCATCTGGACAGGAAATCTTGTTCCACTGGCCAGAGAAACAATTGGAATCCAGATAGTCTTTAATAAATAATTGAACTTGTATTATTTT
>NW_012152630.1:220978-222095 GCF_000956105.1 Propithecus coquereli | reverse complement strand
TAACCATCTCTAAGTCTTTACATAATTATAAGCAAAAACATAGTTCCTTTCTATTTAGTTACACTGCTTTCAGAACTTCTTTTACAATAACTCAGTAAACATGCAGTTTTCTTTATTTTCACACTTTTTATAACCATCTCTAAGTCTTTACATAATTATAAGCACACATAAATTTTCTATCCTATACTACTAAACTGATTCATTTTATTTTCATAAAACTAGTGTCCCTTCAACTTTATGGCTTTTTTGTCAACAAAAATGACAATAATGTTTATTATACCACAAGATATTTCCTTTAACAAATCAATGAAATTGCAAAGAAAATACTAAATGCTGCATTGCTGTCCCATTCTCCCTTCCTTTGTCCCAAATCACTCTTCTGGCTGCAAAGTTGTCAGACACAGCATGACATCTGCTAAAAATGAGTTCAACTCAGCATCTTGTCAGATATAGGCCATGTTCTGTGTTCTCTGATTTTCTAAAAAAGAACAAACAAACCCAGAGTGTAGGAAGATACTTAGATGGCTTCTAGGGAAGCTGTCATTTCCACTGTAGCTTTGTTTTTTACTGCAGATAGAGGCTAATACTAAAAATTGCTGGAATAAAAGAGAAAAATAAAATAGCATCAACAGCATGTTGATGAATGACAAGTAAAGGAAGATACTAGACCACAAAGCAAACATGGGTGCTGATATAGAATGAGAATATTTTAATATGTTAGTGAATACTCAGAGCTAAGAAGATGAGGGTATAAATAGGACGATATATAGAAATGCTTCACTAGTGAGAATTACACTTAATCATGTTTACTACTCTGGCTATAACATCTCTAAATATTTGCCTAAAATATCCTCTTTAGTCTACTAAGATAATGGCCAAAATATGTGTGTGAGTGTGTGTGTAAGTGAGTCTCTCATTTACTATATGTTATAAAATATGAAGGGTAAAATATATTTAAAGTGTTGAACAATTTATAGGGATCTGTTTTCTACAAAATTCTTGAGCACATATGTACAAATATATGTACTAGGAATCTCATGTCAACCTTTCCAGTGATATGAAAAAAACAAAAGAAAAGGGTGTTTGTGAGAGAGACAAAAAGGGAGTGGGGGAAGGG
>NW_012152630.1:204328-211499 GCF_000956105.1 Propithecus coquereli | reverse complement strand
TGTAATTTCTGTCCTAAAGTAGAATGATTTGTTGCTCCAAAACGAGAAGGGAAAAAGTATAGGGCAAAAATTGAATGGATGAGAAAATTGTAGAAGATATGTGGAAAATGAATCTTGTGAAAGGAATTTTATGTTTGATCAATTGGCTAAGAATAAAAGGGAAATACTTATTTTTTTTTCTAAAAAGTCAGCATTAATATCAAAAATAGATGGGTATGAAACTAGAATTTTGCCCTGTCTTATAAAACAAGGTTTTTTTAAAGTATTGGCCTACTCTTAATAGGACATTGTGAAAGGTTTTTCTTTATCTGTTAGATAATTGGCATAGAAAACAAAGATTTTGTGCTTTCCTCAGATAATTTCCTGTGCTTCATGTTGTTGTTATTAAGTTTTTGATCATGTAAGAAAACTGACTCCTCTCTATTAAAATAGCTATGCTTTTTCGACAGCTATGTAACTCTCTGTATTTGCCTTTGAAGTCTTTTAATTATCATTTTGGCTAAATAAATGACTATTGTTCACAGTGACCTTTGATCCTATTTTGATCAAATATTTTAAAACTTTGATATTTTTAACAAATTCCCAAAATCAAATTCTAATTTAAGCCTTTTTCTTCATCTCAAATTAACTCTAGAATTTTCCAATGGGCCTTTAAAACATCTCAAATGTATGCCTTTCTTGTAAAAAGAGAGATATTAAATTAATTGGGCTTATTTGATTATTAAATTATGTGGGAATCTTCATCAAAAGCTAAACCTTCTTTGAGTTATACTTCTATGGATTTTTTTATTATGTTTCATAAACTGTATGAAATTCATGGAAACCCAATAGTCCTAGTATAATACTATTAGACATAATTCGAGTTATTATCTTAAAATGTTGTATGCAACAGAAATAACTGAATTTCCTCATCAATTATATCATTATCAGATCTTTAACCATGGCCGTTTTAAGTCATGTCTTTATCAGACAATTAATTGTTTACTCTGGTACTTTCCTGGACAACTATCAGCCTAAAGTGTTTTATCTTCAAGTAGTTTTATGTAAAGGACTTTGACAAATGCAGGTTTCCGATAACTTTAAGATCATACCATTGGACTGGATAAGAATTCCCAGAATGCTAATGAAGAAACTGACTAGCTTATAAAACTACTAATGCAACAATGAGCAGAACAAAAATTAATTAAATACCAAGGAAATGATTTGGCAGATTTTCATGCCAAGTCAGCCAGTACTGAAATTGTTAAGATATACAATTTGAATGAACTCCATGAGAATAATCCAATTTAATAAACAGTGTACTGCACCTGATTGGTAAAAACAAAATTGATATGTGAAAGGAGATAAATTCAATGTTAAGTGTGGACTCACAAAGGGCCTGGATTCCTGCCTGGTCCTTTCTGAGTCTTTAAAGCTTTCATTATTAAAAGTTAGGCACTGCATAGCTAATCATGAAAGAGATAAAACAACTCAAATTATGAAAAAAATATTGGTTGATTGACTATTCTAAAATCTCTGAAATGGTTTATAGCCAATATTTGGCTTGTCAAATGTATAATTCTGGTAAGACAATACAAACCTCAGGTGTTACATCTCCAGCACCTGCTAGATTATCTGAACACTTACAGATGGATTTCATTCAACTACACCTCAAATACATGTTTTCTGGTTGTATAAAAGCTTTCTCATGCAGGAAGTTCAATATTATGACAGCAACCAAATGGTTATTTAAAAATGTGTTTCCCTTACGGGGCCTTCCTGGAAAAATCTTCCAGGTATTTATTTCACTGGACAAGTTATAAAACAGTTAAATCAGGCATTAAAAACCCAATGGTATTAGGAAAAGCTAACTAAATCAATTGGATTGCCTTGGTAAATGGTATTACCAATTGATGGCCATCAGATTTACTCCTACTGGAAAGCACAGATTGCTCTCTTATGAAATGATTACTGTGAGGCCTATGACCCTAGTAATAAACCTCATGTATCTCCCACTTTTATAAACTCAGACATAACTTAATAACAAGACTTGAATACATTATGCTTTCATTAAACATGAAATCATGTTTTCACCAGCTAAAAGAAGCCCTTTGTAACCCACCAACTGATAATAAAGAGACTTTTTATCATTTTGAACCTGGAGATTGGTTCTTTTGGAAACAGCACCAGAGAAAGATTGTTCTTGAACTCGTTGGAAGAAATCATACCAATTTCTTCTGTGCAGCAAAACTTTAGAGCTTCAAGTCTTGCAGCCACGTGTCTCTTGACTCAAAAGGGCCCTCTAGACTCCTGGAATCGTAAACCTATTATAGACCTTAAGATGAAAATGACCAGGGCAGTTTTCCCCAGAAGCAGATGACATTCTGGATATGGACATCTTTCCCAAGATTGTGGATCGAGACTTCTCTACCATTATGAAAGTCTTAACATTTTTCCCTTTCTCTTATTTTATATCCCCCTAATTTATTTCCTTTCACAAAACAAAACATACGACTATGGATCTGTGGATGGTGTTAGCAAAGGCTTATGCCGTAGCAAGAAACCAGGGCAATCGGGTTTCTGGGTGATTGCCCCTAAATCAGGAAACAATCCCACTAATGCCAACGTTTCTCTGTGTTCCCAGTAAGTCACCTTGAAACCCCAAAAGAAGAATAGAAAATGATTCTTGATATTCTAGACATCACTACTACTTGCTTCTATACTCACTGGAAATAGTACTCCGACATCCAATTGCTACCAAATACAGAAAACTTGTCTGAGTGATGTCTGCAAAATATATATTGTACTTCCAGGCATCACTTATTTAAAACCTTGGAGCTACTTATGTGAGTAGGGGTAATTGCTTGTATGATGTTACTGTATTAAAGTCAGTAAGATCCCTTTCCACCAAATGCATCCTTACAGCATGCTATAAAAAGGACCACTGAAAGTTATGCCTCTCACTGGACCTTGTTCAGGGGCTATGCAGACATATATAGGTGAACAAATTTAACTGGCTCCAGCTCAAACACCACTAGGTGGCCTTCTTTTCCATCCTCAAAAGGCCTAATTTGGTCTGCGGAGACATTACTTGCTCTGTTCTGCCTTCTGACTGGTTTGGATCTTGCTATTCGGCCTGGCTCACTATTGCCTTCTGAATGGCTTTCCCTAAAAGTTCCCCTAATGCCTCTAATAAGAAGAAGCCAAAATGGTCAATAACTGAAATTAGCACCAATCATAAAATAGATGAAGATAAGTTAGTTTCCACTGAGGAACGTTTCCAGTGGAGTTTCCTAGGGATTCAATCCTGGCAGTAAGTAGTGGGGTGCTCGTTGCATGAAATTTGAAGCTAATTAGTAAATTGTGAAACATTTTGGATTTTGTAGCCAATCAGATCTCCCAGGGGTTCAAATGGGTAGAAGCCATTCTCCAAAAGGTACATGCATAAGAACATCCATCTTCAACAAAATGCTTAATAGAACATCACACAGCTTTAGATCTCTTTGCCTGTGTTGGAGGGCTTGTGTATGGTGTTGAAGAAAACTGAATGTCGTACTTATCTTTCCCCTGATTTTACTACTACAGAAGCTTAATTTACAAGTTGGCTGATACTGCTGTTTCTGTAGACATTGCCACTCAATACATTAAGGAAATTTCTCAAGGGAAAGGAACATATGATGTGTTTATGGGATCAGCTAATACTTGGTTTACAGGCATCCTAAATGGTGGATGGCAAGCTTTTTGCTATTCCAAGGTTTTCTAATCTGTATGTTTCTTTCAGTGAGTCTGCAGTTTAGTATGATTTGTGTTACCAGGCTAATTACAAAAACAGATACATCTTTACATCAGACCATTTTACAGCCAACTATGGTTCTTAATCACCATCATGCCCCAAACAAAGACTATAACCAATTGGACTGTTGAACTATTTTTATTGCCTGAATTTTAAATTGTTTGATTTTGATCAGTTCAGTTTGTGGAGACTCCTGTTAAGGAGTACACTCTAGTTTCTTCACATTGTCTGCCTAATAGCCATCGTAATAGTCTCTCGGATGTGTTGTAATCCCTCAAGTGTCGTAACTGCTCATATGCATACATCTCTTGTATATCAAATGGTGTCATTATGGTTAGAATAATAAAAACATGAAAAAGCATGAGGAATCATCCAACTAATTTGACATTGTGAATTGGGAATTCCATACTGAGATCAAACAAATCCATTATGACAGTGACAGAAAGTGGGTTCAGTGTCTAACGGTTTGGTTAGTTTCTCAAAATTGAGAGGCTAACCAAAAGGGGGGCATTGTTAAATTAAATTAAATTTGGCCTAAAACTTTTCTTTTAACACCATGTGGAAGAGGAATATTTAGACAAAGCTTGGTCTTGTTAAGAAGCACATTATAGGAAAGGGATTCTGAGGTAGGGTTTTCAAACTTTTAAACACACATCGGTTAGACTTATGTGTCACATCAGCTATTGGCTTTGTAATAAATGTACACAGAGTTTTACAAAAGTATCCACAAGGTACTTTCGAATGTGTTTTGCAACTTTTACATATTCTTGGCAGGTTCTGTGCAGGAATAACTTAACTACCAGTGTATGTGGCATACTATTACACATCATAGTTATGTGATTACAGGAAACAAATGAGTATTTTCTGTGCTATTTTCAGTGTTCATACTCAGCCATTGGATATAGAAAAAAAAAACATCAAAATGCACATAGTGATAGCATATATTCAGCTACACCGTGGTCCAGATCAAGTATAACAAATATTTGTCCACTTCCCTCTTTCTCCACTACTGTTACTTCAACTTCAAACTTATTATTATTGTTATTCTTACTTAAAATGTTGGAATAATAATCTGATTCATCTCCTTACTTCCAGTCACTTCTTGATCCAATATATCCTACATCTATTGCTGCCAGAGTAATCTTACTTTTGCCCAGTTTTGATAAACATTAAAAGTACTTCAGGTCTCCTGCTTCCTTGGTAAACTAAAAATAGCCACCACAGCCTGCCATTGGAAGCTTTTTACCACAAGGACTTCATTTACTGTTTCTGTTTAATCTCTTGATATTCTCCCTTTTGAAACTTTCTATTCTGCTTCTTGCTTCTCAACACAGCCTACACTTTCTTCTCTAGTACCTTGATTATATATCTTTCACTCAAAATTCAGACTGCCTTTTCTCATCTTTTGAAGTTTGACCAACTCTTAATTTGTGCTCAATTGGCACAAAGCCAAATACTTTGAGAGTGGAGTAAGATACTGAATTGAGTTTAAAGCTTTCACATGTGAAATGTGAATAGAATATCTACATTTCAGAGCAGCTGGAGAAGAGCACTGGGAACACAGTAGTTGATCTAGTTTTTCCACCAATAACCATTAAAAGATGCATTCTACCTTTATATTTTATTAATTTTTTATTCTTTACTATTATGATTCTTTTCCATTCTACCACTTGCTCTCCAATATAGATTTCTTATGGATAATTAACAAGAGCAGCTTCTATTTGTTTACTTTGTCTGTTTGAGTTCAACATTGACATAGCCTGGATCTGGACACCGAACATCTTGATTTCAATCTTATTTGCTCTTTTACATTTATGAATCCTATTGAAATTCTTGCCTTCAATTTCCTGAGGCACAAAATTGAAAGTATCATACTTAGCTTGCAGGACTCTTGAGATAACTTAACAGAGGTGATATATGCAAAATGCTTGGCACAGTGTAGGTGGTCAATTGATATTTGTTAACAATAATTAGCCAGCAGGGAAAGATGATATCTGTGTTTCTCATTGCATCATTCCTCTGGATTTTTGTGTAATTTGCAAACAATGTAGACCTGTAGTGGACAAAGCGAATGCAATTTAATAGAAGAGTGACTGAAAATGTGCTTGCAATGTCCTAGCTTTTAGAGATACTTTTGGCATTATTGCCAATGTTTTTCCAGGAAAATCCCTTATTTTCTGTCCCTTAATTTCCTTATCTATTAATCAAGAAGGTTATATTAAATTGTCTCTAATATCTCATGTAATGCTAAGATTCTACAGTCATAATTTTTAAATATATACTCTTTCTAAACCAGAAATGAGTCAAGAAAGTCAATATTTAAGAGATAATAAGACAATGGAAACATAAAATATAGTACTAAATGCACCAAGATGAGACTTATGCAATTTGTTGTCTACACGCAGTGATACCTTGCATTCTTTGATTCAAAGTTTATAAACTCCTACTATCTGTCACATACTTTGACAGATGCTGGGGTTAAAATAAACTAAACATAGTTCCTAACCTTGAAGAGCTCACAGTTTAGTGAATGAGAAACTCTTCAAACAGATCATTATTTTAAAATATAATAACTGCAATGATTGCTTGATGGAAACATAGAGAAGAAGCCAATAATCCAGATAGGAAAACAATGTTCAGAAAAATATTTCTTAGAAAAGATATTATAACAGCCAAATTTTAAAAGATGAAAAGAATATGGTCGGGGGATGTTCAAAGGATACAAAATTTCAGTTAGATAGGAGGAATAAGTCCAAGAGATCTATGGTACAATATGATGACTACAGTGAATTACAATGAGTTTTATCTTGAAAATCATGAAGAGAGTAGATTTTTAAGTGTTATTAGCACAAGAAAAATATAGGTATGTGAAGTAACGAATATATTCATTAGCTCAATTGTGGCATTCCACTAGGTATCCATATTTCAAAACATCATATTGTATACAATAATTATATACAACTTTCATTTGTGAATTAGAAAAATAAATTTTTTAAAAAAAGGACCTACCTAGATAACAAAATTTGTGTGGAGTGTACATACCAGGCAGAAGGAAAAGGAAAAAGCAAAGGCATACAGGCATAAATTAGCTGGGTAAATGCAAAGCAACTTCAAGGAATTCATGCTAAGAATGAGACGGCTAAGTGGTGCCAAGTGAGGCTATACAGTTAGGTTAGGCATTGGCCTGGATATAAAGGCCTTCTTGTCTCCAGAAGGAAGCTCAAAGCTTATTTTGTGGATGAAATGTAGAAGAGCTTTCAGTGTGGTCTGATTTGTATTTTAGGAACAATTTATTTAGGTGAAATGTAGAGGATGAAAAGAAAGGGATAAAGTTGCATGACTAGAAACTGTTGCAACCACTTGTGTAAAATCATGCCCACAATAATAATAGCTGATATT
>NW_012152630.1:200066-201442 GCF_000956105.1 Propithecus coquereli | reverse complement strand
GGGGCAGAGCTCCTCAGTCCCCGCTTCCCCTCGGTGCACCCCCGACCCCCCGTGGAAAAATTACCTTCCATAAAACTTAGGAAGTGGGGAGGTGAGTAGCAGAGAACCAGCAAAGCTTCATCTGTAGCTGCTCCCCATTGCTCCACCTCCCCTGCTCCTGTCTCCCTCAGGTGGAAAAATTGTCTTCCATGAAACGAGTACCTGGTGCCAAAAAGGTTGGGGACCACTGATGTAAGGTACTAAGGACATTTTTTTCCAGATTTGATTATTCTGGTAAAGGGGGATTATTATGGGAGAAGTATAAAGTCAAATATGTTCATATTAATCCAGAAATATACAAAATACCAAATACATATGGTTAAGTTCCATTTCTAGAGTATATATGGCTGGTTAATTCCTAAGTTAAGTATCCCTTCAAGAATCGGTGATTCGGGCTGTCTCCACTCAGAAAGTTAAACGTTTCTACTTTGCTGTGTTTATTAAACAATCAGAGTTCACCCAGTTACATTTCTTTTTAAAAATCAGGGTAATTATATCATTGCTAATCAACAATCAATAATCTCAAATATCTAGACCTCTATCGAAAGATAATGTAAAAAATATTATTATGACTTCTTATTTGAGAAATATTAGTTATAAATCATCTTTTGAATTATGACTAAGCTTTAAAATCTGCCTTAGTCTAAGTTAAGAAAACCAATTTATGAGCCTTTATGGAAGAAAATCAATGCTCAGTACATACATGAAATCTGCAAAGGGTCAGTCCTCATTAATGTAATTTGCAATAATAACTAAACAGAATAAAAGACACAAATTTTAATTCAGTTTCTGTATTAATAAAATAGCTTGTGCACTACAGCCCCTAACTGGCATAGTCTTCTTTATGTGTTTAATGCCTAAACTGCCTAGAGCAGAAAGAACAGGTGGTAAAAAAAATTATTTTAACAGCAGTAGAAAGAAACCAAAAAAAAAAAAAAATTAGACCCATCTAAAGAGTGAACTATTAGTATAAAATTGGGCTTTACTCAGTTTTATGACTATAATATCTCTTTTAAACGTTTCAGTACCCCTCAGGAATGATTACAGTGCTTTTAACTTATTTCCTTAACACCCTATCTCTATTGCATCATCCTAATGAGCACACCACAGAAAGGATACTTTCCTTATCCTTGGGTTTGGAGGAAATATCTTGGTAGAGACCAAAAGGAGCTGTTCTCTTTGATTTTGATTTCTTGGAGTAAGTTCTATTTTATGTTAACAAAAGTGGAAATAAAAATACATTAGGTTGTCTAAAACACAATCATTAGTGACATAACTTTCCAGAGTAAATTCAAAGAAAATGTAAATAGTAATATTTCACTTATTAAGCAGCTCTC
>NW_012152630.1:198616-200016 GCF_000956105.1 Propithecus coquereli | reverse complement strand
TAATATTAACTAATTTATAAGTGGAGAGTGTGAAAAAGAAATGTAAATATATAAATAGAAACATAGTTCTCCCACAACATAGCAATATTATAGAAATTAGTAGAAAATGTTGTCACGGTGCCTCGCAAGAGAATAATGGGAGTGGAGCAAATTACCTTGATAAATTCAACCTAGCTGAGAGATGAATCCTTGGCCTCACATGGACAGAAGCAAATAGATAGTTGTCCCACAGGACCAGTCATGCCTTGACCACTCTCTGGGAATGCCTGGGCTCCTGATGGTATTCCAATATCAGTTCCAGTTCACAAGTATGTTTATAAAAACAAACAAACAAAAAATGTTTTCTTAAGATGATCTAAGTAAGCCTACACTTGCAATCAAAAGATTATATTTTGCCTCTTTCATTTGAATCTACATACCACCTCCCTCATGTTTTATGTGTTGATCAAGTTTAATCTGTAAAGTGTGTTTTTATTTCCCTCATTTCCCAGTTCTCAAGGACACTTCAACTGATTTCTCTGCTATTTTGAATGGTGCTATGATAAATATACAAATACAGGTATCTTTTTATATATTGTCTCATCTGGACAATGGATGGATACCATCCATCTCAAAAGCTTCATTGTCACTTCTATTTGTGTCAGTCCAAATATACTAAGTTATGCTATGAAAAATAAACAAATCAAAATTGTAGGAGTCTACAACAATATAGGTTTATTCCCCTCGCAGAACTTGCCCAATAAGAGTTCACAGAAGTGGTTATTGTGGTAGCAGTGTGAGCGGGGTGAGGTGGGACAAGGAGAGGATGGGGACTCTGTTCACTGTAGTTGTTTGCACTCTAGGACTCAGGTCTATACTCTGGGGAATATTGCTGGTTGATATGGAAGATCAAAAGAAACTGTGACCAAGCAGAAAATGCCTCTCAAAGCACTTCGCAGAAATGGCATATTACTTCTTCTCACATTGCACTGAGTAAAGCAAGTCATGTGGCCAAACCTGCTCTCAATGGGGAGAAGTATGATCCTTCCCAATAACTATATAACACAATTTACCCATATTTCAATGACACTCAGCTTTCTATTTTTGTTTTCAACCTTATTTTCCAGCTCCAGTCTTACCTTTTCCATTGGCAACTAAATATGCCTGTTTCAATATTATATCAGTGTCTCAACCATGTATTATGTCAGAACCAGAATTCATAATCTCTCCCCAAAGCCAGCTATTCTCCCACTTCCATCTATTCAATGGTTTCAGAATAATTTTAAACTCTTTGACCATTTCCCACATAATCACTCTTGTAAGCCCCACTCATTCTGTCTTTGAAATTTTTCTCATACTTGAACTGTTATTTTAATTTTTTTCCCCTACTTACTTAGTTCAGGCCTCCTATCTGGTGTGCT
>NW_012152630.1:193140-194711 GCF_000956105.1 Propithecus coquereli | reverse complement strand
GGGGATTCTGCGGCCAAATCTAGAGGAATGTGTTTACAAAATGACTGAATCTTTAGGATCCAAATTGTTTTAGGCCCAAAGCAACATGAATAATTAAAAAAAAAAAAGTCTGACTTAAAATTAGTGTCATTAATTGTATCTTAAAAGTTGACATCTTCTGAGAATTTCTCACCCTAAAAGTTTTCCTCTGCCCTCCTACTTTGTTAAAGAGTGGTTAACACGTAACTGAAAAAAGTCAACTGTGTTAGAAACCCAAATGACTGTACTTGTTAATGGGGAATAAGGTGTTTGGTTTGTGTGGGTAGAATGTGCCACTCAGACAAACTCGCACTACCCAAATGAAGCCGGTGAAGCCATCTCAGTTCATAACTTTCACACCACTCTGTTTTTCTTTGGGTTCTCATAATTCAAAGCCTGTGATCTTTGGAAATAGTTTTGTTTTCCCATGGTCTTAGTTGGGCTTCCTAGAGAGCAGTGGCTGGCAACAGCTTTCTTTCCCAGCCTCACTTGAACTCTAACAACAATCTTCTTATAATGACGCCAGCTCAAGGGTCAGATTAGGATATTCATCCTGGAAACCTGGACTTTCTCAGTCTTACACTTAATGAATTTGAAAAGGTAGCAAATTTGCTTCTGAGTTTTAGAGAGGATAAGACATTTTTATTCCCCTGTTGATCTTATGCCTAGACTCTAGAGATAGCAAAGTAATTTTTTAGCTGAAATATGGTAGCACATGAAGATTTCTGTATATAAAGCTAGTTTTACCTTTCAACTCCCACTATTTCAAATTGGCCGAGATAACAACATTCCATATTCAAAGCTGTGTATCTGCTATGGGAACTCAGAAAGTCAAGTTTCACCAACCAAATGACCAACCTGGAAACTCTGTCAAGTAATCTTCACATCAAGCAATATTTTCTAAACAATGGGGTATATATGATGGAACAAATTATTAGCATTGACAATGATAGTATATTTCCCTGAGTAGATTAGGAATAACCTATCATAAGGCATACAAGAGAAAGTTTAATACCACATCGATCTGGAACCTCTCCAGACAGGTTCACAAACATCATGACTACCTACGTTCAGAGAACACTGCCACAGTTTCACAGTATTGGTCATCTAAGAAAGCCATGAGTTGAACTTGAAGAACATTGAAATGTTGATAGGCACTAACAAATATTTTTCTATCATTATAAATGTAAAAACTAACTTCTCTGGCCCTTTTTCACTAGAATACTATTTTCTACCATTTTAGTGCTCATCAGTGAAATGACAAGTGTTAATGATGTTCCCATGGTTCATGATTATAATAAATTAGATTCTATATAACTAGTAAACTATGAAATTCTGTTCAGTGCAGTTTTAGAGAAAAATGCAAGTATTTTACTGTTCATTATTTGTTTGCTTCAAATCTGGAAAATAATAGTTGTAAATAATACCTACTCCCATGAGTATGATGTAAAAATGTTTAAATTAACTATTTAAATAATGCATTTAACATGTGGAGTATAATCAAGAATTTACTCTAATTGATAGTAAATACATAATCCAAATCATTTTTATGT
>NW_012152630.1:186265-189930 GCF_000956105.1 Propithecus coquereli | reverse complement strand
CCAGTAGTGGGATTGCTGGATTGAATGGTAGATCTACTTTTATTTCTTTCAGGAATCTCCATCCTGTTTTCCATAGAGGTTGTACTAATTTGCAGTCCCACCAACAGTGTATAAGTGTTCCTTTCTCTCTGCATCCATGCCAGCATCTATTGTTGTTGGACTTTTAAATAAAAGCCATTCTAACAGGGGTAAGGTGATACCTCATTGTGGTTTTAATTTGCATTTCCCTGATAATTGGAGACCTTGAGAATTTTTTTTTCATATTTATTGGCCACTTGTCTATCTTCTTTTAAAAACTGCTCTTCATGTCTTTTGCCCACATTTTAATGTTTTTTTTTTCTTGTTGATTTGTTTGAGTTCTTTGTAGATTGTGCATACTAGCCCTTTACCAGATGTATAATTCATGAATATTTTCTCCCATTGTATATGTTGTCTATTTGCTCTGTTGATTATTTCCTTAGCTGTGCAAAAGCATTTTTAATTTAATCAAGTCCCATTTATTTATTTTTGGTGTTGCTGTAATTGCCATTGGGGTCTCAGTCATAAATTCTTTGCCTAGGCTGATATCTAGAAGAGTTTTTCCTACATTTTCTTGAAGAATTCTTATTTTTATATAGTAATAATTGTACTTTTCAATTTGTGAACTACAGAAGTATTACAAGGCACATATTATTTTCATTTGTATCTACCATTGAAGATATAATTGGCATAGAATAGTATTCACCCATTTTAAGTGTAGAATTGGGTGAATTTTGGCAAATTTATGTAATTGTGTAACACCACCATAATAAAAATACAGAATATTACCATTACCCTAAAAATTTCCCTTGAGTCCTTTTGAAGTCAATGTCCTCTGACTCCTAGTCTCAGGCAACCACTGATATGCTTTTAGTAAGTATACTTTTGTAGTTTCTAATTATGTGTGGTGCTAGGAAAAGGTAGAACTTCTTTGTCTTAGTCTGCTTATTTTTCTACAGATTTTCAATTGCTCCAGCACCATTTGTTGAAAACACTATGTCTTTTCATTGAATAACTATAGCATTTAATTGAAAATCAATTGTCATTGTATGAGGTCTACTCTCTATTCTGATCCAATGAGCTAGATGTCTATCCTTATGTTAACACCACACTATCTTAATAACTGTAGCTTCATCATAAACCTTAAAATCAGATAGTGTTACGTTTTCTAATCTTTTCATTTTTTAAAATGTTTTTTATTTTTCAGATTGAATGCCTTTTAATAAAAATTTTTGAATCAGCTTGTGGATTTCCTGCAAAAAGAATTTTGCTATGATTTTGTACTTTATCTTAGCCAAAAGGCTGAGAAGTGATTCTGCCATGATTTTGATTTAGATTGTACTGAATCTATAGATTGATTTGGGAAGACCTGCATAAGCATTGTATATCTCTCCATTTATTCAGGTCCTTAAATTCCCTTGTCAGGGTTTGAGTTTTCAGTATTTTACACATAGTTTGTTAAAACTTTTTTAAGTGGATTTGCTCTTTGATTTAATGTTCTAATTATTCATCGTTTATGCACAAAAATACACACACTCACATAAACACACACACAAACAATTGATTTTTGCATTTTGCCCTTGTGCCCTGGAGTCTTGTTAATTCCATCTATTAATTCTGGTAGGGTTTTTGTGTGTGTGTGTTTTTATGTTCCTTAGGATTTTATATGAGCATGAAAATGATGTATTGACCATGTTTTCCATTTTCTGTATTTAATCCTTTGACATCAGGGACTTTGCTACTTTCGAAGGGTTAGCTGATTCCTAGAGATAGTAAACGATGTGCCTGTGAACATGCCTTTCATTTGCAAACTAATCAATTGAGAGTCTATACCCCCTGTCTCCTTTGAGGGCTCTTATACTCCAGGCTATTTTACTGTCCTAAGTCTGTTCCGAGTATGCGTAATTCAAGAGCCAACAATAGAATAGGTGATCACCTGTCTGGTTCTTTGCCTTCCAGGAACTCCCCCACTCTCTTCAGTAGCCATAGTTTTCCTGGCTTCACTATTTTGGTTTCCTAGGTCAAAACACTGCAGTTATTCTAATACCAGCAGCACACGCTCTGCTTGTGCCATGCTAATTGTTTCCAGGCTATAATCCCAAGACTGGGAATATTGTCTGACAGTTCCTGCCCCCTCCACCCATGTGTGTATTCCCCACCAGTCTGCCTGCAGCTGATCACTGTCCAGTATAGCTGTTTTTAGTATTATGTCCAAATTTTATAATTGTTTTCTTTGGGCAGGGGAAGGGGAGTGTTCTAATGGCAGCTGATTATTCAATTGCCAAAATATGATTCCTGTTTTTTATCTGAGGAAATTAATATCAAGTGAATTAAGTAAACTTGTACAGTTATCAAGAAATAGCAGTGGAGCTGATTCTAGCTCTTAATACCATGATAATATATACTTATAGCATTGTTCATTTTCATCCAAGAATATGCATTTTAAAGTAAATGTATATTTATTGATATCCTGAAAATTAGCAGTAACACTAAGAACTTGTAATAAATTCTGTAGTTACTGATTAAATCAATACATTTATTTAGCAACAGAAATGTTAGTACAGTTAGAATTTAACCCTTCTAGATTATATGTTCATTGCAATAAACACACAAAAATATCAAGAGATAATGGAATCCAAGCATTGTGCTCAGCAACAATTATTATATATATGTAATAGTTATGGTAAGAACAGTCAAGCATATGAATATTTACTAATCAATGAACACTAATTTAAAAAACAAAAAACAAAAAAATTGTCCTTGCTGTGTCATAGATGGACCTTGCAATCATCAACACTGATGTATGTATTTCCACAGCTCAACATGCTAACCTTTATGTTTGTCAGAAATTAAGTTGATGTAAGTATGGTTTAGATATCTAGAAATTTCCATTGGAAGATTAATCATTAGGCTTATAATGTGAAATTCTCTTGGGGCCAGTTCTAATCTACTAAATTAATTCCTATTTTAACCTTTTATTCACTCCCTTTGTAACATATATATTTTTTTACAAATAGTGATAGTTGGCTCTGTCAGGGAGCATAACTTGAGGTACCAAATGTGACTTCTTTATATTCAGAAACAATGAATGTTCCTGAATGAACAAGATAGGGGTAACATTTTGTACTTCCTTTTCATTATTTTTCTGGGAGTACTCAAAGCTGTTCAGTAAATTTAACTACAGTCACTGACTGTGATGGAAAGTAATTTGAACAAAATGTATATTCAAAACTATTTATTTAACCCAGAAGGTAGCAGACAAGGGTATTTAAAATAAGGCTTCTGGCATAACATGTGATAACTTTAATGATCATTGTGCTGGAAAACAGGTGGCAGCCTGCTTCCCTTTCATTTCCTTCTACCCCCTCCTCTTCCCTTTCCATCTGTTTTCCCTTTTCTCTGGCCTTTCATGTGTATGTTTTGGTTTGTGAAAAGCAATTTAACATCTTTAGTTTGGAGGGTGAGGACATCCACAAACATTGGGGACCAAAAACGAGAAAACACCTATGGTTCTCACTGCCACTCTTTTCTATTTCATATAATAGGATACCCCGCTATTTTATGGTTGGATAGAATAAAGGTATCTGCCATTGCCATTCACAGTAGGGTGGTGTACCCCCCAAGTTATATCCCTAGAATATTAAAAT
>NW_012152630.1:182775-186017 GCF_000956105.1 Propithecus coquereli | reverse complement strand
AGCCTAGAAAATCATTCATGAAATTTTCAGGATCCATGTGTCAAGAACCATAACATCTATTTCCATTACTCCAGTACAGATAGATCATTTTCACACTACTACCAAATAATTGGTCTCTAGTCTTACCCCAAACAGGCCATCTTCCATAATGTTTCTAAAATCATCTTCCATAAATCTCTCATGATGTTACTCAATCAGTCACAAATCTTTAGAGACTTTCTATTATATTTAGGACCAAAATAATAATAGGTAACTTTTATGTTTCTGTCTCTAAGGTCTAAGCTGCAAGAGTTCAGGAAGCATAAATTATTCACTCATTCACTTACTCATTTATAAATGCATCAAACATTTACTGAGGGCCAAATATGTGTCAGGCATTGTTTAAATACTGGAAGACAGAATAGTAAGAGAACGAATCAGACAAAAACCTCTGCTTTATGGAGCAATGGGAAGAAAAATGCAATGAACACCTAAGTAAGTTGACTTTATAGTGGTTTAGAAGATGATAATGGCATGCAGAAAAATCCAGTAGAGAGGAGAAGATATCCTTGTGGGTGTTGAGGAATCACTTTTAAATGGGATGACCAGGGACTTTTCACTGAGACTCTGCTGTTTATGTGTAAATTGCTTAAGGAAGCCAGGAAAAAGGTTGTGTGAATATCTTAGAGAGCATTTTACAGGAAAAGGGACTCAGGTCAGAAGTTCTCAAAACAGGGACTGATTGCCGCATTCCCAGAGCAGCAAAGATAGCAACCTGACTGAAGCTGAGTGAATGAGCAAGAGGAGAGGGAAAGGAGATAAGGTCAGAGAGTTAAGTAGGGCAAGAGTTAGGCCACTCATATGGGCTTTGGCCTTGACTCTTGAGTGAGACAGGAGGTGATTGAAGGGTTTCAAGCAAAAGACGGGCCTGGCCTAGATTGCATTTTAAAATGATCACTCTGGCTCTCTTTATGTAAATTGAGTGGAGAGAGACTGGGGCAAATCAGGGAGGTTTGGAGGCTCCTGGGCTAATCCATGTGAGAGACTGATGGACACCTGGAGTAGGGAGAAAGCAATGCACAGAAACAGATGTGGGTTTTGCAGGGTCCTCTTCAAAACACACAATTATTGCTACAAACTCAGACATAGGAGTAAATATTTAGAATAAGATATTACAAATGTTAAAAATCTGACAACACAGTCATCATAGAAGCCTTAGAATTGAAAAGTTATAAGTGTGATTGTTATTATTACCTTCCTGCTATATCTCTATGCTGCCTTTTTCCTATACTTGTAGATACATTTTCCTTGGTCACTTCTTCATACAACAATTTTATGGTAGAGAGAATAGGATAATAATTCTCTTGTTGACAAAAATCAAAACAACTTCTTCTGTTCAAGCATGCTTGAACAAAATTTGTCTTTTAATTTTTACAGTTTTAAAAAATAACTTGCAGTTTTATAACTTTATCTGCAGTTCTTGGCCAGGCTGTGCTTTTTGCTGGAGGGAAACTCTCTGAAGTTCCAGCCCTCTGATCTACCATCCTTGACCCCTGGGGAAATCCACTGCTTCAAACATTAGGCCCGTCTTTGTCTAATTATCTACTGGGGTTCCTCAATACCATTCACTATTGCTGCAACTAGTAGCCCCTGAGCCAGTCCTCAGGGCTCGATAAGCCTGGGTCATCACGGTCATTTACTAGAAAGAAGAACCATGTTGCCTTCAAATACTTCTCCTTGGAATGAGGGGTAGGGTCCAGTTACTATTTGGGGTCAACCAGGGACAAGTGTTGTTCTGGACTTGGTAGTCATAGAAGTAGTGTTGACAGTGTGCAGCTCCCTACACCCAGCCTCACGTCCCTTAGTAGTGTGCATTATAGTGCAGACTATACCCTGTGCCTAAAGCACAGGGCTAGATGACTCTCTTCTGAATCCTTGGAGGGATAGGAAGAACCTATACTAAGGAGGAACCATGAAACCTAAGGATTATTAACTTTCAAGTGAAATCTACTTTTCAAAGTAGAGACAAGAAGTACTTTCTTTGTAAATGTTATATACACCTATTTTATAGTGTTGATGATAGAGCCAAGAGGACATGATAGATTGGATGTGGGTGTAAGGGAAAGAAAGAAAGCAAGGAAGGCACCATGGTTTAATCCTGAGTTACTATAAATAGAAGAATTGCCATTTTTTTCAGACAGGAAGTCTTTGGGAGGAGAACATTTGAGAGTAAGAACAAAAATTTACTTTTGGATATGTGAAGTTTCAAATGGGCATTGACCTACAAATAGAGATATCAAAAAAGACAGCTGGATATATGAATCTGGAGACCAAGGGAAAGGACAGAAAGTAAGATATGGATTTTGGAGTGTTCAATATACAGATGGGATTTAAAGTCATGAGATTGTGTGAGATTACAAAGGAATGAGAGAGATGAATTATAAGGACTATTCCCTATGTTGCACTCTCATCTTAAGAAACCTGGAAATAAGAAAGAACCACAAAGAGAGAGAAAAATTAGCAGCCAGTGAGGTAAGAAAAAGGAGAGAAAGAGACAGAGAGAAATGCTTCCCTGGAAGCAAGAAAGAAAAGTATATTAAAAGAATAGAGGATCAGATATATTGAGTGGGAGGACTGAGAACTGATCATTGAATTAAAGAAAATATATATAGTATACTTTCATTGATGGTCTTAATAAATAGGTGTAAATAAATGCCACCTTAGAGTATGGGAAGAGAGGAATTAGGTAGCTGGCCTATGGTTTATTTGTCTAACTTTACTTGAGTGGTGTTTCTAGTAAAAAATGAACAGAGATAACTTCAGATTACTCCCCTTATAACACATTAGTAAGAACCTCCTGGAAAACAAACTAATGATACTGGGGAAGGGTTCTTATCCATTAAATTATTTTAGTAGATTATCACTGGTTTAGTGACTATAGTAAGCAAACCTAAAATCTATAGATTTATAAGGCCTGGGTTTCTGGAAAGCATCACATAAACTACGTAACTACGTTAGTATAGAACATAGTTGTTTCATTACCTAAATCATCCATGCTGTGTGAGGTGACTGCCTAGCTCTATTAGAGACTAATTGTTTTGATGAGGGTCAGAAAGTGTATCTGATGCTAGAATGAAGGACATTGGGAGCCACCCCACTGTGCCTGTGTCCCTTCATTGTTTATATCCTTGAAGTGATTAATGAAGTTTGGCACAGTGAAGGATCTCTGTGAGTCCAATTTGATGATCTTTTTTTTTTTTTTT
>NW_012152630.1:178667-180695 GCF_000956105.1 Propithecus coquereli | reverse complement strand
ACAGTACTTTCAATCTTCTATTTCTTGATGTAAGTTTCACTGATGGATCCAGTCTTTAAACATTTCTTGAGCTATACACTTAGGATTTGGGCATTTTTCTCTACCCCATTATTTAGAAAAAAAACAAAAATAAACGATGGAGATACAAATGGACATGCAGTGATTCCACATTCTCCTTATCCCATTTATATTTCCTAATTAAATTGAGCCCTTATAATAAAAAGCTTTATAATGAAACAAGTTCAGTAGAAAAGAAGAATGTAGTTACCTTAACAGTCTATCTTATCTTCCATCTTTAGTCCCAGGACAGGAAACTCTCTCAGCTGAGCTTTATTGTATCAGAAAGATATCACTGTTGATTATACTATATCAGTCATACAGATTAAATCATGTCTCACTGAAGTAGGGCCCTATCAAAGAAGATTCTTCTATGGATAGCTATGCAATATGTCTGGTTCTCGATTTGTGATTGATAAAATTAAGAGGTGTAATATAGAACCTCTATCCTTTGGACTAACCATACTTCTTCCCCCAATCCATTGAAGAGTAGGGCCCTCTCTTTGCTATATATCCATCAAGTTATTACATGTGAAACCTGAGTTATTTTTTTACCAAATTATTTCTTTCAAACACTGAATAGTTACCAAGACTTTTTTTGGATTGTTTTGTTTCAGGTGCTGTAAATGTTTAAGCTTGTTTTAAGAGATACTTGATGAACCAGTATATTAAATTACAACATTCTTAAAGCCAAATCAATAAAAAAAACAGCACAATATTGGTATTTTCACTGTTTAGAATAGTACTCACTGTTCACAAATTGGTTTGATGATTGTGTTCTATGTTCTCACCTTTAAAGGGGAGATAAATATAACCCTGAATTATCAGAAGAATTATATGGTTATGTTTGGATGTACCTGGAGAGAAAGCTGGGATCCCATAAAGTGGTTGGATGAACACTTAGCCCAGAAAATTTACAATCAAGTGAAATATAAAACATGGAAGTGCTACGGTAAGTAACGAAAAAAGATTTGGATTCTAAATTACACAAGAATGGTGTAGAATATAATGGTAGTAGTAATTAAGGTAGTAGTAATTAAATGGAAAGAGGTATGGTGGTATGCTATATAAAGAAGAGAAGACTACTGAAATATGTGAGGTTGTTTGATTTTGTTGTTGTTATTTTGTACTTTTTGGCAAGATCAGCTGAATGGGGCAGATGGTCAGATTGGCCTTGGATCTATACATTGTATTCTATGCATGATGCTGATGCTCAGGTACAGAGGAGTTGCAGGTGCTCACTGAGGAAATTTAAGTGAGCACTTTATAATGGCTTACTTATGATTAGAGTATTTTTCACAGCAAGTAGGTGGAGAAAAGCACTGATAATGCTTAAAAGCAGAAATTTGTCATAAGACATTCTGGCATTGGGTTGATGGGACATTGGTACTGAGCTAAGTTGAAGACTATAGCACTCTTTGAAAGAACTGCTGACACTCTTAATCTTCAAGAGGAAACAGGCATTTAGTAAGTTTCAAAACAGGGGGCTTTACAAAAGTTAGAACTGGAATCTACTGCCAATCACAAAAAAGAGAGGGAATTTGGGTTGCAAAAATAGAAGTAAAAAGTTCAAGTATGGGGATTGGGGTATGTCCTCAAGGCCAGGACAGCCAAAAATGGCAGGGTTCTTCTGAGTGGGTATAAACTGCTCCTGCCTCAGATCCTGGGATAAGAAGAGCGATGTTAGGGTCCTGATGCTGAGTCAAAGACTTCTAGCAGAAAGAGAGAGGGACAGAGAAGTTGGGAATTAGGCTGGCCCTGACTGTTTCAAGTAGAAAATTCCACGGTACTTTGTGATAGTTAATTTTATAAGTCAACTTAGAGGGTGTTTCTGGATGAGATTAACATTTAAGTTAGAGAATTCTGAGGAAGCAGATTGTCCTTCATATTGTGAATGGGCCTTAATCGATCACTTAAAAGCTTGACTAGGACAAAAAGACTAGTCTCACCAAAGAAAAGAAAATTCCCCAG
>NW_012152630.1:176526-176962 GCF_000956105.1 Propithecus coquereli | reverse complement strand
CTTGTACTACGGGGCTACTTTATGTACTTTTGACTTATTTTTTTGTGTGTGTACCTTCTGTGAGTCAGATCCTATGCCATATATGGCATGATCTACAACAGTCTTTATAGGTCAACACTGTTATGCTTTTACAAACGAGGAAAATAAGTCTGAGAGAGATAGATTAAGTACCCTTCAAGAAGTCATTGGATGTAACAGTCAAAGGTTAAACTGAGCTTTGTCTTATACCAAACCTTGTACTACGGGGCTACTTTATGTATTTTTGACTTATTTTTTTGTGTGTGTACCTTCTGTGAGTCAGATCCTATGCCATATAGGGCATGATCTAGAAATACTGAAGTAGACATCAGTCTCTCTTTACTTCTATTTAACATTAGCATATGGAAGTTCTTTTAGGAATTCCTCAGCTTACCCAAAGTCTAATCCTTCCTCATAG
>NW_012152630.1:175421-176476 GCF_000956105.1 Propithecus coquereli | reverse complement strand
TTGAGGCTATATATTTAGTAACATATACTAAAAAATAGGATTATATCTGATTTGTTGAATAAATATGTGAAATAGTCATGTTTCAGAGGTATTTTATTCTAGAAAACAAAATGGATCAATCTAACAAATAAATAACATCATTTAAGTTAATGTGAAGGATGCTAACTCTAGAAAATAAATCTTAGTCGATCATGAGTAGTCTGGCTTCCTAAATTCTAGTTTTTACTACTTTAATTTATATCATGTCTATTTCTTGGTTGCTGAGGACATGAATAGGCACTGAGGGAAAGCTACCCTCTTGTTAATCATGAACACAGGTGTAGTGTACCAGTATCTTTCCCAGTGTTAATATCATATACAGAAATTTTAAAAGTAACAACTTAAAAACCAAAATACCCTAAACCACCAAAAACAACCCCCTAGAAAATATTTTAATCTTGAAACCTTGTTTAAATACTTTCTCATCAAAGCTCTGGTCTTAATTCCACAAAGTAAAAACTTTAAGGAACTAATGTTTTCCTCACGTGAAATGTACACTTGATTTTTCCAGAATGTGTGTGATTTGTGATGCCTTACTGACCTCTCCAGAATATCAAGCTTTCCAGCATTGTAAGGGAAAAGGGAATAGGGGCCTTTGCCATGTTAATAATACTGATGTTGTTATCTCACAAGGACATAAAAGGTCAATGAGGTCAATCTTTTATTTGTAGCCTCTTTCCCTCAGGATATCTGAAACTTTGTGTTGGACTAGGGCCCCATGTCCCTGTTTATGGGGCCTTACAAAGAGCTCAGTCGTTCACTGGTGCTGGCAATGGCAGAAGGTAGGTCTTTCTGTCAACATTTATTGTTTCCCAATTGCCTTGAGGATTATAATCATCATCATCATTATTATTATTCCATTTCCAAAAATTTTTAAAATAGTGCATACCTACCTATTAGTTTGATAGGGCTACTATAACAAAGTACCACAAACTGGTTGGTATAAACAACCGAAGGTGTTGGCAGGGTTGGTTCCTTCTGAAATCCATGAGGAAGGATCTGTTTCAAGCCTCTTT
>NW_012152630.1:172201-172596 GCF_000956105.1 Propithecus coquereli | reverse complement strand
CTACCTCCTTATTTTTAGTGAGAAAAATAAGGATCAGAGAAATAACAATACTGTCTCAAAGGCACAGATCTTTTCATTGGCTTGCAAATATGAATACTGATTTATAACCCAAAGCTCATTTCACAATCATATTCATTATATTAAAAACCAAATTAATCTCCTGATTACAGTGCAGATAGAATTGCCCAGAAATAAAAATAAGCATTGCCGGATCAAAAGATGTCCAGTCAGGAAAACCACACATTGACTCATGTATGTATCAACACACATGCACACATACATACATATATATGCAGCTAATGTGTGCAGATGCATCACTTCTATTTATAACTTAAAGCAAAGGGAATCAATGCAATAGATGAGGTAGAGCTATGACTTTTTAAAAATATTTAGTA
>NW_012152630.1:170370-170696 GCF_000956105.1 Propithecus coquereli | reverse complement strand
TCTTGACCCTTTCTTGATTTATCTTGGCATTTAATATACATGATCAAATTCTGAGATTTTTTTCCCCCTAAATGTGTTTTTATTTGCTTGTTTTTAAATTGGGAAGAGTTTCCTAGAATATATACTTTTTGGAGAAAGGTGGATAAAAGGATAGGCTTGGAGGTCATGGCTCCCAAAATATCCTCAAAGTAACATACATTTCAAAATAGCGGTGGACAGAACTGAGACTAAATACAGGCTACCTCCTTATTTTTAGTGAGAAAAATAAGGATCAGAGAAATAACAATACTGTCTCAAAGGCACAGATCTTTTCATTGGCTTGCAAA
>NW_012152630.1:163290-163906 GCF_000956105.1 Propithecus coquereli | reverse complement strand
GAAAGAGCAAAGAAATAAACAAAACCAAAACCAACTGAATGAACAGAAACAAACACATGCAAATCCACTGCTATGACATTATTATAGCCATGTTAATGGAATTGATAAACATGGTGTACTTTACGTGACATTGTGCTTAGGATAAAAAAAAAATTACTTTAAGTAGGTTTTGATTAATGAGACACTCAAAAGTTTAATTGGACTAAAATTTGACCCAGCTTTTTTCTAAAGCCTAATTATAAAGTTTGTATACCTCAATGTACAGCCTTAGAAAACATTACTGTTTCAGTGCTCTTGTTCTTTTGCTACTTTTTTACTCATTATTACTATTATGTTTCTGTTTTTGATTTTTTTAGGATTGGGGAGTTTAGCTCAGAGTCAATAATCCAGACTTGAACTGCAATGAGAAACATATAAAAAAGACCCCATCATTATATAGAGCAAATCTCTAACAGCTCTAATTTTTACTATTAATAACTATGCAACGTAGTAGCATGTGAGAAAAGCATATTTGACACTTTTACAAATGAAATAGCTCTTTTTTTTTTTCAAATATATCAATGAATGCCACCTAACTCTGACATTCTCCAAAAAAAATTATTCCAGTCACAGAACA
>NW_012152630.1:162478-163240 GCF_000956105.1 Propithecus coquereli | reverse complement strand
ACCCTATCTGATTATAAGCCATTTTAAGTCACACTTGCCTGAAACCAAAAAAAAAAAAATTGGGGAGCAAGAGGTTCAAATGCTGTGGACTGGGTAGGGGTGAAATGAGGACATAAGCCAGCCTGATATATAGAGGTCAGATAAGGTCTTATTCTTCCTTCGTAAAGATTTCAAGACAAACAGGAGTCAGAGTTTTAAGCAACAGTGGACTCTGCAAAATATGACTTACTCATATAGTGAGGTTTATCTGTTCAAAGTGGAAAAAAGATTGTTAGTCATAGGATTGTTTTTTCTAAAAATATGCCATAGAAAATACCATCAGAAACTTTACTTTGGGAGCAGAAAGGGCGTGTTCCTCAATACGGAATAACCAGAACTGCGGAATATGACAACACTGAGCCATGTGGTTAGGTAAAGTAGTGAAAGTATGTTGCTGAGTTCCCTGTTACTTTGGGCTAGCAGCCAGGAAGCATAGCTATTTATGAGAGGGTAGACAAGTCATTAACATGCCAGCCTTGCTTTTGTGTAATTTGTAGAAGTTTGTGTAATTTGAAGAAATAATATCTGAAATATCTCCTATCCCAATATTCTAAAAATCTCTAATTTTCTTATAGCATAGTGGTTAAAAAATATGCACTCTTAACAACTTGGTAAACCTGGATGTATTACCTAACCTTTCTATAGTTCAGTTCTTAATCTGCAAAATTGGAATAACAATAGAATCTATCTCATAAAGCTATTGTGAAAATTAAATTAGGTAAT
>NW_012152630.1:159515-160855 GCF_000956105.1 Propithecus coquereli | reverse complement strand
TTATAATTTATTTTTGCTTAGTGGGGACAGGGTTCTTTTGCTTTTAGTGAAACCCACATGATCAAATGCAGTGTAGAGAAGATTGTCACATGCTACGTGCTTGTTCTCAGCCACGTGTTCTTACTTTGCTCTGCTGCTTTGCTCCTCAAATATACCTTACTGGAAAAGATGCACCACTATTCTTTGTCCCTCACAAATTCACAAACCTAATTCCATTTGAACCTCTTGTGTACCCTCCTAACTGAGGATGAATTGGGTTAGCTGCAGCATTCCGTTTTTGTACATTGAAATATTAACCAACTGCAATTCACATTCAAGTCTAGGAAACCCTCCTCAGCAAGGAAAGAGAATCGTGTACTGGTTGTCTAATTTGTCAAACACAATGTAAATCCTGTCAAATTGTGTCAATGCCTACAACATTTGTAGTACAGCTACAAGAATCAGTATCAAAAGCACTTGGAGTATATTTTTTCCATAAAAGCTTAGATAAAGTTTAACTCTTATAATGAATGTTAAACTCTGATCCTCCAGGATGTAGAGGTAGAGTTTTGCAAAGAAAATACCTACCCCGGAGACATATGGATTTTTAACCTTGCCAGATGAATGTAGCATATAACATGTCTAAAAGATCCCAGGGAAAGAAAGTTCCCTTTGTTTTCAATCTCTGAACTTTCTTCCTGGGTAAATTCAGGCAGTTTTCCAATGTATGAATATTTTCCTCCAGCAAGGTTTGATCATTGTAAATGCATTGTGGGGATGGCATACTCTTTCCTTTGGCAGAAACCCCAGAGTAAACAGATAGGGGCCCAGGAAACCAAGTTTCCAATTTGGGAAGATCAAACCCAGATGAAATGCAAGAAAGTCACTGTTTAATCACGCTGACTTCTAAATTAAGCAGCGCTGGAAAGCACAGACACTGGTAACGCTGCTATTAGGATAAGTTTGACTCATTTAGCAACAGTAGTAATCTTGGGACGCTGACTCAAATGAGCAAATGCTAATAATGCTGGTAAACAAGTGTTCACACCTGTTAACAGCTGTGTGGGTTTGCTGCACCAGGTGTGCTATGTAAACTCAACTCATTGCCACATTTATCACCTATTAAGAGTTATCAAAATGCATCATGCAGACTATCCTTCTGGCAGTTGTCACAAATAAGGCTGGATGCCATTCGTCAGAGTCCTCAATTAAATGAATTTGCAAATACAATGTATATCAGAGATCATATCAAATAGGATTCTATAAAAATTCTGTACTGTGCAAAATAGTAAAGGAAAACTCCAAAATCATATCCCTGGATGAGTTTCACAAATGACTCAATTCTAATATTTTCAAGAAGC
>NW_012152630.1:159150-159465 GCF_000956105.1 Propithecus coquereli | reverse complement strand
TCAGGGGCTGCGAAGCTATAATCTGAGACAAGATACTAATTATAAGGAACATGAAAGGATGCTAAATTTGGCTTGAGAACAAAAGCAAACGACTGTTCTTTTAAAAATCAGTTCTAACATTTGATCTTCTTAATCATCAGTGGTGGTCATAATAACACTGGAAAATAACACTGCATAAAGGATTAGCAAACATTGCTAAGAGGAACTCGGCCCAAATATAATAAGATTACATTTGGTTAAGAAACTCTGTTCCCTCCTCATCTATTCAACATTTCTGTGAATTCTGCAATAGAATCCATCTCTGCTTTACCAAAT
>NW_012152630.1:151654-157394 GCF_000956105.1 Propithecus coquereli | reverse complement strand
ATTTACGAATCGGGCAACCCTCGAACCAGGAATAGGTTGAGAGACTCCAGGGCTGCCACTGGTAGAAAAAACATGTATGGACAGGAAAAGGAAATTGATGTACAGAAAAAGGAAATGAGGTATAGAAACAGGTAGATTGGTTACAGCTCAGCATTTGCCTTATTTGAACTTCATTTGAACAGTTGGCTGCCTTTGATTGGCTGAAATGTGGTAATTGGCACAAGAGTAGGTTACAGCCTACTTACACATCCAGTTAGGTTACAGTTCACTATGTACAGAGTAACCTTTAGGCTGAATTTACAATATGCAAGGAGGTAATTTTAGGCTTAAATTAATTTAACGAGCTATTTTATTCTTCCCCACAATTTTATACACCAGTCCTAATTCAATCCATTTGATCCCACTGCTTCCCTTGGCAATATAGTTTCCAGAAGGGCAGAGGCTTTGTTTGCCTTGTTCACACTCTCACCCATGTCATTTACTACATAGCCTGGCAGTGGACAAAATAAATACATACATTTGTTGAATGCGTAAAAAACAGAAATTAAACCTCATTCTTATCACACTCTGATAATCATGAAACTGTTTAAGAACAGTTATAGATCTTTCAATTCATCCCCTGCCCTTCAGTTTCTACTCATATATTTCACCATCCTGACTGCACACACATGGATTTGTTTAAGTGTATATATGTGTGAGTGTGTGTGCGTTTTCTTTTTCAAGAGAGAGGAAAATATGCCTATACCTTTTCTTAGTACTTACATTCCTTGGACACCGACAATTTTAAAATGGTGTAATCATTTTACCAGGCCTAATATTAATATATTAAAATCATGGCCTACAAATGTGACTCATAATGAGGACAACATCCACGACATTCCTTCCTGTCTCTTTCAAAGTCAGAGTCAGATAAAAATGATGCTGAAATAATATCTATTCCTTCATTTCTATCAGTTTCTTATGTGTGCCTTGAAATATCTCTATAAAATAGTGTCCATCAGAATAAGGATAATTGATGATTTAGAAGTCAGTAGCATCCTTTAAATTTCAATTGTAGTGAAATATGCACTTTGTCTTCTTTTTATCTTCTTTAAAATTGGAGACTTCAGAAAGTAAGAAAATTCAACTTTTTATCCCTCCCTTTTGTCTTTTATTGTTGTGCTTGTCTAATTTCCAGATTCGTTAGCAGCTAGAACTGACATTTTTTGCAGTCATTAACATAGATTATGACAATTTCCTAGGGTCAACTTTTTTTTTGAGGAAAAATAGTACGAGCATCAAGTATTTATTTCATGCCTTCTCTGTGAAACAATCTTAAACACCATTCCTTACAGAATTTTTATTTGAGATGGGAGGAATTAGAGAATAAATAAAAATTATGAGTGAAAAAAAATATATTAATAGATAATGATGGTGGCAAAATGCAACAGGTCATCATGTTTTGACCAGGGGAATGGGATTGAAAATTTATTGGTCAAAAACTGCAAAAGTAACATTTGCATAAAGAGATAAGGAGAAAGGGGTAATAGCTATGTAGGCAATTGGTGGAAACACACAGAACAAGCCACTGCAATGCTGCTCAAACCTTACTGGGCACGTAAATGAAGACATGTGACACAGGGGTCTATAGATAACCCCGATAGGAGAAGATAATCTGTTGGTATAGTCTCATGATAAGAAGTCTAAGGGGAAGAAGAAATGAAAATGATTTTAATTATTCAAGAAAAATCATAGTTTAATTTTTTCTGTAAAATAGATAAGTACTTCTCTCGGCCCTCAGCTTTAACATAATGCTCAACATTTGTGATTTTCATTTATGTTGCCATTATTTGAACCTATTTTACCATACTTTTTCATTTTCATGCGCTGTCTCACTTTTGGAATCCATTAGGTGCTAAATGTGTAAGTGCCAAGAATATCACTTGGGAGCCTGCTTTGCATGAGCATTCTAGAGCCAATTTTGCATGCAGAAAGGGATGGGAAAGGTTTCAGGAAAGCTATTGAATTTTCATGCGGGTGCTCAAATGAAACCTTCAAGCCATGTGAATGTATTTCATTGATACACACATATCATATAAATTTGCATTACCTTTTATAATACATATTTACTTATTTTTCTCATGCCTATGGTAAATTAAGAAGGCAACTAGACTTTATTGGAACTGTAGTTATCCAAATTAAAAAGTCTTAAATGATTTCAGGGTATGTTATATATGCATGCAGCATATGTGTGTGAGCTTTCTCTCTCACATGCATCCCTCTCAAACTGATTTCTGGAAAACAGCTAAATCAAATGTGTCAGAAAGAAAAAAATCTATTAGAGATAGCATCAAATCTTTCACGCATTATCTTCTCTTTCCCTTCTCTTGCCTAGGTAACATAATTCAATTCTGCCTTCCCACTCACCTTTGACAGAAAACTTTAAGGTGGTGATTCTGTGGAGAAATTAACTTTGATAAAATAATTCCATCCTTTGGATATCTTGGCTTCATGTATTTATCATCATTTAGAAAAGTGGTTGAAATGTTACCTTTAGGATGGGGAATTGCAGAGGGGGAATAAATGCTGAATGTCATTAGTTGGCTTTGCCTATGGGTTGAGCATAAAATGGATCACAGGAAGTATATTCTTTTCTTTCAGCACAGAGCTATTCAACATTTATCCATTATCATAGAAACAATTCAATTAGCAGCTCTTGGGGACCAGAATATAGCCCTACTATCTACACCTTAATAGCATCTATATATCATTGCAATCTAATTTCCAGGGTGAACTGAATGTAAATGGCAGTTACCCACAGATTAAAAAAAAAAAAAAAAAAAAAGTTTAAATAGCACTATTTTAGTTCCAGTCCCACAATGCTCTCCTGGTATACATTTTAAATTTTTCCCTCTAATTCACACTCTAAGTTCTGTAAATTAACACTGCTATATTGATTTGAGTTAGACTTTTTAATGTTCAGATAAATAATTACAATGAAAAGGAGTTATTTGCCAGTTGGAGCCTGTTTGCATTATCATCAGTTAATTATTCAGCAGTATTCTCCCCTATGGTGTTCAAAATATCAGCCATGCTTTCCCCTTCCTTAGGACTGCATCTGAGTGGAGCAGAGAATGCAGAGACCATGCTGAAGAAGGAGTCTATTTTTCTGCGGCAGGGTATTATGAAGGGAGGGCCTGTGTTTTATGGTGCCACTAGAAAATCACAGGCCTCACAACTACGCTGATCTGCTTGCTCTCTCCTGACTTGATGGTCCAAGCACAGAGGGGATGAAAAGGAGGAAGGGTACCCACTGCCCAAGTAGGTGATGTGAAATGACCTTTCCCATTATCTCCTTCCCAGCCATTGTGGCCTTGGCCTTGGGCAAGCTGCTCCTCCTGGTCTGATTTATTGTATTTCATTCACCAAAAACACAATGTCTTGTGGAAATCTGAGCTCAAAAAAGTAATGCAAATAAGGTGGTGCTTGTGTGTAAAATAATTGCCCACCATGCCTGAGATCCATCCTGGCCTGCCCCTCACAGAACTGGAAGGAACAACTTGGATTAGTGGAGGAACTGAAGAACAAGAAGTTATATTATGCATATAAGGGCATTCATTGTGGCCACTGTGTGATCTTACTTTCCCTGACATCACCCTCACTACAGCCATTATCAATTCAAATTTGAACGAATAACTTGTTCCCAGCCACTGGCCTACTCCCACGTATTCCTCCAAGCCATCACACAGTGCCTAATTAATCTTTCTACAAGAGGGCTTTGCATATGTCCTCCTCTGCTTTATGCCTGCAATTGACCTCTCCGTTGCTCCCTGCATGATATAGCTCACACCTGTAATCATAGTATTTGAGACAACCTGTCCTTTTCTTTCCTTATTATCCTAATCTCTCCTGTGGGGTAATTATTTTTTTCTCCAGAAATCTTTCCCTTATGCTGTGTGTAAAGACTTTTTACCTTTTCCTTACACTATATATTTTTCAAGAATCAGCTTATGCTGTACCTGGCACTTCACCTTTGGAAAAATGTCCTTTTCAACCTTATTTCTTACCACTTCTTTCTGTACACAGTTATATGATAACCACTTGGCTTCTTCACAATTATGCTATACTATACTTATCTGTGCCTTAGGTCATCCCATAATGACAGCTACTTGGCAAGTTACAGATAACACTATCACCTTCCCTTTCCCCATTTATCCTCTTTGTCCTTTGTCAGTCTAGTGAACTCCTACATACCCTTCAAGGCCCAACCCATTTATATTCCATTCTTCTCAGATTTTCTCAGCATAAGTAAGCCCTAGGAAGAATCCAATCCTCTCTCATCTGCATTCCCATTAGTCGTTAGCTATACACTTTTTTGTGGTATATATTTTTTTTGAACTGGTGTTTATATATTTGTCTCTTCTACTTCTTAACCCAATCTGTAATTCTTTCAGGGTAGCAGATTACATCTATTTATTTATATGTTCTCAAACTTTAGCATAATACTTTTAAAACACATTTAGTGCTCAGTCAAGGTTTATCATTAATAAAAATTTGCCATGGATTCTTTTTCATATAATTAAAGTAAAAGAAAATTTCTCCTTCAAGTAATCATGATCTTTTTACCTATTTCATCAAAAGCAATAGTCTTAATAAATGCTGCTCCTAAACCAATGAGCATCTTTTTTTCTTAGGATCTCTAAGCCCTAGGTAGCTGGAGAGTAAAAAATTTACCCTACCAGGAAGAGCTAAAAAGGAATGTGCAGAGCTCTCTTAAAGCAATTCAACAGGCAGGAAAGAAAAATCTCTTTCCGATGTTTAATAAAGAACAAGTTGAGGTTACTGTACAGTGACAGATTGGGATATTGACCTCTCAACAATCGTTCCAAGGAAATAAACACTTTATCATACAAAAACTGTCACTTAATTTAAAAAAAAAATAAGCTTGATAACAATAGCTACAAGTATAGGAATTCTTCACTCCTTGAGTTTTGAATTTTAAAAAAATCTCAGAGGGATTTGCTTTATCATCCCTAACAAAAGGTGTTACTTAGAAAAAAGAAATGACAGCTTGTAAGTTATGAGACACGCATCTGATGCAGGCCTGTCAGTTAGTCATCCCCTCCAACAAGAAGAAAAAAATGAGTAATACAATTCTAGGATCAGTGAGCAAATTCAGGAAATGGAACCTCAAACAGCCATTTCTGTGGCTCTGTTGTTTTGCACTGGTCCTCCCAAACACAAATATTAGTGACACAGATTCCCATTTTCTGCAGTTACACAGGCAGAAGTGAAAGAGTTACAATACCATGCAAAATGTTGTTCTGCAATAATTTGCATTCCAAATGGAAGCAGAAAGTTATGGGGGAAAAATTATATCCCTTTTGGCATGTTGTCAAGCTAAATTTGGGACACTAGAAAAATCCAAATAAATTATCAAGCCTACACTAAACATCTTAGAAAGTGATTTAAATTGAACTCAATTTTTTAATGTTTCTGAATGACTATTTGACATCTTGACTTTTGTGTGTTAACAACATTCTGTACTGTTCTTTTTAATTATTGAATTTCTCTACATTAAAATTAGATCATAAATACTTTTTCAAGAAAAAGAGAAATAAACCAAAAGATTAAGTCAAAACAGGAATCTCAAAATGGATAATTTAGAGAGAAATTATAATCTTTTGAACTACTTTGACTCCAGGACACCTCATCATTCTCTCTCTCTCTCTCTGTCTCTCTCTTTTTTACTGACAATAAG
>NW_012152630.1:128351-150474 GCF_000956105.1 Propithecus coquereli | reverse complement strand
ATCTTAATTTTAAATCAGGGTCGTAGGTGTGAACTGTGTACTCCTACACAGCAAAAAGGACTTGCCTGGACACTGAGTTAAGAGATTAAACTAGCTTAGCCTGGCTTCTGCCGGCACTAGACCATACCACTAAACATGACCACAGCCCTTGGTTGAGTCTGTGCTTAAAAAAATTGCAACACTGCCAAACTTGTCCCAACTCACATGATCTAATCATTGTCAATGCTTTTCCACTCATTTGCTTTTGTAATTTTTGATTGTGCATTTCCCCATAGCACCCCTTTTTGTTTCTCCATGGCCTTCCTTGCCTCTTTTTGTTCCAGTTTTTTCACTTCGCTGTAGCTCCTTTTTGTCCACTCTCAATTCTCCTTTGACAAAGTTCAGTCACCTTTGTCATAGCTGGAGTTGAGGAGTTTTACCAAACATACAAAGAAGAGCTCATACCTATACTACAGAAATTATTCCACAATATTGAGAAAGATGGTATCCTTCCTAACTCATTCTACGAAGCCAATATCACCTTGTTACCAAAGCCAGGAAAGGACACAACAAAAAAAGAAAACTTCAGACCAATATCCCTCATGAATATAGATGCAAAAATCCTCAACAAAATTTTAGCAAATAGAATTCAGCAGCACATCAAAAAAATAATTCACCATGACCAGGTGGGATTTATTCCAGGGATGCAAGGCTGGTTTAACATACGCTCAGTTTATATTAGAACCTTTCTTTCCTACTGCAGTAGTCTGAACAAAATCTGTGTTGCCAAGTTTATAAAGTGTCCAGGGCTATTTCTCCTTGACATAGGTCATACTGGCTATTCAGGGAGCAGTCAGTTAGTAAAGCCTGTAAAAGAGGTGGATGTTAATCGATGCAGCGTGCAATTGGTAAAAGGGAAAGAAAGTATCCATCTAAAGAAGCAGCCACAACTTAGCTTCTGCTTGTTATTTTTATATTCTATCCACTGCTCTCAGATATTTTAATTTTTTCAAGCAAAATCAGAGATCAGGATTTTGAAGTAAAATTTTGATACTCTTAAAATGATGACTCAAATTACCAAACACTTTAACTACCAAATGAATAAACATTGTTCACGCACACACACACGCATGCACACCCAATAGTTTCCTCACTTATTCTAACAGGTTGTGAATGAGAATTTGTGTGTGTGTGTTTGTGTGTATTTTAAAGTCCTGGATTATAAAGAGCCAGAATAAGAAAAGTATTTTCTGTCATTTAATGTAAATTGCTAAACTCACTGCTGCATTCTCTGTTTGAGACAATATTGTAGTCAGAATAACACATATGAGATACCTGTTCTGCTAAATAATGAAAGGATTCTATCTCTAGGACTGTCAATTACCTTCAGTCCTGCTAAATTCATTACAAAAAATGGTCTGTTTTCGAGGCATTAATTATTTGTTTAAATAAATGAAAATGTTATGCTCAACAGAGGCCCTTTAGATTGTGGACGTCACCTCAGTTGTAATGTCTCTGCTACACAATGTAGCTGCAGAGTGTTAGTTTTGTTACATTTGAAAAAAACTAGAATGCTCTGTTTCCTTCATGTTAAACATTTTACACCATGTTTCATCACCAAATAAAGGAGAAAAATCACATTTAAGTAGGCATCACAATGAAATTGTAACCAAAGTAAGATCTGCCATGAATTTTTTTTAATCTTCTGTGTAGAATTGCTTCTCCTTTCCTATTGTCCTTCTCCCCCACCCCCAGAAAAAAGCTAAGTACTCCTCTTTCCTTTCTTCTTCCTCCACTTTTTTCTTTTAAAAATATCTTTGTATGTCTTCTTCCTTCCATTTCAATTGTCTGTTAAGACAGCATAAAAAGTAATAATCAATATAATAATGATTATGAAACAAGTCTTTTCCATTTTATAACCTGTCATCATTATACATAGGCATCCAGGGAGTATTTTTAAATAACACATACAGAATTTTGAGAGCAAGCTATACTCCATTCTAAACATTGTGGCTGGCTATACAATATGCATCCCACATGTCCCCACTGGGTCATGTGGATGAATGACCCCACCACCAGTTTGATAGGAAAGTCTTGATTGTTTTAATCGATTAGAATATTGGTTCTCAAACATCTGATTCAGAGGAAAGACCTGAAATTTAGTGCATCAGTATAGGAATAAAGAATCTGTGAGGAAGAAAGAGACAAAGCTGAGGATATGGGAATGTTCATCTTTTGACCATAAGAAAAGCCAGCTGGGTAAAAAATAGACACCTAGAATAGGTCAAAGCTAAAGGAATTGCAGAGAAATATAGCTGCAGTCCTGAAGACATACACCTGAGGAATAAACTTTTATTTAGACCTTGCCCCACCCCTATACAATACTTTTTAATACATGGGACAATAAATAGTTCACATCATTTAAGCCAGTTGGAATTAAGGTTGCTGTAATTTGCAGAACAAAAAGCATTTACTTGGTACTCACTCAATGTAAGTCATTTAAAAATATCTCCTAGGGCTGAAAAGCTGAGCTATGGTCTAATTGAATATATCATTTCTGGTACTTACTAGCCAGTATTAACTAAGTTAATTATAGTCTTTAATTATAGGCTTTCACTAAGTTACTTATAGTCTCTTAGTATGAGTTTTTTTTTTTTTTCTGTAAAATGGACATTGTAATATCTATTTTACAGAATGGCTAGGATTATTTGAAAAAAAAATGTAAATGCCTAGAAGCTATATATTTTGTAAGAAATGGCAGCAATAAAGAAAGAATTTCAGCTTGGCTAATCATGAAAGCAAAATAATGGCAAACATTGCCAGAGTTCCTCTAAATCCGGGCCATTAAGTGAGAAGTCTTTGTCAATTGACTGCGAGTAATCCTGTCCCTTAAGCAAGGGCATCTGGAAGTCATTCATTCAACAAAACTTTATTGTACATTTATTATGTGCTGTCCATCATTCTAGATGTTAGAGATACAGCAGTGAATGTAATGGACAATATTTTCCGCTTTCATGAAGCTTGTCTCCTAATGGTAGTAGTCAGACAACAAACAAAATGTGCATAAAATTTATAATATGCTAGATGATAGTGAGTACTATGGAGAAAAATAAAGCAGGGAAAAGGAATGGGTAATTTGGAAGAAGAGCAAGTTTCAGTCTAATGAGAGAAGTGCTTGCTGACAATGGGTAATTTGTGCAAGACCTGAAGTAGGTGAGAGAGTGAGCCTTGCAAACAGCTGGGTGAAAAGCATCCAGGCTGAGGGTGCAATGTCTGAAAGGTATCTGGGGCTGCAGCAAGCCCAGTGGGCTTGCGGAACTTAGTGAAACAACTAAGCAGGCATGAGATAAAGTCCCAAAGGTAATCATGAGGGTGGCAAAGCAGCCATAAACACAATGCTAAACGCATGACTCAACTTTGTTTTGATTTCATTATCTACCATTTTTCTTTGTTGTTAAAACATTTAATATTTTTCTGTTATTTTTAAAACTGTCAAGTAGGACACTACTTGTCCTGCTGTCATTGCCTCTAATGTCCATTCCCAGAAAACTCTACTCTTAACTCTTCACTCTTTCTTCAGACAATTATCACCATATTACTAAGCATTATTCTTAAAACATTACTGCATAATTTAGCAATTTTAGATATTAACCCTTGACTGATTGCTATATTAGATGAAGTTTAGTGCACATTCTCTGCTCCTACATCCTTCACCCACAATATAGTTAGAATACTTTCTTTTAGGCCTTTTATGATTATTTTTCAATAAAAGTTAAAAAAATGAACATTTTTATCTCTTCCTCTAAAACTAAAGGTATTATTTATTAATTCTCCATTGTTAAAACTTAGTCTATGAGCAGCTTCTCTCCAAGTTTTCCCTGTCTTCTGGCACCTTCCACTTTCATACTTGTCCCATATTTTTACTTTTATATTTTCAAGGCTGAAAACATGTATATGCTCTTCTTTAACTAAAACTAATTTTGAAATCAAAACACATAACTTCCTATGTAAATGTTCATCACAGATGAATATATTTTCTTTTATCTATGGATTCCTATCATAACTCTGCTTCCTAGATCCTAATTGACCTTTTTATTCTTGAATAGCCTGTCTTTATCTCATTATTCTTTTATTCCTTCCTGTTTCCTCAAGTATATCAAGTCCAGAGAAGTACCCCTGTAATCTTCCCTTTTACCTCTGTATTTTAATCCTTTTTCTTCCTTCTCCAAAAAGAGTTTCTTTTAGCCCTATTCCAAATTTTATTCTTAGGGACTTCTCTTCATTTTTATCCTGTGTTGGATCCACTATTTTCCACACCCACCCCCACATCTTTCTGTCTCAACTAAATCTTCTTTTGCCTAGAGTGTGTCGTCAAGTAAATTATTTAAAAAATTTATATAAAAGAATTTACTGAAGATTTATGACTTTGAAGGTGTCTTTACTGTGCCTTCACACTGGGGTTCATAAATTTTACTTGATGCAAAATTCCAAGTGGAACATATGTTTTCCTCAAACTTTGGATGACTGAAATAATGGAGCAACTCTCAGTGCTAAATCTGGCGCTGGTCTAGTTCCTGTGCCTTTGAATACATTTCTCTCCTCCCAAAGTTGTCTCATCTTTTCATTTTATACTTTGGGACCTAAAATAGTTCAGTAATATGTTTAAGTATGGGGATCATTTCATCCATTTGGTTGGAAACTCAAAGATCTGTTTTTATCTGAGATAAATAAGCCTTTCTGCTCTTGAAAATTTTAACTCCATAATACTTTTCCTTATGCTTTCCCTTTTGATTTCTTGATGTTTTCTTTTAAGAAATGTTACTATTTGGCTAGTGAACTCTAGGTGTATCTTTTATACCCTATTTTTTTCAGATTTTATGTCCTTTAATTTTTATTCTACTTTCTGGAATTTTTTTTCATAACATTTTTTCCTTAAACACTTCTGTTACAATCTTGTGCCTCATAATGATGTTTCAGTCAGTGATGGAACACACATACAACAGAAGCCCCATAACATAATTCTGTATTTTTACTTTACATTTTTTATGTTTATATATGTTTAGATACAGAAATATTTACCATCGTGTTACAGTTGCCTACAGTATTCAGTAGAGTAACATGCTATACAGGTTTGTAGCCTAGGAGCAACAGGATATACCATATAGGCTGTAGGCTATTCCGTTAGGTTTGTGTACATACATTCTGATGTTCACACATCCTCGACATTGTCTACGGATACATTTCTCAGAATGTATCCCAAGAATTAAATGATGCATGACTGTATTTTTAAAAATGTATTTGACAACTAATGTTTAATTTAAAAATATTTCTAAAATGTGAGAACACAAACTTTGGAGTAATATTGCTGTGTTTGAATCCTGGTCTGCCACTTGACAGCTATTTGACAAGTTAGTCAAGTTACTTAACCTTTCTGTACCTTTGTTTCCTAATTGGTAAATTGGAGATGAAAACAGCTCCTGCCTTAAAGAGTTAACAGCAAGAACTAAAAAGTAACTCTGAAATGTGCTTTGGACAAGGCTATGAAGCTATTTCCTATACATATAATCTATTATTATTATTAAATTGTTAAACAAATGTTTATTAGGACTTATTGTGTATCAGACATATTCTAGGTTCTTTGAATACTTCTGTGGACAAAACATGAAAAAGTCTCTAATCTTTTGAAATTCACATTCAACTTGGGAAAGTTAGACGAACCAAACATAATAAAAACGGAGGAGGAGATGGAGGAGAAAAAGAGCTAGAATGGAACAAGGGAGATGAAGAATTCCAGGTGTGTATGAGGGGCAGGGACAATGTTGTTATTTTGTATAGGTAGTCATGGTAGGCCTTATATTTAAGGTTCCATTTAAACATTGATTTGAAGGTTATAAACTGAAAAGTCAGAAGGCATACTGGGACAAAGGGAACAGATCTGTCCTGTCCCAGGAAAATGTTGTTCTAATGTCCCTTCTGATTTGGCATTTGTCCCAGATATTTCATCTTATGATGAAGTGTTACTTTTAATTAATTATGGCATGAAAATGAGCTGGGATGGGTTTTGTGGATCTCTACTTTGTACTTCCAGCATTTTGCCTGGCCTCAGCTAGAAAAGTGTGAGACTTATATGCAGTAAATTGAGTCCTTAATGTAGCATAAGGTTAAATACTAACGAAGATGGTAACAATAACCCATCTTTCCTTTTTCTAACCCTTTCCAGATGCAAAGTCACTGACCCTGACCTTTCAAAGACAACAGATGAGTGGTTGATGCTTAAACAAAGGACTGTTGGACAAGGATGTAGGGGCAGCTTCCTCCTTCAGGTAGAAAGGGAGGGCTTGCTGCTTCTGCTCTTGCCAATGACTTGGTGATGATATGAGCAAGCTGTGAGCTATGCTATCTGAGACATACATGGCTATGAAACTGATTTAACATCAGGACCAGGCACTAAGAATATTTAGTCTGAGTTATCTTTTGCTTATCATGTAATCAAAATAAAGATGATGTTTGTATATTAGTCATTTGATATTTATTTTACTTTTCCATTTGTTATGTAAATAATCTTGTTCTTGAAATATTTTTAGTAGAAATTATTGTATATAATCTTAATTATCTTAGAGCATCTTTTCATTCTAAAGTATTCAGATTTGAACAGTAGATTTTATGGTCACCACATTTGTATGTGGATTCCTTGATCCTTGTGTCTTTTTTGTATCGTCCATGAACTAGGAATCATTATTACTTTTTGAAGTGGTTGGAAAGAAGAATCAAAACAATAATTACATTTGTAACACATGAAAATTATATAAAATTCAAATTTGTGCCCATAAAAAGTTTAACTGGAATACAGCTTTGCCCATTGTTTTATGTATTGTGTATGGCTGCATTCCTACTACAAAAGCAGAATTGGGTAGTTACAACAGAGATCATGTGGACTGCAAAGCCTAAAATGTTTATTATCTATTTATCTCTTTACAGAAAAGTTTGCCAACCCCCGTACTAGAGCATTCAGATTTCTGTAATAATTATCTTTCACCATAAGTTAACAAATAACTATATTATTTATGTGATATTAATTTAATTTTTCCCTGTAAGATGAACTTAGGTGTTAAAATATAAAATCACTGCACTTGCAAATATGAGGGCCAGAATTTAAGTCTTGGTAGATTTACCAACATAAGTAACATCTCTGGTAAGGCTTCTTGGGATATCACACAGTAGACTTTTCCTGCATCATCCAATGATTTCTTTTATGATTTTTAAAATTTTTTCCATTATGCTATTTACAGAAATATTCCCAGGTTCATTATCTATTTGAAAACACACAGCTCTGAAATTACTTAGGACAATAGGGTTATTACCAAGCTTGTGAACAGGTGTTGTATATTCCAGAACAAGCTTGCCTAAGTCCCATTCTTCATGCACTATTTAAAATAAGAGTACATCAACAAGGTCTGCTAGGCATTTCATGGAGAAATATTTTTATTTTCAGGAGTAGAGGGGATAAAAGAACAGACTTCTTTGTTTGATGGCCTTCAATGTTTGGGGCAGTGTGGGTTCAATATTATAAATTTTCCATCTGTTTGATTGCCATCCCAGATCCTTTATATTTAGCTAATTAAAATTAAGTGTGAAGTTGTGCCATTATTGTGTAGATATGGCCCCATTCAAACAATTGATTTAGATAATTAAGGAAAGCAAGTTTAGTTTAGGAACTAATTCAGAGTCCCAACGCATAGAGAAAAACTAGAACATATTCACTTCCATCACCCATTCTAACAGAGGTTCCGCTGTCAACATTTTCTATTGTTAACAGTATTTGCAGAGGAAGGGGAATCCTATGCTAGGATTTTCTAGTATATTTGGCCACAATGTACAACAATTAAACAGGTTACATTGATTGCAGTATTTCAGGCTCTTAGGTTACATTGAATAATCTGCCCACAATAATTGTGAGCACATAACTTAAATACCTATGGTGCTTTCTTTCAATTATCATAGCTGCTATTAACTCAGTGTCTATTACATATGCAGTAGTTATTAATATGAGCTCTGACCCACATTGCTTGGATGTGTTCATTACCCTACCTCTTAATATCTATGAAGACTAGAGTCAAATTACTTCATCTCTCTGTAACTTCATTTCTTACAGACATCAATAGTTTGTGAAAATAAAATCCAGAATAAAAGCCTAAAAATTTATAACAGAATCATTATCATTACTTAACTTTTCACCTGCACAACAACCCTTCCAGGTAGGGATATTAACCATGTTACAGAGAAGAAACCTCATGATTAGAGAAGTAAAGAATCTACAGGGATACAGTTGATAAGAGACACATTGAGGATTGAAAGACAGGACTCTCTGTTCATAAAACTCCTGTGTATTCTTTTTATTTCAGCCCATTGACTCTTTTATAGATTCACCCATTTATGTAAGAAGCAATGTCTGTGGCCCACACATTAAAGATTTACGGTACTAACTTGGTTTTCAAGCACACCCCCCCCAAATTTGATTCATTTAAATTCTAATTTTAACAGCTTACATGACAAATTTAATCTTATCAGGGAGTTTTAGAGTTTAAAACCATTTTTTTTTAATTTGAAAAGGAATGAGTTATTATGGAATTGTACACAGATGGAGTTATTTTTGGTCAGGGTAGCTCCCAGCACTCCTCAAATTACATACACTGCAGGCCAAAACATCATCCATATATCTCTCTGTTAGAAAAAGGAACAAAAAGGAACAAAAAGAATAGTTAGAATAAGTTCTTACGAATATCTCAACTGAAGGCTTACTTGGAATTCAAGAGGCAAGTGAAAAGCATTTGGATGCATTTTAAGAGATAATTGCTACCAAATAATTTATGGGTGCAGAGCAATACCCAAGGAGAAAATACCACTAGTTATAACCTAGTAAATTAAAACCAAACGGTCTACATGCCTGGTATCGTGTTTAAGATTAATTGGATCATAACAGAAAGTGTACATTATGAAGATCAAATACTAGGAGAAAAGTCATAATGTTTGAAAACATACCAGTGTATCTTCATCCCTGCAGATGCCTTTTATTTATTGTCAGTGTAAACAGATGTTAATGACATTGTAAGAGCTTTTGAGAGAGAAAGAGAGAGAGAGAGAGAGAGGGTGAGAGAGGGAGAGAGAGAGAAAGAGAGAGACTATTTCCCTGAAGATAAAGGAGAAAATGAATAACAAAAAAAATATTATAGCTTAGATTTATAAAAAGTATATTTTCCAATCAAAAACCAAAATTAGTTTATTTTTCTCTGCATTAAGTCTAAAAACTCATTCCAAATTCTGAGGACAAAGGCATGGGATGATGTGAGCAGAGAAGAAGGAGAGATGGGGAGGGGAGAAGAGGTGGTTTGGATTTATTGCATCTGTTTATTAACTAATGATGTTAAATTTAATTAGCTAAAGAGTAAAATTTTCTTTGAATTATGTTATTTTGAATAAAATGACATTGTTTTAATGAGGCTTAGCTATAAAATATTGATGTAAAGAGTGAATAAAAAATACTATTTAATTCTTAGTAAAGACTCTTGAGTATTTGCTCTTTTATTTTTCCAATGAATACTATATCCTACCTTTATTGTATCTCTTGTCATTCTTATTATGGGAGTCTATCACATCCCAGACAATAAGCTCCCTGAAAGTAGGAACCATGCATACATCTTTATATGTTGAGTATATCATTAATGGTCAATATATATTTAAAGAATATAAAATACTAAGGATGTGTGAAAATGTCCATGATTCACTTAGAATAGGGCTGCTCAACCTTTGCCCTATTGACATTTTGGACTGGTTAAGTCTTTGTCTCAGGGGCTGTCCTGTGCTTCACAGCATATTTAGCTACATCCTTTGCCTTTACCCACCAGCCAGTAGCATCCCCTTCCAGTAATGGATATAAAAAAGTCTCCAGATATTGCTAAATATCCTCAGGGATAGGGAGGGGGAGAGGGTTAAATAATCTCTAGTTGAGACCTTCTGACTTAGAGAATTATTAATAAAATTTTATTTTAATATACTCAATTGGCTTGTATGTTCCACTTATTCCTGTTTCTGCTATACATTTCCTCTCTCTCTCACTACACACACACACACACACACACACACACAGGCACACACATACACCCCTCACTGAAACCCATATTGGCATAACATAGTACTCTGGCTGGGTAGGAAATGGAGTCAGATATAGCTGACAGGTTGAATTAGAAAGCTTTTTTATTCCCTCAATTAGGGGGCTTTCAGTGATATACAAAAATTAACATGGACAACCAGATACCTTAAAAAGAACTTGAACTTTACACGTACTTGCTATAAATACTACTCTGTTTGATAAACTTACATGGGTGGAGTTGGGTGACAGAAGCAAATTACAAGTAGGCAGCGCAAAGGGAGCTCTCCATAAAACAGACCAAACAACAACGGCTTATAGTCCAAGAAAACTACTTGACCCACCCATGACGCAGAGACCCTGGAGATCTTACATAACCAAGAAGGGATGTATGTAAGCACTAAAATACCTTTAATTCTTGCACACCTAAGATTTTATTGTTATTATGATTTTTTTTGGTGGCATTCCACCAAACAATCAAAACACAGAGAAGGAGAAGCCATTTCTCTACCACCAGAGAAACTGCCAAGACCTTATTCCAGAGCATCAGGAAGCATCTATTGGAGGCTGGAAGCGTGCTGACTGGCCCAGAAGGAGCTTGGAGGAAGGTAAAGGCAGTGGCCTCGTGGTACCACGTGAACATAATATTGCAAGGGGTATTGGGGTCTGGTATCGAGAAATAGGGAGAGAGGAAGACATGAGCATCAAGGCAGCCGGACAATAGGAAGTCAAAGTAGTACAGACAGCACACAGGGGCTGTATGGGTCAGGGATCTCACCAAAGCTTTCAGTAGTGGGATCTGTACCAGAAAGGGAGCATGGATGCAGGTGCAGGTAAAGGCCGTGGGTGCTGGAGAGCAAAGACACCCTTTGAAGTTCTTTCAGGAGGACAGGAGGAGGAAAGAAAACTTGAATGGGGGTGAAGGTGGCTGTTAAATCCCTGTGATTCACAGCCGAGGTTGACAAAAAGCAGAATTTGGTTCCATTCCACAGAGGATTTATCTTAATAATGCAAAATATGTTAATTGTAATTGATAATGTATCAATGTACTTAATGGTATTAACATGTTAAAGGAGAAAATTGTTATCATTTCAATAGCTACAGACTTGTTTTTGGATTTAACACTTGTTCATGACTGAAACAAAGAAAATTCTGGTAAGACATTTATTAAAGGTAACTGCCTTATATACCAAGAAAGAATATTTAGCAAAACCTATAGGAAATATCTTACTTAGTTATGAAATATTAGAAGTCTTGCCTTAAGAGTAATCCACAAAGCAAGATTCTCAGGAATCCTGGAATTATTCAAAATTTTACTGAAATTCTGAAAAGCATAATAAGAAAAGTAAGACAAATAAGAACAATAAACATAAGGATTGAAAAAAAGATGACTTTTGTTTTTTGTATGTTAACACAGGATGGATGTTAGAATTTTCCACAGGTATGGAGAACTTAGGTTCTCCTGAGGTAGTTCAGATTAGTAAAATTCACTAAGCTTTTTTCTACATAACTATGAGTTTTGTCACCTTCATTATTGTGATTTAGGTTCAAGTTAAATAACTTCTTTAAGCCTCAGTTTCCTAGGGTTAAAGTTGGAATGGGGGTGATTCATGAATATATCCATTGTCAACTTGATCATTTAGGATTGGCTAATGCCATTCAAATCTCTAACCCTTTTGTATTTATATTTTTCTCTTGTATTCATTAATATTATTTCCATCATGAATTTTAGAGCCAGATTGTATTGGACAATTTCATGTTCACTTTTGTTAAAAATTGTCCTTTTTGTTTATTTAACATGGTTTCTACACATTCATCTTTATCTGATATTAATATCATAACATCTGATTTCTGTTTTTAATATGTTTGTTTTTTAAATACTTCATATGTTTTTGTATGATGACATTTAACATTGTATTCTGGCAACCTCTCCATTACCAACTTGGGAATTTGTGAGACAATATAAAAAGGAGGGTATATTTTCTTTTTAGAATTATGAATGAATGAGTAGTATCCCTGTAGGCTCATTATAATAGTTTTCTCAAAAAATAATGTTAGAAAGTTTCACTGTAATACCAATTCAAACTAAATATAAAATTATCTACAGCATTTTACAAACTTGAAAAGTAAATGACAGTATTAAAACTAGACATAATGTAAAACTATTTTTCAACCTATTCCTTAATTGTAATTATTCTATCATTATAAAAATTAAATGGTATTTATTGAAATTAATGTGAGACATTGGTCATTTACCTCTAAACTCTAAGAGTTTAAATCTTCCAAAATAATTATTTTTAGGTTTTTTTTTTTTTTAATTTCAGAATATTATGGTACAAATGTTCTGGTTACAAGGATTGCTTTTGTACTGCTTGAGTCAAAGTTATAAGTGTGCTCATTACCCAGATAGTGTACATTGTACCTGTTAGGCATGATTTCACCTATCCCTTCCTTATCCCTCCCACCTGCATGATTCCATTGAGTTTTACTTTTACTTATGCACATGAATGTTGATCAGTTAGTTCCAATTTAATAGTGAGTACATGTGGTGTTAGTTTTTTCCATTCTTGTGATACTTCACTTAGGAGGATGGTCTCCAGTTCCATCCAAATTGTTGCTTAAAGTATTAATTTATTTTTTATGGCTGACTAGTACTCCATGGTGTACATATACCACATTTTATTATTCCACTCATGAATTGATGGGCACTTTGGCTAATTTTACATCTTTGTGATTGTGAATTGTACTGCAATAAACATTCTAGTTCAAGTGTCTGTGGGACTGAAAACTAGTGCAAACTTTATGGAAAGTAGTATGGAGATTCCTCAAAGAACTAAAAGTTTGATCCAACAATTCCACTACTGGGTATTTACCCAAAGGAAAAAAAGTCATTTTACCAAAATAATTTTAAATCATGAAGATGTTTTTTTCTTGCTTTTTAGTGAATAATAAAAATATCTCTAGGGAAAAAAGTGAAAAGAGAACAATATCCTTCAAAGAATGAGCCAAGACACTTCAAAATAGAGTAGTCTGTTGCTTTGGTAATGTATTATTTTGTCTCCAGAAAATTTAGGAAATTAGATGAAAAAAGCAGAAACCTCTATAAAACCTTGTTTATATTTTTTCTCCTATTGCTATTTACCTAAAAAATGAAATTCAAAAAATAAAAATAAATAAACAGGAAAATACAGGTGAGGAGGTGGACCTGAGGTCTCCTCTGAGGCTAAGGCCCCATTTATTTTTGACAAAGATAGATCTTCTCCTTGGATGGCAGCACATGTGTGTGCCCTGCCTGCACTTGCAAGCAGATGGGCAGAAGAAAGGATGCTCAGGACAGAATTCCAAGATGTAAGCAGACGGTGAAGCTGTTGTGCCTTGAGCATGACCTATGTGTTCCTATATAATTCATAATTCTAAAATGTATTTGCCCAAAGCCTAATCTCAGTCCCAGTAACGGCAGTCACTGTCCATGGGTAGGTCATGGCTTGCTTATATAGCCATGGCAGATCTCAACCATTTTTATGGTAGTCTGCTGGATTCCTGTCTTACATAGGGTCACAACGTTTCAACATTTGTTAGGTTCTGATGGTGGCAGGACACATGGGATGACCCCAGAATAGAAAAAAGGTAGAACTCTTTCTCACTCACATCTCTGAAGAAAAGAAGGCTGCTGTGCAGAGCAACACAGGAAGTTGCACCTGAGGAGAGTGTAACAATGAGCTAGAACTGTAGGAAGTGGCTTCTCTGTATAGGCAAGCAGGAGGGGAGTTGCTAGGTTTTTTAGGCTTCCTGTAGCTTGGGTATTTTGCATAATTTCATGGGCCCAAAGAAAATGGGGCCATTCATAGATGTGTGGCATCTGAGGACCTCTGGAAGTTGGGGGTGTGTGTGTTGTAACCCAGGGGTGTAAAAGACCAGTAGGAAAAGTGGTTGAGATGTGCATTTAGCAAACTGACAAGAGTTCATAGCCATGATTTGAAACCTGGATCAAGACAACACTTGTAGAATGTTATATTACATACATGTGGTGTATATTTGAGCTAGATATAAATTATCTGTAGATACTAACTCTGCCCAGAGTTTGGCCTAATTATTTTAAATCATGATCTTCTCTTTGGCTAAGGGTTTGACAAACTACAGTCCATGGTACAGAGTTTCCCATATACCCCTCTTCTCCCCACACATGTAAAGCCTCCCTCCTTTCAACATCCTCCACCATAGTGGCACATTTGTTGCGATTGATGACTCTATTGATGAACTTACTCATCATTATCACCCACAGTCCACAGATTACAATAAAGTTCACTCTTGATGTACATTCTACGGGTTTTGACTAATGTATTATGCCATGCAAACACCATTATAGTATCACATACAGCAGTTTCATTGCCCTAAAAAAATCTGTGCTCCATCTATACACCTATCCTGCTCCCCTAGCTCCTGGAAGCCACTAATATTTTTACTGTCTCAAAGGTTTTGTCTTTTCCAGAATATCATATACCTGGAATCATACAGTATGGCTTCTTTCACTTATTAATATGCAGTTAAGTTTTCTTCATGTCTTTTCATGGCTTGGTAGCTCATTTGTTTTTAGTACTGAATAATATTGAATTATTTGAATGTACCAGAGTTTATTAATCCCTTTACCTACTGAAGGGCATCTTGGTTGCTTCCAGGTTTTGGCAATTATTAATAAAGCTGCTATAAATATCCATGTGCATATTTTTGTGTGAACATAGTTTTCAACTCATTTGGATAAATATCGAGGAATGTGCTTGCTCGATCATACGGTAAGAATATGTTTAGTTTTGTCAGAAACCATCAAGATATCTTTCAAAGTGGCTCTATCATTTTGCATTCCCATCAGCAATGAATAATTGTTCCTGTAGCTCCACATCCTCGCCAGCATTGAGTATTGTCAGTGTTCTGGAGTTTGGCCATTCTCATAGGTGTCTAGTGGCATCTCATTGTTGTTTTAATCTGCTTTTCCCTGATGACATATGATATGAAACATCTTTCCATATGCTCCTTTATAATATTTTCTTTTATAATTTTTTACACACACTGATGTGATTCATTAAACAAATGTCCATATGACTTCTTAATAACAATAGGGATCATAACAATGGGGGTTACATGGTTTTGTTTGTGTGTCTCTGCACATGCACGTACATGTATATATGTGCAAGGGTACAAGTTGTACACGGAGGCTTATCCTTCAGAGCCCTCTATTTGAATGGGTCAATTGAATCTAGCACTCTATATGCTTGAGGTTGAATAAATATTAGGAATTTAGCATTCTCTGATTATTTATTCAAATTATTATATTTTAATATTGTGTATATTGATTCCATTTTGTCATGTCATCCCAGCAATAGGATAACATGGACCCTTTGGGTAATGCAATACTATATTGGTGGAAAATGGTTGTTTCTGTTCATTATTCATTAGCCCACAATTTTAAAAACACGATATCAATTTTTTCATTACAAGTTTTTATTTTCAACTATTTCTTTTCCTGGAATACTTGCTTGTGATAATCTCAGAACCGAGTAGTTAGTAAAACATTATTTGTAAAATAAAACGTGATGTTTTGCTGTTAGATTTTTTAAATTAATCATGCGTAATGCCTTGATGAGAATTGTAATTACATCAAAAATGAAAACTACATTGGTGTTAAGTAGGCTTTGTATTTGAAAATGCAATTTTCTAATAAAATTTCCCAAATATAAAACTGTAGATCTACCTCCAAAACCATTTTTATGTCTAAATTCTGTACAAAATACCCAGATATGAAGAAACATATTGTCACATTGATCATCATAGTGTTGGCATGATATTGGACAGGCTCTGTTGAGATTATGTGTCTGAGTGTTACCAAAAGAAGTATGTAAAATGTTTCAATGTTCAGGTAATTCTGGTCTTTACTATTGCTCACTACCTTCTTAAGTGGGGTTGGAAAATTAAAAAGGAAGAGGAAACCAATTTTTAAGAAACCTTGGAAGAGAGAAAACCACAACCAACTCTGGCCACCTTGAAAGGTACCTGTCAGCAAGCAGTGGGGTGTCCAAAATTCAGACACAGGCCATTTTCACTAAAATACTAATCCTAGCAGAATGCTCAGTATGAATCCAGTTGCTTATTATTCAGGGCCATTAATAAATCAAATTAGCCAATGACAGCTATGAAAAATTATATTTTTCTTTTACAATAAAGTTTACAGAAAAATGTGAATAGTTGGCAAATTAAAAAAATAGTTGCAAATCAAATTTTAGCAGATTTTGTGCACCTGACGTTTCCTTCCCCATTCCCCTGCCACCTTAAACTGGTAAAATGTGTATAACACTTACAGAAAAGCCTGAATAGACCACATTAAAGAAAAGTAATTTCCCTCACCGCCTCGTCCCCTTGAAAATGGTACATATTTTGATCACACGATCAATGAAGTAACAGTTTTTCCAGCTAGTCAGTTTCCCTCATACATATTTTGTTCCAAAACCAAATGTTTGGCATTATTTTGGTTAAGAAGATTACCTTCACCATCTTTCATTTCTAAGCACTGTTGTTATGAAAATAGATTATAAATTACTACCTCTTGATTATTTGAGTTAATGTAGTATTGTGTTATAAAGGGTGTTGTAAGTATTTCTTTCATAATTATTCTATTCCATAGGGAACTTGAATAAGTGAATCATTTATGAGAAAGAGAAACTCAATTTGTTTATTCAACAATAAATTTACTTTTAGAGAATTAAGCATTTATTCATTTTAAAAAATTCTAATTAGAATTTACTGCATTCCAGAGATAGTACTGAGAGCACAAAGATAAATAAAACAAAGATTCTACCCTCTGGGAATACACAGGAGAATAAAGGAGAGATAAATGTGGCTAATCCGAATACATGCTGTTTTGCTCACCAATAATTCCCGGTACGTCCACAGCATCTGGTAGAAGTTCAGTAATATTTCTTAAATGTGTTAACAGAAATCATAATGAAAAGATCTTGTAGGAACAAGATCACAAAGAGTTATACATAGAAGTTTTCAGAAGATGATAAGGTGTTGGGGATAAGAATTTGTTAAACTCAGATTTGCTTTCTGAACAGATCATTATTGTCGAGGAGGATACACAATGGAAAGAAGGAAAAGGAGGAAGGTTAAATCAGAGGTAGTGAATCCAGTTAATACACCAGAAAGAACACAAATAATATAAATTAATAACAGACTAAGACTGATACAAACAAACAAAGTAATGGGTCTTCATGTTGAGATACTAATCTCTGTCAGGCAGAGACCATGTCCGCCCTGTTCAACAGTGTATTCGAGGCTATTCAAGTGTCTGCAGCACAGAGGGTACTCATTAAATATTGTCAGGCAAATGAATGAGAACAATCGCTGACATTTATCGAGATTTTACTATGTTCTATGTATTATCTATGTTTATCCTCATCAATTCTACATGGCATTTTCTATTTCTACCCCCAGGAAATTAAGGCAAAGAAAGGAAAAATAGCACGCACAAATTTTCCCAGCAAGGTAAAACTGGAGCTGGAATCTGAAACTAGGGATTGCAGATGCCAAAACTTGAGCTCTATATCCTGTTAATTCAAGTGGAGATGCCCAGAGGTTTTTACATCCTTAATTTAATTTTATTATTACCTAAACCTGGGTAGCCTTATGCATTATTCCCTCATATTTTTGTAGACACTTTCTAATTTGCAAATTATATGAATTGCCTACTATTCCAGTTACTAAGGCTATGGAACAAATTATCACAAAATGTGTGCTTAAAATGATGACAATATTTATTTTATTCATTAATCTGCAATTCTGGCAGGTTTTGGCAAGGATAGCTCCTCTCAGCTCTGCTTGGCATTGGTTGTGATGGTTCACAGGCCAGGATTATCTGAAGTCTTGATCACTCCTATGTCAGGCTGACAGTGATGCTTTAGCTGGGAATGTCAGCGGGAACAACTACACTCTTTCCATGTGTCCTGAGCTTCCTTATAGCATGGGATGATTGCCAACAGTAAACACTGAGAAACATAGCAAGAAGAAAGACAGATTGAGAGAGAAAGATCCTGAGTGAGAGTCAAAGAAGGAGAGAGAAAGTGACAGAGAGAGAGGGAGAGAGAGAAGAAAGTATATTGCCAATATAACTTAGCCCTAGGAGTCATACAGCATCTCTGCTGCCACAGTCTCTTCATTAGAATGAATCATTAAAGCCAGCCAATGCTCAAGGGGAGAATTAAACTCCATCTTTTGAATTGAGAAGTCTCAAAGTTTAGAAGCGTGTGTGAGACCAGAAATACTGCTGTGTGCATTTTTGAAAAACACAATCTATCCCACCAACCATAGCACAATTGGGAACTTTCTTTAGAAAATGGAATATGGATTCTTTATATTCATAGAAAAGAATAATTCTTTATAAGTCCTGATGATGCCAATAACTTAGGCTAACTAATCATTTACTCAGTGCTAGTATTCACCTAGTATCATCTAACACCTATGAGGTAAAACCAATGATTATCTCTATTTTAGAGGTGTAGAAATGGAGGCACAGAGAAGTACAGCAACTTTCCCAGTGTTGCACAGTTAGTAAGAGGTATAGCTGGCAGTCAAGTCCAGGCAATCCGCTCTCACTCTTACATACTACACTTTATCGCTTTTCTAAGAGGATTCATGGAAGAAATATGTATTTCTTACTCTACAGACTATGCTAACAGTTTGATAGTCTTTCCTCACATACAATTTCTTTCCATTCACATCTTCTAGATATCATAAGCTAGTGTGATTTTACTGGCTATATGCCCATTTAAAACATCTACAAAAAGAAACTCCATAAATCAACTGAATTTCATGTATTTTGACAGAAAGACTGCCATTTCTTAAGAAGTATCAACAAGTCACTACACTTGTAGTTCATTAATACTCAAAATAAGAACAAATAATTAAAAGTGTAAGACACGGAGAAAGAGTACAAAACTTTTTCTAAAAATGTTGTTTATTATAAACAATTCTAAATCTTCATTTCATAACCTGACCACCACCTATGTGAAAATACTAGTATATGTTAAGGAAGCAGTCAGGAAATATTTGAATGAGACAAAGATATATTCTATTCTTATTTGAAATAGTCCAAGAATCTCTTCTTGAAAGATCTACTCATGCAAGACTTAAATATTTAGTTAAGTTTTCTGAGTTTATACTGAGTGGTCTTAAATACAAATACTACTTTTTAACTACATGAGATTAATTCTTTATCAAAGGGCTACTATAAATTGAAACATATATATTATTAAAATTATTAAAATCTGGATTATTGACATCATTGCAAAATAATGTTACCTTCCTAATTTTTAGCATTGTTGTCATCATTATTATCACAAAAATCATTTAATAATCTGACACTGTATAAAATAAAGAGGAATAGTCTTTGCCTTCTAAATTCTTGTCATGCAAATTAGACAACAGACATGGTTATCTGTAGAAATTTTGAAAAGATTCATGACCTTTATGAACATTTTTTTAAAAATTACTTTTGTGTATGTAAACAGATAAGAAAAAAAAAAAAATAAACCTAAAGTTTTCGCCTATTGTTGGTAAACAATCTGATTATTTTATCTACAATTTACAACATACCCAGTGTGAAAAATTTATCATCTGTGATTTGAGATTTAAATATTGATGTAAAATATATTCTGTTTTAGCTTGACATAAATATGTCACATTAAATGGGTTAACATTGTTTAACATATGTTGGTTATATTTCAAAGTGATCTGGCCCCCTTTAAAATGTCAAATTGTTGAGTCACTTTTAGAATATTCTAGTAACTCACTCAGACAACCTGGGTTGTAGGTGAGATGGATAATAAGAAACAGCTGAATCTGCTATTCTGCCATCTAGAGACATCATCATAAAAGAGAGAGGTTTATAGACCCAAGTTCATAAAATATTAGAATGACAAAGTACCACAAAGATTATGTAACCAAACTGACACATTTTATAAATGAGAAAAATGAGGTCAAGGAAATGACTTACCCAAAGTCACATGGCAAATTAAGTGTTAGAGTCAGCCTAGCCTCTTTTCCCATCCAAAGCTTTATCTACTACGCCCTGCCATCTGGAATATGTGTTACAGGAAAATCCAACTAGTATGATTTCCCTAGTATTATTTTACTTGCTTTGGAGAAAAAAAAAAAAAACAGCAACAAACATACCCACAGTTTCTATGAGATATTAACTCTCAAAGAAACGTCAAGAAAGAGTCTGACAAAGTTAACTCCAAAACTGTATTTAATCCCAGTTAACAGACAATAGTAAGTTTTTGGATGAGCTACTACCTTGGCCCTTAAACTTTTTTACAGTATATACAAGGTTTTGGTGCTTAAAAGTTGTAGCATGTTGAATAATTACCACCAAAAGATATCAAATCCTAATCCCTGGAATTTGCAAATATTCCCTCATTTAGAAAAAAGGGTCTTTGCAGTTGTGATTAGATTAAGAATCTTGAGATGAGATGATTAACCTGGAATAGCTGGGTGGACCCTAAAGGCTATCACAATATCCTTACAAGAGAGAAGCAGAGAGACATCAGACACAGACGAGAAGGCAAAGTGAAGGAGGAGGCAGAGATTGGAGGGATATGGCCACAAACCCAGTGCATATTCAGAATTCTTCAGAGAAACAAAATTAGCAGGATGTGCATATATCTATATTCATATCTACATCTGTATCTATCTATATATATAGAGACTTATTTTAAGAGATTGGCTCATGTGACCGTGAAGTTTCTGCAAATTTTAAAATCCAATGGGGCAGGCCAGTAGGCCAAAGACTCAGGAAAGAGTTGCAGTTCGAGGTCAAAATCAGTCAAGCTTAAGAAGCAGGAAAAAAAACAAAACAAAACAATATTGCAGGTGAAGTCTAAAGGCTGTCTGCTGGTAGAATTCCCTCTTGTGGAAGAGTTCAGCCATGCCCTCAACTGATTAGATGAGACCCATCCACATTATAGAAAAGAATCTGCTTTACTCAGAGTCCACAGATGTAAATGTAAATCTCAGACAAAATCACTCTTACAGAAACATCTAGAATAATGTTTGACTCGCTATCTGGAAACTGTGGCCCTATCAACTTGACACAGAATTAACCATCATATCTGGGATGGCTTTTAGCTAAAAGAAGCAAAGAACAGTTTCATTCAAAGGAGTGTGGCCGTCTAGATTTTATATTTTTTGCTTACAGAACTATGAGGGAATAAAGTTCTCTTGTTTTAAACTACCAAATTTGTGGTAATTTATTAAGGCAACCTCAGGAAAAAATGCAAAAATGTTTTATCCTTTCTACTGGTTGAATTTTTTCTTTATCCCATGTTCTATGTTTTATTTTCTATGTTTTTATTTATTTTTCTAAGCAAGGCATATTTAAAAAATTAAAATCAACAATATGATTCTTTAAATATATTATGTGAAATACCCTGGAGTACTTAGTATTTAGTTCCCCTAAACTTCTGCCCTATTGTATTAATCGCTGCCATATTAATAAGGATTTTTAACAGTAGTTAAATAGGAGCCAAAGCCAAATATAAATATACTTCCCCAAGAAAATGTTCTTAATTATCAAAACTTAGTAAAGCAAAGCTTCTGAGTAAATTTAATCTAGTGAAGAATTAACTGAGTCTGCAACACCAGGAAGAACAATTATGACTACTTTAAATTGAGATAACAAGGGTGGGCTCTTCAGTCAGACTGACTCAGTGTCATCTCTCCTGCTTGCCTGCTTTGAGCAAGGATTTTCCCTTTTCTGAGGCACAGTTTTTTTTCACTACCTACTTTAAAGTTATTGTGAGGTTTAAACACAGAACATAGCACAATACCTGGCATATAGGAAGCCCTCAATTCTAGTTATTTTCATTGTCATCACAGCTGTTACAGTTGTAGATCTTGTTCATCGCCATACTTAGAGATAATCACACAGTGAAATTAAGAGATTACAAGCTA
>NW_012152630.1:123807-127486 GCF_000956105.1 Propithecus coquereli | reverse complement strand
TCAAACTGATCAGAAAAGTATCGAGAAATCCTAGAAAAAAACATCTGGGAGGACTTGCTGCAAAATAACAAGCATATTATAAAACCATAGTAATTAGAGAAATTTTAACCCTCACATATTGCTAGTGGGAATGTAAAATAATACAGCCACTTTGTTAAAAAGTTTTATAGATCTTAAAAAAGTTAAATATAGAATCACCGTATGACTTGGGAATTCCACTCCTACGTATATAGGCAAGAGAAATGTAAACATATACCCACACAAAAACTTGTACATAAATGCTCATAGCAGCATTGTTTATAATAGCCAAAAGGTGGAAGCAACCCAGATGTCCATCAACCGATGAAGGGATAAATAAAAGGTGCTCTATCCATATAATGGGATATTGTGCAGCAGTGAAATGAATAAAGTACCACCACAAGCTACAAAATGGATCAAACTTGAATACACTATCCTAAGTGAAAGAAGCCTATCACAAAAGACTGCACATTATATGATTCTGTGAAATGCAGAGAGCAGAGAAATCTATAAAGAAAGTAGATTAGTGGTTTCATAGGCCAGGAGAAAGGGATGGTAAGTATAGAAAGAGTTCAAGAGTGACCTCTAATGGGTATATGATTCTTTTAAGAAAGACAAAACTGTTCTAAGAGCAGATTGTGGTGATGGATTATCCATGGCATAATCCCATGAATAGGCTAAAAATCACTGGATTGTATACTTCAAATGCATGACTTGTACCGTATGAGAATTATATCTCAACGAGTAATTAATAGTATCTGTGCATAGGTGAGCTAAAAAAAATGGAATAGAAAGCCTCAAAACAAAAGCACTCATATAATTAAACTTGATTTAGTATAGCATTAGGTTTTAAAATCAGTGGAAAGAATAGAGAATAATAAGTGAATGGTTTGAGAGAAATTTGCTATTCATATGGGAAAAATATGAAATTGGATTATTGCCTTGCATTCTATACAATAATTCATTCTAGGAAGATTAAATAAGTAAATATAGACAAAACTGAAACATTTTTAAGAAAATACAAAGCATCTTTATTTCTTTGCAGTATTTAAGAAAGAAGTCACTAAACATAAAAAACATAAAGCTGAAAAATTTTGCTATATTAAGAACTTCTGACTATGTTAAAGTACCACAGTAAAGGCACAAGATAAGGCACAGACTAGAAGATAATATTTACAACATTTTTAAGTAGCCAGATAATTAGCATTTAAAGAAATGTTATAAGTATCTAAATTATTATCAAGATTATTAGTATCTAAATAAAACAAATTAAAGAATAATGAGTAATCAAAAGACTAATACCTTTATAAAAGAAATTGTCAAAAGATATAAACAGCACGCAATTCACAGAATTAGAAGCAGGAATGGCCAACAAAAGGATAAAAATTTCTAAACCTCATTAGTAATTTTGAAACTACTAAAACTGCAAGGAGTATATCCATCAGACTAGCAAATATTATGAGGCCAGGTTTTACTAAATATTGGTGCTGATACAGAAAAAATGTGTATACTTATATACTGTGGTTGGTATACAAAAGGTTACAAACACTTCAGAAAAGGATTTGGAATAATCTAGCACATTTGAAGATTCCCATAACTACCAGGAACTCCACTTCTAGATATATCCCCTAGAGAAGTTCTTATACATGTATGCCAGAAGATATTTACAAAAATATGCATGTCACTCTTGTCTGTAATAGGGAAAAACTAGAGAAAATCAATGGACTCACAGTAGAGTACTATGACATGGTAGCATGGTTGAATAGTTCAATAACAATATCAAAATATAAGAGAGAGCCTTAGAATAACACATCAAATGTAATTCTGTTCCATAAATGGCAAAAGCATACAAATCTAAACAAAATTAATGTTTAGAAATATAGGAAGAGTATTCATTGTAAGGAAAGATATAGAACTGAAATCAGACATATTTGATACCTTGGAGTTGCTGGTAAAGCTATGTTGTGAGTATATGGATATTTGCTTTATTATTATATTTATTGTTTTAAAAGAACAATAGTTTATATAATCTGTTGCTTACATAATTATTATTTAAAAAGTTAAAAAAATTATTAGTATAGATATATTGATCTCTCAGTGAGAGTAAGGAGGTAAGATTTTTTTTTTTTTAATTTATTTTAGGAACACAAAAATTCCATTTGGCTTATTTACTTCATTGGTCTTTGTAACTGTAACACTAGCTAATCAAATACTAAATGTCATATGAGATTTTATCTCAATATAAGAATTGTCTTAAAATTGCTTGATGTTTATAATTATGGAGTAATTTTAAATGCAAATTTTTCAATGTTAGCTTACAAGCCTGGAGAAAATACTTTCATTCCTTAAAATAGGTTACTGAATTGCCTTTTATCTGTTCACCTACACCATAGTGTTGTTTTCTTTCTTAATATAAGCACTTTTGGGGATGGAAAGGTGAAAACCTTTCTTCTATTGCCTTCCTGAAGCTTCGGAATGGACAAATAGCCTTGGGGCTGGGTGTCCTAAAAACCTCAACTTCTTTCTTAATTTGTAAATTTCTGTAGATGACATTTGCCATGTTTTCAGGTTAAATATTTTATTAAAAAAATAAATCCCATCAGAGGAAAGTAAATTTAACATAAATTAACTCTAGTCCATCTTTTTAATAGTCACTCTTTATTATTCTCAATGGAATGTTTCCATAAAATTAGCTTTACTAGAAGGTATGATAAGAAAGTAAATTTTAGTTCTGATAGCCTTAGAATATGAAGGCAGTTCAACATTTCATCCATTAATTTTAATTACACCATTTGTAAGTAGTTTGTGGTAGACTGGCACAGAGCCAGGCTCCAATGCTCTGGCAATGCACTTGGGTGATGATAAGTTTCTCTCCTCCATATGACACATGCAAAAAGGAGGCTACCCTACTCATATGATCTATTTTGCTTGAACGATCTCATGTTTATTATTGGGCTTTATCAGTCCTTCAGGCATTTCCTACTTTACTGAGTGTCAAAATCGAATCCCTATATGGAGTTCGTCTTTACAGAAGTGCCAATGAGAGTTTCAGTTCAAAAAGGTTTATAAGAGAAAAATTTCGATAGTCAGTCTACACAGATTTATATAGAAGAAAGATAAGGACACATTTTCTCAGGACCTGTTGAGTTCACAGGCTCTGGGCAGGTTACACACATTCGGCTCAGAATAAACCTCTTTAAATTGTTTACCAAAGAAAAGAAAAAAAAGAAAGAAGGAGACAGGAAAAACATGAATAAAGAATATAAGCAGGAGAGAGAGAGAGAGAGAGATTGAGAGAGAATAGTTTTATTTTGCTCTCTTACAAAGAGCTCACTCTTTTCCATAATTTCTTAAAGCTGAACTCATTCATTTGTTCACTCATTCACTGATTTGATAAATATTCTTTGAGAAACTATTATGTGTCAGGGAACTCTGTTAGGGACTACTGAAAAATTCCTAAAGAATTTTCCAAGAAATTTCTCTGCGATGTTACTTGACACAAGAGGTTTAAAGGCTATATAACATGAGCAAACAGATTGAAGATTAAACAAGTTTGTTTACTACAGAACTTGCACAAGAGGTTGAAAGGATATGTAACCTAAACAAAGAGGTTGAAGAATGTGAAACAAGTTGGCTTACTGTGGAATTTTGTGTGACCTTT
>NW_012152630.1:94421-122556 GCF_000956105.1 Propithecus coquereli | reverse complement strand
ATAATGTTGTGAAATGATTACCACAATCAACTTAATTATATATCTATCACCTCACTTAATTACCCTTTTTATGAGTGATATTTAATACTATCAATTTTAGTTTTTGTATTCAGTGGTTCAAACATGCTCATTTATGTAGCAATTATTTATTGGATTATATTATATACTAGATACTGAAAATTAGAAATAAATTTTTGTAGTAATTTGGTATCTTTTAAATTTAAATCGTATCTTAACCTACAGACTGTTACAACTTCTTTAGGAGATTAAATTACTTTCATAATGTTAGTTGATGAACTGAATAATTTCTGTAACCACTTACAAATCACAACAATTCAACTGAACATTGAGTGTGATAGAAAAATCTCACATCAAATGCCTATTTTCAATATTCTTTAGCAAGAAAATGCTTTAAAGGCAGTAGATGACAAACTCTAAGATTAAAACCCCAAATTTAGAAAACAACACTTAATACATTCATTATGTTCCTGAGAGAGAGAGGGTGAAGACAAAGCAAAAAATATTTTTTAAAATATCTTTATCCAAGCTGAATTTAAATTAGAATACCATGATGGGGGAAGAAATGTTCTTATAATTTGGGAAGGAACTACTGAAGTCGTATTATCTCATTCATCACCTTCTGCCAAAATCTCAAGCTATTTCCAAAAATAGTCTTTGCCCAAGATATGAAAATGCCTATAATAGTCTAACTCTTAACTTTCTGCTAAATTGCCTTGGAGTAGTCAAGAACCCAGCAGTTAAAGGTCTGTACAAGTGAACCTATTAAAAATAATAAACTAGGATCTATTTAATTATATGACTTGTTAGTAACTGCTATTGAAAAACAAAATTGAGCAGGATAATATCTGAATAAGCATTAGATTAAGAAAAGGGAGCTGTGCTAATGAAAAACTGCCTCATTAGCAATGAGTAATAACATAATTTGAAAACATTTATACACGACCCAAGAAAAACAAATGTGGGAGCTTGGCTTTCTAAACTGGTAAAAGTTGGCAAAACTGTATTTAGACTGGACGAAAATGTGGTTCCTCTCCAGGCTTTGAAGCTAAGTCAACACAGACAGAAGGAAGTGTAGATTTTTTTTAGACAGTATCTGTAATTTGGATTATTACAGATCCTTTTCCAAAATCCACTGTATAATTTGGGCTTAATTTTTTTTTTATTCCCTCTGTATAGTCCTTTTTTTTTTTTAATCTGGAACTAAAGAAGGTGTTAATGGCACCAGAGGGACCTTGGAGGGTGGAGGGTATTCAAACGTCAATCACACTGGTTTGAAAACAAAAAATTCAACCAAATTGTATGTTGAAAAATAAAGAAATTGACACTTATGTGAACTAATTTTATTTCTTAAAAAAGTAATATCCATTTTAAGGTTGGTATGGTGAACTTATGTGTAAACAAAACTAGGGACATACTGTTTGACAAACAATTTGTTACATCGGAAATATTTATGTGAAGTTTTGAAATGTCATAAAATTAAACCATTTTAGTTATGCAATTAGAAAATCACATTTTTTAAAAATTTCTTATTTCAAACATAATATACTATAAGATGTAAGGAAAATGCTGTATTTAACTTGATATCACCAGATTGTAGGACCTGGCATATAGATTTTGTACCATTAATCTTTTGAATTGTTAAATACAATCTTACAGGAAATTGAAAATTTCCTAGAAAATCCAAATTGGACAGTTTGCACTTAGGCAGTCAAGTTAGGCTTAAGGTAATACCTTCTTTGTTGCCAACGTGTTTTTTGAGAGGAGCTTTCCTTCTTAATTGTGTGAAGAATTGCTGCAATTATTCATTTCTCACAGCTCATGTCTAAATGCAGCAAAATAATGGACTAAGGCACAGCTAAATTGGAAGATATACAACATTGAAATGGTTTCTCACAGATTGGCATGTGCTATTGCTTGGTTTATATAGCTGCAGCAATCCATATCATCTTGACTCATAGAGGAGGAAAATCATGGAACTCAGTTCTCTCAATGTATCAGGATTGCAAAACAACCCACCCTCCCCATCCTCTCTCTGCTCCTCTTTTGACTTTTTAGACTTTGGACATAAGAATTGTGTGACTCTCTTTAGTACGAAAAGTGATTTCTAAATAAATCTTCAGTATTGATTTTAATTATCTTTGATATTATTTGTTCTGACTTAAGAAATGGCACTTTTTTATTAAAATAAGCTTTATCACTCTGTATTGTGTTCCTCCTTTTGTTTTTAGTGCCTTTGGAGTAATTCAAACTAAATGACCTTTTTCTAGATAAAGGGCAGTCTACTATCAAACATGTTAGTTCGGACGGGTTTAAAGGCATTTGCTTTTCTGTCCCTCCTACAATCATGTCCCCAGATGAAGCAGATCTTTATTGTTAACATGTGCCTGGAGGTAAACTTTAAAACTTAACATTATTGCAATGATCTAGCTCTGAATAGATTCTATCTAATTCCAGTTTCATCCCATTCTCTCATTTTTCCATTTTCTGCCCCTCCATCTCCCATCTTCTCACACATGATTTATGACTTAACATTAATTTTATACACTTGTTGCTTGGAAGCACTTACTTCCAGGACAGAAGGATTGTGTGACAAGGCTTTAACCCATTTTTGAGGAGCCCCTTCTTCCAAGATCTTATATACAGCTTTATGCATATAGGCAGTCTATAACAAATTCCCATAAAACATCATTTATATATATTTATTCCTTCACATTTTTTTAAGAAAACATAGCTGTCAATGTAATGAACAAATAATCACTGCATATAAGATGTCTATGTTTTAAACAACAAGCACAAAAAACACAAAGTTAGGGCTAGAAGCTACGCCTCTCATATGCTAGATTTGTATTTAAATGAATACAGTAAATGAAAGGCATACAAAACAGTGAAAAACAATTAAGTTGTATGAATGTTTCCCTAGGAATTGAATTTGTACTTGGAAAATACGCATTTGAAGGTATTTTGTTATAGAATTTGTATACCTATCCTAAGGTTTTTCATTAAGGTTAATTATTCCTTTTTCTTCTTATTTGTTATCTGTTTTACTTAGCATAAAATTTTGTATGAATTTGAAAACTGTAGTAGAGTTAAAAAGTTAATGAAACAATCAGCTTCTAATGTAAGAATCTATATATGCAGGCTTATATGTCTCAGTTCATGGGCATATTTTGATAGTTAACAATGATTTGAGATAATACAGTAGCTTACAAGATTAATGCTGACCTTTTTACCAAAGGATTCCTGTCACAACAAATCCTATCACTCATTCCCAGCAGTGTTTAGTTGGAAGGGCCAACCAGTGTTTAGTTGGAAAGGCCAACCAAAGTATAGCAGAAAAATGAACACATTTTAAACATCAGTACTCGTGAAATCTGTGAAACATAGCTTATGTAAAATTAAGTATCAAGTTCATAGTAGATCCTGGTAAATTGAGTAATGAGTCTCTCCAAGTGGACACATCCTAATCCCCAAAACCTGTGAATACATTCTTATATGGAAAAAGGGACTTGAGCGTGATTGAATTAAGGATCTTGAGATGGTGAGATTATCCTAGAGTATTAGGGCAAGGTATCTGCTAAGAGAGAGGCAGGGAGATCAGAATAGTATCAGGAAGTGTAATGAAGGGGAAAAAGCAAGGGATTAGAATAATGCAGAAAAGGGGCCCCTACACTAAGAAATATCAGTGGCCTCTGTCAGCTGGAAAAGAAAAGGAATGGAATTTCTCCTAGAATCTCTAGAAGGAATTAGTACTGACGATGCCCTTGACACTAATTTTGGGCTTTTGGTCTCCAGAATTATAAGAGGATAAGTGTATGTTCTCTGAGGTCACTATCTTTTTGGTAAGTTGTTACAGCAGCAACAGGAAACTAATACACAGACAAACTTTTTGTGAGTGGGGTGTGGAAAGGAGGAGAATCTAAAAGAACTTCAGATACCTCGTAATTATCTCTTTCTCTTTTTCAGAGAAAATGTGGGGGAAAATGGTAAAAATTACCTATTTCCACAAAATATAGCATTCATACTACACTAAAAAATAATGCTTTCAATGCCATTTCACATTTTCCCAACATCTCCTCTCCATTTCTATTCAATTCTGAAAAATCGATACAATTAATCTATTTGTAGTCTAAAAACCCTAAAAATTGTGTCATATTTATATTTTCTGTTTGAAATAACAGATCATAAGTGGTATTTAATATTTAGTTACAAAGATGAAAATTTATAAGATAAACTATCATTGAACTTTGATTAAATTTGGGAAGAAAGACAGGAAATAGAATTTCATTGTTGCCTTGAAATCAGGAAATGTGAATTCTACCTGTCTTAGTTTATTTAAGCTGCTATGACAAAACACCATGTACTGTGTGACTTATAAACAACAGAGATTTGTTTCTCACAGTTCCAGGGGCTGGGAAGTCCAAGATCAAGGCACTAGCAGATTGGGTGTCTAATGAGGGCCTGTTTCCTGATTCCCAATCATCTTCTCATTGTAATCTCACATGGAAAAATGGGTCAAAGATCTCCCTTAAGCCTCTTTTATAAGTATACTAATCCCAATCATGAGGGCTTTGTCCTCATGATCCAATCACTTTCCAAAGGCCCCACTTCCTAATACCATCACTTTGGTGATTAGGTTTCAACATATGAATTTTAGGAGGGACATAAACATTCAAAACAAATTTGTGACCAAATCCATGACCTTCTCACATGAAAAATACATGTATTTCATCCAAAGAGCCTCAAAAGTCTTACCTTGTTCTAGCATCAACTCAAAAGTTTAAAGTTCAAAATCTCATCTAAATACCGTCTATGCCAGATATGGGTGGGACTCAGAGAACAATTTATTCTGAGACAAACTGCTCTCCATTCATGAATGTGTAAAATTAAACATGTGCTTCTAAAATACAATAATGCTACTGGCATAGGATAAGACATTTCCATTCCAAAAGACAGAAATTTGAAAGAAGAAAGAAGTGAAAGATCCCTAGCAAATCTTAAACCTGAATGCTCAAGAATAATTTTCTTTGACTTGATCCTCTACCATTCAGACCTACTGGGGCCTGTTTGCAGGGCTTTGCTGGACACAGCCCACACTACAGCTTTCAAGAGTTGGATTTGTGTGCCTAAATATCTCCTTGCATGGAATTGCATTCCAGTGGCTTCACAGCCTAGGGTCATAGGCTATCTCTTGCAATCTGGGCCTACGATAGAAGGGGCAGCATTGATGATTTCATTTTCTTTCATTGTCTAGAAAATGGGTTCTGGCTTCTGTTTACATGGTAGACTAATCTCCCCATTGTCTTGATGAATAGCTCCTAGCTTCAGTTGAGATGACCAATTTATACTATTCTCTTTATCTATCAAATGGAAGCTTGGCCAATCTCCTGTTCTCTTTCAAAAAGGCTCTCTCATTTTTTGAAATATGGATAGGCTGAGAACTTTCCAAATTTTTAAGTTCTGCTTCCCTTTTAACAATTCTGTTTTTAAATCCTTTCTTTCTTCTCTTATTTTACTATAAGCAGTCAAGAGGAACCAGGCTGTTCATCAACACTGTGCTTAGAAAATTTCACAATACACTAGGACACAAACACAATTCAGCCAGGTTCTTTGCCACTTTTGTAGCAAGCCTTTTCTCTAGATTCCAACAGCATGTTTCTCATTTCTGTCTGAGATCTCATCAGGATGGCCTTTACCATCCATATTTCTACCAACATTCTGTTCAGGAGTACATAGGCATTCTGTGAGACAATTGAGGCTTTGTCTATGGCCCTCCCTCTCTCCTTCTGAGGCTTTACCAGAATCATTCTTAACAGTTTGTTCATGGTAATGTAGGCTTTTTCTAGCATGCATCTCAAAACTCTTCCAGCCTCTATGCATTACCCAGTTCTAAAGCCACTTCCTTATTTTTACTTACGTGTTACATCAGCTCCCTACGGCTTGATACCAATTTTCTGTCTTAGTCTATTGGGCTGTTATAACAAAATACTATAGACTGAGTAATTTTAAAACAAAGTAGATATTTATTTCTTACAGTTCTGGAGGCTAGACATCTGAGATCAGTGTGTCAACATAGTTCGGTTTTGGTGAGAGCTCTCTTCTGAGTTGCAGACAGCCAACTTCTTGCTGTGTCCTCATATGCCAGAAGGGGAGAGGGATCTCTCTGGAGCCTCTTTTATAAAGGCCCTAACCATATTCATGAGGGCTCTACCCTCATGATCCAACCACCTCTCAATGGCCCCCACTTCTTAAAAACCATCACCTTGGGGGTAGAATTTTAACATATGAATTTTCGGGGGAAACTTACGTTCAGACCCATAGCATTGCTGAAATTCTTTGGCAAGTAAATCAATAAACTATGTCATTTCAAGTTTCCCCAATTTTTTTAAATAAAATGATGAAGTAGATTGTTATTAAAGCATCTTTCCTCTCTAAAGTATATTAGTACATCAAGTGGCAATGAATATTTTTTTTTTGTTTTTAATTCCAGAAATATTTTAAATTGGGGATCAAGGGACAGAGTACGTAGGCCCTCTGAGAATCCCAGAAGTATACACATAAAAGAACTCAATCCCAGGATGGTCCTTCTGCAGAATAGCTTGTACAGTTTTTGTGTCTCAATTTTCATATAATATCTGCTGTGGGAAACAAATGTTTCCCTGCTATCACAAAATTATGAGCATTTCAATAGTAAAAAATGATAAGAAAGCATAGAATGATGTTTATTATTATAGAATTAAACATTAATATAGTAAGTATAGATCAAGCCTAGCTCACCATTATAACATCTGCAAACATTTTTGTAAAAGCAAAACCAATTATTATTAAAAATATAACTTATTTAAGTAAGTTTACCTTATTTTTCCTACTTAGTTACTTTGGTCCCTTTAAGCTAACATTCTAAGATTTCCCTTTCCAGATAAAGTAAATTTTTAGCTATTTTGTAGTAGACTTTCAAAACTTTAAATGTTTCTAATACATTATTCAAAAGTTAGAAGAGCAAAAATGGATTTTTTTAAAAAAGACATATTTTGATTCAAAATATCAAAATAAAAAAATAGTGAGGTAGAAACCCACAGATTATGTCTTTTTACTGCAGGCAATGGGAATATTTTAACTAAATTTTAGATTGTCTTTGTGAGTAGGTAGAAGGATAAGACAGCTTGGCAATCATAATTGTCCTCCCTCTCACTCCAGTGAAAACTTGACTTTTTCCATAGTATTGCATAATGAAATTAAATTAAAGGCAGTTAAGAATCTTATATTGACATGGTATATATCTACATGTTGTAATATTGTAAGCGTTTAACAATAAGGCTTTCAGGTTAGACAGCCTAAGTGTGACTCTCAATATGCTTTCTTGTTCACTATAACCATAAACAAATTTCCTGAGCCTCTCTAGGGATTGATAAAGGTAACCTTCTAGACAGGTTGTTGTGAGGCTAAAGTGTGACAATTCTGTGATGAGGCACTTTTCATCATACTCAATCTTATCAAACCCTCAAATTATAGCTACTGTCAATTTATTAACATTTTTATATGCCAACTTTTACTAACTCACATTAATTGCTTAGTTATGAGGCTACAACAAGGAAAGATATAACTAAAACTAAAACAAAAGCATTCAGGTTCAAAACCAAAGACAAAAACCTAACAATAAATTATTTATAATATAAGTAATCATGTAAAAATTATGAACAAGTTTTTAAATCCAAACATCCAAACATTTACCATTTGGGAATAAAATTATAAACAATGTTAGTAAATTTCATATATTATTGACAAAGAGTTTGCATCTATAGATTATTGAATGTCAAAATAAGAACCTGAGTTAATTTATCCATAAGATGTTTAATGTCATAACTAGTTATAACTAGTCCCCGATGCTTCTTTCACTAAAGATAAATCCCCATCTAGCCTCCATTTGTGGATGAGGAACTTCCTCTTTCTCAGTTGTATAACAAGTCAGCCAAATGCAGCTATATTGACAGCTGGGCATCAAGTCGATTTCTCTGATTCTATACTCTGATTCTAGGAACTGACTTTTTCAATTATTTTTTATGAATAGAATTTCCTCTATGAACTGAAGCTTTAATAATAAGGCAGTCTTTGATTTAGTTTTCTGCTCAGATACATCTTATTTTACTAGTCCTTTTGAGTGCTGGAATAATGTTCTGCAATTTTAGTACAAATGACAGCCGGTCCTTGAATGTGTCCCCATGAACTTCCTTGATTATTTGCCTTTGCCGAATTTTGAAAATTGGCAGAAATTCCCCTCATAATGTTCCTTTTACCTTCCTGTCCAAATACTTTTCTCTTCCTACAGAAAATCATGTTTCTGTAACAGGCCACGCTCTGGAACACCTTTGTCATCTGAAGTCCCTGCTCTCTAAGGCCTTTTAATTGCCAACATTAGCACATACCTACTTCTAGCTCTGTGTTTTAGTCAGATACAGTGGAAACAAATAAACACTCTACTCCATTCCAGCCTTGAAAAATAGTTACACTAGGTCAATCAGCAACTTTTCCCATGAGGTAACTTTGTGTACTCTAGGAGGCACAATAGGGGAAGACATTTGAGGTCTTTGATACTTGAAATGAGTTAGAAAGGCAAACTGCTTCAAAGGGCACGGCACAGATGCAATCAGGAGATGGGTTGGTATATCTGCAGTATTATATAGGACTATCCTGGCTTTATGTAAAACCACTGCTAGTCACCTGCTGTATGATCTCACACGACTGCTCCCAGTGACAGATTACTCAGGGTAGAAACCTACCTCGTTGGGTTTGAGGTTTAAAAATGAAGTAATTTATGTAAAGGACCTACAACAACATAGTTACACAAAATATTAGTGATGATGATAATTACTACTGTGTTTTAATTTACCCTTAAAATGATTAGGAGAGATACAAGATGAAAATATTTTATTATTTACAGGTCCTGGGGGGTATACAACATACCTAAAGGCCAGACACATGGAGGTTAAGAAGTACATGGAGAAAGTTGGGGAGAGAGAGAGAGACTGACTCATGGGCCAATGCTTTTGCGGGGGTCAAGGATGTTATCCAAATAGATTTCCTGTGGGAAGTTTTAATTAATGAATTTAGAGCAAGCAGGCATGAGTTCCGGGAGGTCACGCTGTGACTGAAAGGTAGTCACTGTGGCATATCTGCACAAGCCGTGCAAGGCGTGGCAGTCAGCAGGCCAGTCAAGTAGGGGGCATCTAACTCTTCATAGGAAAGTGGTCACCAGGAGGCAGCTGCTTAAGGCAGATATCTGGATGGACCACATTGAGGAACTGGGAGCGGGTAGAACTAGAAACTATGTCAAGCCATGCTGCTGACATGAGAAAGGTAAACATACACAAAATGGATGCCAAGGCAACATTAAATTATAAGAATTTGCTACATCATTGTATTAGTTTCAGCCTTAAAATCCCTTACTCACCAGGACAGTCTCCCTCCTTCCACATTTATCCCTCAGGACATAGATTGTCAATTTATTAATTTTTACTTTCTTAAGATTGTTTTTGAACTTCAGTCAAATTCTTTCTACCCACAAATATTGGGGGTATCCGAAGCGGGTGGGTACTATTTTCCCAGGACCCTTCCCCTCCAGTAACATGCTTCCCACTTCTCAGTTTCCTTTAGCAATTTCTCTAAACAGAACAAATTACCAGTCACTACAGAAGCCTCAAGTTTCAAATTTTTTCCTGGCAAATGAAAGTTGCTGCTTCGAACAAAGAAAATCAGTCCAGATGGAATAAATGCCAAAGTGAATATGCACTGGATGTGAAAGTGTTAAAGTAGTACTGCTAAAGTTATAATAATGATCCATAGAAGAAATATGTATAAACGTGCACTATTTGACATTTATTTCTCTGTGAAGTGATTTGATGTTTCAAAGCCTAAAAATATTGTATAATTTATTTAATATTTATATAGCAATTTATATTTGTTAAAACCTTCTGGGACCTTTATTACCTTGTGATTCATACTCGCCCAGTATTCAATCTACTTCCTACGTATTAAGGGAGAAGTTTTGAAAGTGGTCACTTTTCAGACTCAATATGTTATCATGTGATAAATTACAGTAAGATTAAACACTCAATAGTTCTGCAACTTGTTCAAGTCCAATGTAAGCTATCTGTAACCTAAAGGAAACAGACCAGCATTCATAGGAATGGCATCAATCTTTCTGCTCTCTTTGGTTGACGTCTCTTCCAATGATAGCATTTAATTTTATAACTGAGACTTCCAATATGGATGGATACGGATTTAAGAAAATTTAGCAGTTTAAGTATTCAATAAATTCAAATTTTCTGATAAGTTTGCATTATTCAAAGTAGAATTGATTATTCTGAATTATCAGACAGCCATCTAAGTTTCAAGAATGTGTCTTAATTTGATTGAGTTAGAGTGTTCGATACTTGGTCCAAACCAGTATACGGTGAACAATTGTAAGGCATCTATATATTATGAGTGTCTTTTCTTGTATCCCTTTTTCTATCTACAGTATAATCAAGATAGTGGATGAATCAGGGTTTTGAAGAAATAGGCAGGTATAAACTACTCTAGAGCATCTCAGATCTAACGTTAGCTTGCAGTGTGTCACTATAACTAAGCTGTGAGTCACAACTTGTCATGCTGCTGCAGCCTTTGATAAGAAACTACAGAGCAAGGCAATGAGTGGGGCTGGATAATTGTAACGTAGCATATTATTTGGTTGCATACCCTAACTCAAGTTTTAAGCTAAAGAAAATCTATAGAACCTGCTGATATTTAAAATTCTGTTGATTTCAATAAGCACATATTAATTGTTCCTCAATAGGGCTACTTTTTATTTTAGACTTTGTTTTTGTATAGATACTAACTTTATTAATAACAAAATACTATCCACTTTCATATATACTACATTATTGAATAATTTATAAATGCTTTTTTCTTTCCCAGAAGGCATGGGGGAAAGCAAAGAAGTTTTGGCACTAACGAAACTTGGATTGTAATAGTGACTCTGCCACTTTCTAGTTGCAATGATCCTGAGTTTCAATTCTGTTTTCCTGTTAAATGAGGATAATATTACACACCTCATGGAGTTACTATGAGAATTCATTTAAGTAAATGAAACCACTGATAGGCAAATTGATTATGTGACTTACCTAAGGTCTCCCAACTAGGAATGATGCAGCATATACTTAAATCTCTGTTTTTGACACTAACGTAAGTGCCTTTTGAATTACATCTTGTTGACGCTGGAAACAGTGCACAGTAAACTATGTCCTTAACCTTTATTTCTGTAAAGAATCTTGCACACTGCTATGTATTTATAAATACATACATTTATAAATCTTATGCATTTAAATTTTTCTCTGTCATGGTGTGTAAATGTCCTACTCTGAATACTAAGACAGAGAGGAAATGTGCTTCTCTCAGCTTCAAGAGTCTAACACAAGTCAGTTCTAAGAGCGAGGCATCTTCTCCTATCATGTAACCGTTTTAAAATAGGTCCACAATTTTTGATACTCATTTTCACATCTAAAGGTAGAGCCAGAGTCACCTCACCTTGAAGAAGTACTGCGCTTAATGATTTGCTTCTAAAAAATTGAATATGGCGGAGGTCATTATGTGCAATTTCTGAGACTAGATAAAAGCGACTGCCTTTTCCTGTTTATTTCTCTTAGACTGCTTACTGTAGGGGACATCAGCTGTTGTGTCTTGTGGACCCTCAAGCATCCCTAAGGAGAGGTCCACATGATGAAGAACTGAGCTCTCCTGCCCACAGCCAGCAAGGAACTAAAACCTTCTGCCAACAGTCATCTTGGAAATGAATCTCTTCCAGTCCCATTCAAACCTTTAGATGATGGCAGCTCAAGCCAACAAACTGATAACAACATTATGAAAGAACCTGAACCAGAATCACCTGCAAATCTACTCTGGAGTTTTTGACCCACAAAAAATAAGAGACAATAAATGTTTATTGTTATAATGAACAAAGTGTTAGGGTAATTTGTTTTTGAAACTATAGATAACTAGCACAGTATTACTCTAAAGGCTGAACACAGAAATATGTCACCTAAGACCTCTGTCTCTTTTTAAAACACAAGAGGTAATTCTACTAAAACTCTTTTGAGATATATATTTAAAAAGCAATCAAGTTGCCTGAATCTAGTGGGGAGTTTCAAGTGAAATCAAGGGGTATAACTTATCTAAGAAAGGGATTTAGAGTGTGTGTGCCATGCACTATCCATTTGAGTTTCAGATGACCATTTAGGAGAAAGCATCGTAGCACTTTCTAGGCAAAATGGGACAAATGTGGGCATTCGTAAATATAAAACATTCTAGCCCAAGGGAATAATGTCTCCCAGACAACAGCTGAACTGAAGTAATACTCATAATCATGACCTGAACTTTGATGCAGATCATAAAATCATGAAAATGGAAACTCCATCAGAACTCAGTCAAAAAGAGTGGGTTACTTAAGTAGATTCCAAGCGCTTAGGGAGTGAAATTCAGCTCTGTAGATTGTGAATACAGCTCCCACAAGCATACACAGTCAGAATCCTCCCATAGAGGGTAAGTTGCTGATGCACTGCAGAAAGCAACTGGCTGGCACTTTTTTAAAACCACCTCAAGTAATATATAGTGCTTGTGCTCTCTCCTAAACTGGAATCTTGTCTTTTATACTTAGGTTTACAGCCTCATTTATGGAAGAAACAGAATAGCTCCCACTGTAATTCACTTACCTAATTTAACATTTTACCTTAGTCTATGATATATTTTCAAGAGGAAAAAAATCATAGAATAAAATAGCTGTTTAATAATAGTTATTAGTATTAGTATTATTAATAATACAAAGCATTTTTATGATAATGATAGAACTTTAACACCCTTTGTTCTCAGCACATTTTACCTTTCTTGGGTCTATTCACCTGTCACGGGAAGCACACCCACTTAGTTTTATCACATATTCTGGGCATATTGTAGGCACTGATAGGACTTACTGAAGGAAAAAATATATATAACTCCCAGTAGATGAAATGCTAATTGGTGTGTTGTACGTTTTTTGTGAAAGGCATTGTCCTCTTTGATCTACTGTATAATGAGATTTATTTGAAACATCAAAGCATTCCATAAAAACTGAAAAAGTGATTTGATCGTTAACATAAGCATCAAATTATTGTGTCTTCTGAGAGAAGTGGGAGAAGATGGAGCAGCAGCATACTTTTTGAAATAAGGAGAACATCTTCCTAAATAAAAGTCCAGTGTTTTGAGGATAACCTATTTGGAAATAACAATTTCAGTTATTGATTTCTGATGTACTATAAAAATCTGGTCTTTTCTTTTGAATATTAAGAAAGGATTTTCTCTTTTAAATCTAAGTTCCCATTAGCCTGTTGAATGTTCTTCTAACACTAATATTAATGGAATAATATAACTTCAATAATTCCTATTCTTTTCTTTTCTTCTAAAAGAAAAAACAATGCTCAGAATGTCTCCTACAGTTCATGCTTTAATAATGGTGTCAGATATAGCCTTATGGGAGAACAATCATTACATTTCAACATGAATAGGAAAATTAGTGTTAAAGGACCAATATCAAAGTGATAGCCTAAGGGAAAAATACCAAGAGTACTTTTCATACACAATGTAGGTCTACCTATCACTGAGGAAGAAGACCCTTTACATGAATAAATAATCTAATTTAATTGAATCAAAGATTAAACTTAAATTTTGTAGACAAAGCCCACTAAACAAAGGATATGTGCATTTTTCTGGGTTTGCATCTTGCATTTCTTTCTTGGGAACTTGCATAATGGATGATAGTTATTGGAGACTAAGGCTTCTAGATAAACTCAACATAAGGAAACAAGCCCATTTTAATAACTTTCCTGTGAGAATGCTTCACAGTGAATTCTAATCACTTGTACTCATAGTTCCTTCCTCCACACCTCCTCATCTGCAAGTAATTCAGTCAACTGTAAACGGGAATAATAGCTGAACCGGTTTGTGCTATGCATATACAGGTACTTACACATATACTTTATACAGCTACATGCAGACACACACACACACACACACACACACACACACACTGTGTTAGTATATCTTTTCCTGAGGAAGCAGAATAAAAGCCCCAAACTCTAACCCTTCCGTATGGTTGGCAACATTTCAAATTGTTGACAGAGAGCTAGAGAAGGCATTGAGGGGGCACCGCTCAATCACCTTGAGTGGGTTTGAACTATAATTAGGTCTTCAACAGGTACTTACTGTACCAGAAGAGGATTTAGGCAATTCTCATCTCTGCTTTACACCACACAGCAGAATAATAAGCATTTTTTTTTATTGCTGCCTCACGGCAGTGGAAGATTTTTAAAAGTACATTTGTTTGGTGTCTTTGTTTTGTTTCACTTCGATTTAATAAGTATGGAGTAAGAAGAATATTAGAAGAAATTGACTAGCATAGCAAACATTTTTTTTTATTGCTTTGGTTTTTTGTTGTTTTGTTTTCTTTAATTAACAAGGAAAATTTCTTGCAGACTGGTGAAATAACTTTGAGCTCTTGAGTGAGACTAGGTTGATTTCCATTACTTTAGCATTTTCTCTTTCTTTCCCACTTCGATTCTAGTTTCTCATCAAATCAAATTGACTTTATCTTCAAATTACAATCCCAATCCATCCACTTTCCTCTACCCGTACTCTCTGCACCTTAGCTCAAGTCACTATACTCTCCCTGATCTGAATACTGTGATGGTTTCTATTTGGGCTTCCTGGTTTTTGTTTGTTTGTTTGTTTTTGTTACTTGCAAATAGCCATTGCTCTTAAAATAGCCAGAGTGAGCTTAGAATATAAATAATCATCATGCTACTTCCATGCTCAAATCCTGTTAATGACTTTTACATGACTAGCAATGTCCTCCACGATCCTTATGTCTGTGATCTCTCATCTTATTTTACCCACACTGGTCTTTCAGAATTCTGTGAACAAGGGAAACTTGTTCCTGCCTTGAGGTCTGTTCCTTGTTCTTCTCTCTTCTGGAATGCTCTTACAGAGACCTGTTTCTTTCCCATTATTCCCATCTCAGCTCAGAAAGCCTCTCCATAGTCTTCTCTAACAAGATTTGCTATTCTTATCCCCCTTTCAAACATACACACACCTCTTCTACTGTCTGTTTCATTAGCCTGTTTGATTGACTTCGTAGATCTTTTCATTATCTATAACAATGATAAGTATTTGTTTGTGTTGTTTAATACAATTTATAGTCTACCTTCAACATTAGAAGATAGTGTAAACACAAGAAGATAAAGAACCTTATCTGACTTGGTGAATGTTGTATCCCCAGCTCTTCCATACTGGCTGGCACTGTGTTTAATTAACAACAGATGTTTGCTGATTTTTCTGGTAGCTTTTAATTTTGCATTATTCCTTTTGAGAAAAAAATGCATAAAGCATCTCATTGGTGATACATTATACACACACACACACACACACACACACACACACACCAATAGTTCTAAGAAAAAAGGTAATGAAAGAAAAACTTTTTTCCAGAAATATATTTACTGTCTTGGTTCCTTTGGGCTGCTATAAAAAAATTTAGATTATATAGCTTATAAATGACCAAAATGCATTTTTCACAGTTCTAGAGACTGGCAAGTCCAAGATCAAGGTACCAGCAGATTCTGTGTCTGGTGGGGGCTTGCTTTCTAAGAAGATGATACCTTCTCACTGTGTCCTCGTATGCTGGAAAGGAAAAAGGCAGCTTTCTAGGACCTCTCTAGGGTTCTACTCTCCTGACCTACTTACTTCTCAAAATCCTTATCTCCTACTACCATCACATTGGTGATTAGATTTCAACATATTAATTTTGGTGAGACACAAACATTCAGAACATAATATTCTGCTCCTTGCTCTCCAAGATGTATACCTTTCTTGCATGCAAAAAGCATTTATTTCATTAAAATATTCCCCAAAGTCTTAGCTTATTCCACTATCAATTTTAAAGTCTAAGTCCAAAATCTCATCTAAATACTATAATACCTAAGTCAGATATGTGTGAGACTCAAGGTCTGATTTATCCTGAGAAAATTGCTTTCTAGCTCTAGACCTGTAAAGTCAAACATGATAGGTGCTTCCAAAATACAATGGTATGACAGGTATAGGATAGACATTCCTATTGCCAAAGGGAGAAATAGGAACAAATAAAGGGGTAGCAGGTCCAAAGTAAGTCTGAACTTCAACAGGACAAACAATGTTAAATCTTAGGGCTGAAGAATAATCTTCCTTGACTGGATGTCTCACCTCTGGACATACTGGAGTGGAGGTGGGCCCTGAAGTTTCAGACTTTGCTGGGTACAGCCCACACTGCAATTCTAACGGGTGGAGTCCTGTTCCCATGGCTCTCTCAGGCTGAAAATACAAGTCATTGATGGTGGTTCTACTAGTCTGTGATCATGGGTCAACCCTGTCCTTCACTAGGCATTGCTTTAGTTGGGATTTTCTGTGGTAGCCCTTCCATCAAGGTGGTCTTCTATCTGGGTAATGCACCCAAGGCTCTTGAAGTCTCTATTCTTAGAAATCTAGGTGTGGATATTCATGACTCCCCACCCCCAGATTGTATACTTTCTGTGCCATTGGATATGCACTGCATGTACACTACTGAGGTTTACCATCTATGCCCTCTTAAAGGGCAGCCACCCTGGCCCTCTCCACACTTGGGCCCACTTGAGCCAAACCTAGAATAACTGAGGAGTGCTGTCCTAGAATTTCAGGAGAAAAGCCTTAAAATAGTTCTGTCTCCTAGGCCCTTGAACTCTGGGCCTGTGACGAAGGGTCATCAATAATCTCCAAAATGCCTTTGGGGTCATTCGTCCAGTGTCTTTATACATAGCACCTGACTTCTGTTGATATGGAAGATCCATATAAACCTTATCAAACAGTAGCTTGTAAACACCCTTGTAGTTTCCTGAAAAGGCTTGCTCACTTTTTTTAATACGGAAAAGCTGAAAATTTTCCAAAATTTTAAGATTGTCTTCTCTTTTGATTAAAAATTCCATCTTTAAGTCATTTAAGTCATTTCTCTCTTTGAGCATTTTACTATAAGCACTAAAGAGAAGCCAAGCTGTACCTTTGACATTTTACTAAGAAATAGCTTCAGCTAAATATCCGATTTCAGGATGTATAAGTTCTATCTTCCACAAAAGACTAGGACACAAAAGCAATTTAGTTAATTTCTTTATCACTTTATAAAGGGGTCCCCTTTTCTCAGTTCCCAATAATATGTCTCTCATTGCTGTGTGAGACCTTTTCAAAATTGCCTGTATGTTCCATATTTATAAGGGCATTCTGTTCAGGATTACTTAAGTATTCTCTAGGACAGTGGTGCCCAACCTTTTTGGCACCAGGGACTGGTTTCATGGAAGACAATTTTCAATCTTTCCACAGACTGGGGTGGTTGGGTGGAGATGGGGTGCCATGGTTGAGGGTGGTGCAGAGCTCAGGAGGTGATATGCGGCCTGTTTCCTAACAGGCCATGTACCAGTATGAGGCCACAGCCGTGGGGTTAAGGACCACAGCTCTAGTAGGATTAAGGCTTTCTCCCTGAGCCCTCACCAGAATCACCCTTAACAGTCTGTTCACAGCGACGCAGGCTTTTTCTATCCTGCACCTAAAAACCTTCCAGTCTCTGCCCATTACGCAGTTCCAAAGCCACGTCAACAGCACCTCTACTTGTTGGTATAAATTTTCTGTCTTAGTCTGTTCAGACTGTTATAACAAAATGTCATAGACTGGGTAGATTACAAACAATAGAAATTTATTTTATACAGTTATAATGACTGGAAAGCCCAAGATCAAGGCATTGGCAGATTCAGTGAGCTGATAAGGGCCCATTTGTTTACTCATAGATGGTTCCCTTTGGGACCTCTTTTATATAGGTACTAATTCCATTTATGAGAGCTCTGACCTCATGACCTAAACACATCCCAAAGGCCCCACCTCCTAATACCATCACATTGGTGATTAGGTTTCAATATATAAATTTTGGGGGGACACAAACATTCAGAACATGGCATTTACTATGCCAGTACCAATTCTAGTAAAACAAATGATATTATGTTAAACATCTAAAAATGAGGAAATTCTTTTTCATAATTTTTTTCATCGTTTCATATTATAATATGTAATGAAATAATGTGGCAAACATGATTTTGAAACAACATAAAAGTCTATTAGAGTAAAAGTTCTTAGTACATAAAATCATATTTTCATTCATATTTTGACTATATGAAATATATTTTCACATGGGATGAGGAAATACAAAAGAATAAAAATAATATTATGAGATAACATTACAGATGATTTTATTTTCCTTTTCTAAAGTTGTTCTTAATACAGCTGGCATACCATCTTTTTAAAAAGGTACCTAGTTAGTATACAGGGAAAAAAAAGATGGAAAGAAGGGGTATTTGTAATGAGCTGGTTAAGTTTAGAAGATCAGCTTATAACAAGCCAGGTTCCCACAGCAAATGGCTCCTGGCTTAGCCCCATTACCTTGTCTTATTGCTTTGGATTTTTGTCACACTAAGACTCAACAGAAGCTATCAGTTTTGAAACTGGCCAATTGCCTAGATCCCCTTAACCTTGCTTACTTAAACAAAAACCACATCCCACAAAGGATATACTTTTGCTAAGTTATTCCCTTATGGAACTGGCTGGCCAAACAGCATTAACAACTTCAGAGTTTTTTTTCAAAGAACTTCATTTCACTTATAGAATATTAATATGTTCTTAGAAATTATCCCAGTTTGACATCAGGGTCTCTGTATTTCCCTAATTTTGGAAGATTGACAAAATTCAAAGCCAGTCTATAGAATTAAGATATTCACATATCTATGTGTTCTGTAGCTTTAGTTTTTCTTTGCATTTGTTACTTTCAGAGAAAGTTCAATATAATTATAGCATTCAGAGGTAGCTAACAAAGGTTTAGTCTATTGCTCAGATCTCAGGGGATCTTTGAAGAAGTTAATTAGTCACAGCTGCACGTCCCTTCAGAAACATTGTTCTTACACACGTATTCATATTTATAATTGAATATTTGAAAAATAAAGAATTTTTTATAAATTCAATATCTTTGATGTTTTCTAGTAGCCAACATGAAGAAGAGAAAATTCAGAAGTCTCGTCAAAGTTTCAAATGAACCTAATGAGGAAAAGTGGTGTCCTGAAAAATAATAACCTCAAGTATTAGGTAGCCAGACATAATGGTGATTTAACACTCCATTCATGAAAAAAGCATATTTTCAGAGTAAGTTCCACAGTAGTATTTTATATATTTCTTGTAATACTGCACATAGATTTTTGTAAATGTGATTTATTTGAAATATCAATAAAAGCTTTTTGAACCTTTTCTCAGTCAATCATCTTTTTTTTGGACAGGGCATAACAATTTAATAATTGTTGAATACAATTAGAATATACATTGAATTCTTCATCTTATTTTTACCATTTTATAGGCAATTCTTTTGTTTCTTTGCCTATAGCGGTGCGATCACTTAATTAAAGCAAAGCCTTACGATGAACAATTTTTTAAAAGATCAGTAATATTAATTCTGCTTTGCTAAGTGGGCCATAGTTGGCTTCTGCTTTGGCAAAGTGGTTATAGTTAGCTTCCTCGATAGTGACATGCAACATATACCATTATTTGGAATATAAATTGTGAAATGGAACTTCCCCTTTCTCATTTTTATAAAGTTGTATTCAAATACAGTCATACGTTGATTTATTGTGCTTTACTTTATTGCTTTTTGCGGATATTGCATTTTTTACAAATTGAAAGTCTGTGGCAACCCTGCATTGAGCAAGTGTACCAGCACCATTTTTCCAAAAGCGTGTACTCATTTCGGGTCTCTGAGTCACATTTTGGTAATTCTAGCATATTTTAAACTCTTTCATAATTATTATATTTGTTATGGGATCTGTGACGAGGGATCTTTGATGTTGGTATTGTCATTATTTCGGGGTGTCAAAAATCATGCCCAAATAAGACAGCAAACTTAACTGATAAACGTTGTGTGTGTTCTTACCACTCCAATGACCAGCCATTCCCCTATCTCTTTCCCACTCCTCAGGCCTCCCTATTCCCTGAGCCACTTTAAAATTGAGATTCGTCCAATTAATAACCCTACAATGGCCTCTAAGTGTTTAAGTAAATGGAAGAGTCCCACGTCTCTCACTTTAAATAAAAAACTAGAAATGATTAAGCTAAGGGAGGAAGGCATATGGAAAGCCAAGATAGGCAGAGAGCTAGGCCTCTTGCGCCAAACAGATAGCCTAGTTGTGAATGCAAAGAAAAAGTCCTTGTAGGAAATTGAAAGTGCTACTCCAGCGAACACATGAATGATAACAAAGTGAAACAGCCTGATTGCTGATATGAAGAATGTTTTAGCGATCTGGATAGATCAAACCAGCCACTACATTCCCTTAAACTGAAGCTTCATTTAGAGAAAGGCACTAAGTATTTTCAATTCTATGAAGGCTGAGAGAGAGGTAAGGAAACTGCAGAAGAAAAATTTGAAGCTAACAGATGTTAGTTCATAAGGTTTAAGAAAAGAAGCCATTTCCATAACTTAAAAGTGCAGGATTAAGCAGTAAGTGTTGATGTAGATGCTACAGCAAAGTATCCAGAAGGTCTAGCTAAGATAATTGATGAAGTCTTACACATTAAACACGACATTTTTATAATAGACAAAATAGCCTTCCATTGGAAAAAGACACCATCTAGGACTTTCATGTCTAAAGAGGAGAGAAGTCAATGCCTGGCTTCAAAGCTTCAAAGGACAGACTGTCTTGTTAAGGGCTAACTTTTAAGTTGAAGCCAATGCTCACTTACCATTTAAAAAATCCTGGGGCCCTTAAGAATTATTCTAAATTTAGTCTTTCTGTGCTCTATAAATGGAACAACAAAGCCTGGATGACCATACATGTGTTTACAGTATTGTTTACATAATATTTTAAGTCCACTGTTTAGACCTAATGCTTGAAAAAAAAAAAAAAGATTCCTTTCAAAATATTACTACTCATTGATAATGCATGTGGTCACTCAAGAACCTTCCTGGAGATGTACAAGGAGATTAATGTTGTTTCCATGCCTGCTAACATAATATCCATTTTGCATCCCCTGGACCAATGAGTGATTTTGACTTTTAAGTCTTCTGTTAAGCCAGAGGTTCCCAACCTTTTTGGCGCCAGGGACCAGTTTCATGGAACACGATTTTTCCACAGACTAAGGGTGGGGGATGGCAAGAGATCGGGAGTGGCTGTAAATACAGATGGAGCTCACCTCCTGCTGTGTGGCCCAGTTCCTAACAAGCCACAAACCAGTACTGGGGGGTGGGAACTACAGTTTTATTTTATTTTATTTTGGTTGAAATTTTAATAATTGTAAATAGGCAGTATCAAATCATAACTGCATAAAATTAAATGTAGCAATACTATACTACTGTAATATTTTTATTATTATTTTTTTAATTCAGAATATTATGGGGTTACAAACATTTATCATGGGGTACATGACATGAACTTGCCTCACTCAAGCCAGAGCCACAAGCGTGTCCCTCCCCCATACAGTGTGCTCTGTCTCCATTAGCTGTGACCGCATCCGCTCTACCCCTCACCCCTGCATCACCCCTACCTGACTGACACCCAGTGAGTATAACCACCATGGGAGTACCTTAGTGTTGATCAATTAGTATCACTTTGATGGCGAGTACATGTGGTGCATGTTTTTTCATCCCTGTGATACCTCACTTCAAAGGATGGGCTCAATCTCTGTCCAGGATAAGATAAGAGTTGCTAGATCACCTTCGTGTTTTGTAATTGAGTAGTATTCCATGGTATACACATACAGTTTTAAGCAATACATTTTGTAATGCTATATCTGACATAGAAAATAATTCCTCACATATTTATTGACCTTTAGTCTGTCTTATTTTAAAGTTTCTGCTTGTGTCCTTTGCCTACTTTTTAATGGATCATCTGATTTTTTCTTGTGGTTATCAGCCTTTTATCAGATATGTAGCATGCAAACATTTTCTCCCATTCTGTAGATTGTCTGTTCGCTCTAATGGTAGTTTCCTTGGCTGTACAGAAGCTTTTTAATTTGATCAGGTCCCATTTATTTATTTTTGTTGTTGCTGTGTTGCTTTTGGGGTCTTCTTCATAAATTCTTTGCCTATGCCAATGTCTATAAGAGTTTTTCCAACATTTTCTTCTAGAAGTCTTGTTTCATGTCTTAGGTTTAAGTCTGTTATACATAGTGAGTTGATTTTTGTGAGAGGTGATGGGTGCAGATCCTATTTCAGTCTTCTACATGTAAATATCCAATTTTCCCAGCACCATTTATTGAATAGAGATTCTTTTCCCTAGTGTATATTTTTGTATACTTTGACAAAGATCTGATGACAACGTGAGGATGGTTTTGTATCTGGATTCTCAGTCCTGTTCCATTGGCCTGTGTCTCTATTCTTGTGCCAATACCATGCTGTTTTAGTTACTACAACCTTGTAGTATAGCTTGAAGTCTGGTAGATTGATGTCTCCCAATTTGTTCATTTTGCTTAAGGTTGCTTTGGCTATATAGGATCTTCTCTGGTTCCATACAAAGCATAGGATTATTTTTTCTAGATCTGTGAAAAAAATTTTGGTACTTTAATAGGGATTGCATTGAATCTGTAGATCACTTTGGGTACTATACACATTTTAACAATATTGATTCTGCTAATCCATGAGCATGGTATGGTGCTCCACAGACAGCATAGATGTCTGTTTACATTCTCTGTAATTTCTTTTCTCAGTGTTTCACAGTTCTCCCTATATAGGTCTCTCCCCTCCTTAATTAAATGTATTCCGAGACATTTTATTTTCTTTGATGCTATTGTGAAAGGTATTATGTCTTCGATTTGATTCTTGGCTTGACTGTCATTGGTGTATATGAAAGCTACTGATTTGTGTGCATTGATTTTGTATCTTGAGACTTTGCTGAATTCGTTTATCAATTCCAGGAGTCTAATGGTTGAATCTTTGGAGTTTTCTAGATATAATATCATATCGTCAGCAAAGAGTGATAGTTTGACCTCTTGTGCTCTCATTTGGATACCCTTGATTTCCTTCTCTTGTCTGATTGCTCTGGCAAGGACTTCTAACACTATGTTGAATAGAAGTGAAGATAGTGGGCAACCTTGTCTGGTTCAAATTATAAGTATCTCTAATCATCAGAGAAACGCAGATCAAAATCACAATGACATATCACTTAACTCCAGTGAGAATGGCTTTTATCAAAAATTCCCATACAACAAATGTTGGTGTAGATGCAGAGAGATAGGAACATTCATACACTGCTGGTAGGACTGCAAATTAGTAAAACCTCTGTGGAAAGTAATATGGAGATACCTCAAAGAATTCAGTAGAACTACCATTTGATCCAGCAATCCCACTACTGGGTATTTACCCAAAGGAAAAAAAGCCATTCTATAATAAAGACTTTTGCACTGAAATGTTTACGGCAGCACAGTTCACAATTGCAAAGATGTGGAAAACAACCCAAATGCCCATCAATACATTAGTGGATCAATAAAATGTGGTATCTGTATACTATGGAGTACTACCTAATCATAAAAAAAAAACACAATGCTGAACTAATGCCTCTTGTATTATTCTGGCTGGAGCTAGAGCCCATTCTTCAAAGTGAAGTATCACAAGAATGGAAAAATAAGCACCACATGTACTCACCATTAATTTGGTACTAATTGGTCAACACTAACGTGCACATATGGAAGTAACATTTATTGGGTGTCAGGTAGGTGTGAGGGGGGCAAGGGATGGGTAAATTCACACCTAATGGGTATGGTGCTCACTGTCTAGGGGATGGTCATGCTTATAGCTCTGACTCGGGTGGTGCAAAGGCAATATATGTAACCAAAATGTTTGTATCCCTGCAATATTCTGAAATTAAAAAAAAGAAAAAATAAGAAAAACAAAGCAAAACAAAAAAAGAAAGTGATTCCTCTGACAGATCTGGGCAAAGGAAACTGAAAACTTTCTGGAAAGGATTCACTGTTCTAGATGTCATTAAGAACATTTGTGATTCAAGAGTAGAGGTCAAATTAGCAACAATTTACAGGAATTTGCAAGAAGTTGAATCCAACTTCTTGGATGACTTTCAGGGATTCAAGACTTCAGTGGAGAAAGTAACTGCATATGTGTTAGAAAGAATAAGACAACTATAATTATAAGTGAAGCCTTAAGATGTGACTGAATTGATGCCATCTCATGATAAAACTTGAAAGAATGAGGAGTTGCTTCTTATGGATGAACAAAGAAAGTGGTTTCTTGGGAAGGCATCCAGCCCTGCTGAAAATTCTGTGAACAATGTTGAAATGACAACAAAGACTTTAGAATATTAAATACATTTAGTTGATAAAGCAGTGGCAGAGTTTGAGAGGACTCGACTCCAATTTTGAAAGAAGTTCTACTGTGGGTAAATGCTATCAAACATCATTGCATGTTCTGTTTGAGAAATATTTTATGAAAGGATGAGTGAATCAATGTGGCAAGCTTCATCATTGTCTTATTTTAAGAAATCTCCATAGCCACTACAACCTTCAGAAACCACCACTCTGATGGGTCAGAAATCATCAATATGGAGGCAAGACCCTCCACCAGCAAAAATATTATGACTTGCTGAGGGATCAATTGATAGTTAGCATTTTTTAGCAATAACGTTTTTTAATTAAGGCATGTACATTTTTAGACATATGCTATTGCACACTTAATAAACTGCAGTATGTGTAGTATAAACATAAATTTTATATGCACTGGGAAAACCAAAAATTTTATGTGACATGCTTTACTATGATATTTGCTTTATTGTGGTGGTCTGGAACCAAAGTCACAATATCTCCAAGGTATGCCTGTAATTAATTAAATTTGTTATTTTTAGTGTTTGCCTGATCCACAGTAGAAATAGGAGGTATAAAGCCACATGTATTTTATTTATTTTCATATGCCAAGCAACAAACATACTGTGTTTCACATAGAAGGTGTCAATAACATAATTGTTAAAATAAAAAAAAAAGATTAAACTGGTGGGATAATTTTTGAACCTCTACAAAACAATCTAAAATTGTATTGGGTAAACAATTGAAAATGCAGACCTTATTAATTAGGAAAACATGTTAATCCGTGAGGATGCAGATGTTAAAAGTTACCCATAGAAATATCTATTGAAGTGCATGACATGTAACATTGGTTAGCAATATAATGATGAATGCAGCATTAACAGCCAGCAGAAAATGTTTAAAAAAGGATTTAAAAATCCACTTCTGGGGGTATCCCTTTCATCCAAAGAAGAACATTTTATATCAGAGATTCCCAAAAGTTTCCCCTATGGCACCAGTCAGTACAGTTCTACAATATCAAAGACTTCCGAGTATAACTAAAAAGAACAAATTAGTATAATCACTCAGTAAAAGCCGCTTGGCTGTGCAATGTAAACTCTGTGTTATATCAAGGAAGGAATAGCCTCTTGATAAGCCCCCACATATAAAGTCATGTCAGCTCACTGATAAATATATTCATCATTAAATGGAAATTTCTTATACCTAAATACCTTTATAATTGCCTATTACATTTACAATAAATATTTTAAAAACCCTTTACTGATAAATGGCAGATATTATAAAAGGCATATATGTACTCTTGTATATTCTATGGTTTCAGCCTAGATTACCCCTAAGGACCACAGTAACACCTAGATGCTAGGATTTTGTTGTTTTGCATCACTTAGCAGATGTGGCCAGAGGAATCCATTATTAATTCTGTGCAAACCATATTTCTTCAAGACAGTTGTATATTTTAGAAATATAAGATCTTTCTTAATTGAGCATCAAAAAATTATGCCCAGTTTACCCCTTCGTGTATATGTATATACACACACACACACACACAGAGTAAATTTAAATTAAACAAAAATGTATTTAGTCTTGAAATATTTCGGAAAAATGAAACACGTGAAGAAAAAAAAATCAGGAGATTTACTCAGAAAAATCGCTATGGTCAATACGGTTTCTCACATGCCAAAACCATCTTCATGAGTTACTTTACTTAAAGCTTTGTGTTTTTGTGGATATTATAAGCTTGCAATTGGGCAGAAATAAAAAGATAAGTGGTGTTATAGATGGCTTAAGATGTATATACAAACTTTGGAATATTCTCTTTCTACATTTTTTTTTTTATATATAGCTGAGGGATCAAGTTGCACAATACCTTTTTAAGGGTTTTACAATGAAATGAGCTGTGGACCCTGTGGTCTAGCAGTGGATCAAGTGGTTCAAATCATATCAATTATAAAAAATCAATAGTTCAAACTTTTACAGAATGGATGATAATCTGCATATATTCTTAAAAATTGTATTAAAAGAAAACTGATTATCACTGAATATTCAGGTAAAATAAATCTTTGTTTTTACTTCTACTTCCTGAAACTTATAACACCAGAAATTTCATTATAATTTGTCTAATTCCTCATTCTTTTTGATAATGAAGTATTAATATAAGAACAATCTTTGTTAATCTTTCTGTCAATTTCACAGACAGTGGTAACCAAATATTATATTTCTCCAGTTAATTCAATTTATGAGAGAAAAACATCTATTAGACATTTGATTTTCAGAAATTCTTTCCAGTTAATATTGAAGATCCTTTTACTAATAAGATGATAAACATACTCTATAGCAGTTCCTTTATGTGACAGGCATAAAAGTTCATGAAAGCTACCAGGATGTGGAAACTGTTTATTTTATTCAGATACTTGTATTTTGTTGATCAGTACAAACCAGCTCTTTCAACATTTGTCATTTAACACTTTAAAAATGTCCCTCTGTGTTCTGAGAATATAATAACTATTGTTTTAAAATCTTAAAAACTTCAAAATTTCTGTCAGCCCACCTTATCTCATTAAAGTTTTTCTTTACAAGTTGACAATCCTATCCTGAGGCAAGAAATTTTCTAGCAATCTTTCTTGCTAAACTGGATGATATTTCAATAGTCATTCTAAAAACATGGCCACCAGATTGTTGTTTTGATAGCAGTATCAGTACTACTATAAGTCACATAAAAACTAAATTTGCTATGAATGGTTGTGCCCATCTTTTTTTTAAGTTGCCTGACTCTCAAGGCATAAGCTTGGAGTCATTAAAGCTAGGTTCCCAAAGATACAGTTATACAAAGGAAATTGGACAGATGAATAAAAAATTCAAAGGAGGTCAGCATTATGAACTCATCCATTCATTCAATCAGTCAGACATTGAGTTATTCTAAGAGTGGCTGGTGAAGTCTTTCTTCCTTCTTGAAAATCATATTCTAGTACAGAAAACAGAAAAAAATTAAAAAGTCGTCGAGTAGCAATAAGTAGCAGGCAGAAAAATAAAGTTGTCTATATGAATAGAGATTAAACAGGGGCAACTATTTTGGACAAGGTGGATAAGTGACTAAGATGCTGTTTGAGAAAAGTCATGCATGAGGTAAGAATGTTAGACTTGTGTTTTTCTAGGGAAAGAGATTTTCAGGAAAACTTGAAATATGCTTAACATACTTATGAAACAGAAAAGAGGCGGAAGTGGTTGAATTATAGTGGGAAAAGAAGAAAAATAAGGGATGAAGTTTGAAGGGAGCAGAAACCAGATCACACAGAAGAGATTCGTGGGAAGGAGTTGGAATAATTGAAGAGATTTGGAAACAGGCTTTTATATTAAAATAGTCACATTGACTGTCATATGGAAGAATAGACTATGGGGAGGAATAAATATGGCAAAAGTGAGACAAATTAACAGACTATTGCATAATATAGGCAAGAGATGAGACATGGGATGGTGGCTTGATCAGGAGAAGTAATAAAGACAGTGATAAAAATGTATTTGGGAAATATTTTCAATGAAATTCCATTTTTTAAAATTGAAAACACTTGGAAAATAACAGAGATAAGTGCGAATGTAAAACTTCAGGTTGTAGTCAGATTAAGATGCCTGCTAGATATCCAAGTAGGAATGCCAAACAAGTAGTTAGATA
>NW_012152630.1:90906-93821 GCF_000956105.1 Propithecus coquereli | reverse complement strand
TGGGCAAAATAGTTCGTGTTTTTTAAAGTTTTCACTAGTCAGCCAGAAAATTGATTCAATATTAAATAGATCACGATGCTGTTTGACCAAGGAAAACTTAAGCTTGTATGGAATTGTAATTGATGTTAGAAATGTCAAATTCAGTTTATCAGTCATGAAATATAAAAATACAGAGATGAAAGTTTAATTTAAGAATACTTTGAATAACATATTTATGTATCATAAATGACTGAAACCCTTAGGGGAAAAATTACATGAACAGTCACCTTCCTATTCAATAATGTCTTTAGTGTCTTCAATAGTTCAGTCTGTAAGATTTCAATAGGTCTGTTTCTTATGGTTGAAACATAAAGACTTTTTTATTTACAATTACTTATGACTTAGACTCTTTTATAGCCTAATCCAACAGAGGTTATAACATGTTCTTGTCAAAGTTTATCTACTTTGCTCAAACTAGCCCTTATTTCTGGGGTATCTTTTCTAATGTAATATTCATGAGGACCTTGATTTTGCTCTCAAAGTTCAACCTCAGATTTCCTTTTCCTAAAATTTTCCCTAACGTTCAGTCAAGGGCTTTTGTCTCTGTGGTCCACTGAGCTTCTCTGTAATGGCTCTTTGTATTACCTTTCCATGTTGCTCTAACTACCTGTCAACATGCCTTGCTCCCCCTCCGGAGTGCCAGTCCTTCACAGAGTAAGTCTACATTCTGTTCTGTGCAACATTATAATTTGGTATCACTGGCCCGGCCCAATAGTCTGCTTAGCACAAAGCAGGTCCATAAAAATGTCAGGAAAGTTATTTAATTAATTATTTGTCTTGTGAATTCCCCAAGAGGCATAAAAATTATAATTATTCATTATCTTAATTTATTTATTTTAATGGTGATGATAAATTCAGTAATTTCTTTTCCAATTAATAGTATTTAATTTCTTTTAATAAAATTTTTGGAATGTTTCTATAATATCCCAGAACTAAATGATAAAGCTTATGAAGTGAAGAAATTATGGAGTCTTTGCTTTCTGCTTTTGCTGATTTTCTTAATTTTCTTTTAATTTGTTGTTTCTTATTATATTTATATTTTCACATGCATTTTTCTTATTTTCTCAGATGTTAAAATGTTTAAGATATTTGTGTATTTATTGGCAATATTAACCATTAAAAACAGACTATTTCCAATTCAGTGTTTATCAGATAAATGAAGAATCATGCAGGGAAATAGCCAGTCACAGTTAAATACTACTGCTACACTATAATTTTGTACAAATGCAATTTCAAAAGACGTATTACCTGCTCTCACAAAGCTTACATTTAAATTGAAAAATAAAATATTATACTTTAGTTGGATAGTAAATTTGCTCATAAAAATCAGATAACAAGTAAAACACAACATTTTTATCTTCAGCAATGTAATCTTCCACGTTGCCAGGAAGCAGTAGGCTAGAATGATGTTTTAAGTATCAATTAATGCTATCTCAGTCTTTCGTGATTTACATAGTATCATTTCATAAATATTCTGTCACTTCAAAGACAAGTTCCCTGACTATGATGAGGCTGTCCCCCTCTTCCTCTTTTCTTTTCTAAGGCAAATCTGGTCCCAGGAGAAAGTATATGGTTATCAGGGATTTGGAGGGCAGAATGCAGTGTCTGACTGTGATTTCTATTAAATTGTAAGCCTTGATGGCCCACCCTATAGCTCTTTAAAAACATGCTTAATTTTTTTTTTCTCTTAAATCTCTGATAGGATATTTTTCTGAAAAAATATACAATCAAACCAGAAGATTTCTAGGGTTCCATTCTGGACCTGTAAATCTGAGGCTATAATGTGAATAATTTTATGTCTTTTAGATTATTCTTATCTTCTTCTTCGGTGTTGCTCTATGGCCCCATCTATTATAAAGTATGTAATTTGAGGTTAATTATGGATATCTGTGATAAAGCCATGGTGTTTTTGTACTGGGAACTGATTATTGAAATTTATATACATAAAGTAAGAAACATTGATATTTTAGCCCGGTTTATTAATTATCTTATATAGAAGGTAGAAGCAACACAATTTTGAAATTAAATACTTGCAAATTAATGCTTATATTTTGTAATTAAATACTCTAAGTTTGTTTAAAAAATACTGAACAGAGCTACTGAACTATATACATCATTCAGAAAAGGGAAATCTATTACTTTTTTTCCTATAAATTCAACATAATTATATTTTTACTGATCATTCAGCTAAAAGGCTAAATGTTAACTTTCCAAAAGTGAAAAAACGTGAATTCATTCTGCACTTAAAGTTTTGGATTTCTCTGAGGTACGAAAAACGTCTATTAATTATCAGAATTACTACTAAAGGTGAGGGGATTGGATTCTCTCCAGTTTTATGATTTTATGAGAGCATAAAATTATTTGATTGACTGTGGTTTCTTTAAAAGTTTGTAATACCCAAAGTGATTCACATCCAGAGAGTATCTTCTGTTTATGGGAACATTATTTTTAATATCATTAATATTACCCATAATACTAAGCTACCATTTTTAGTACCCTGTTAGGCATTGTATTAAGGTTTTTATATCAAGTCCTAACAACCACCCTACCAATTTTTAAAAATTTTATCTGCATTTTATAGATGAGAAAGGCAAATCTTAGAGAAACTAACTTACGTTAGATTCTCCAGTTAGTAAACAACAATTAGTTAAGATTTCTCTCCATCCTACATGCCTGACTTGAAAAAGCCCATATTCTTCTAGCTGCGTCTTGCTATATTGATAGAATAACCCTTAAAAACATTTTTCAAAAGTATATGATAATATTTTAAACTTTGTATATTAGACAAGTTCATAGGCCTACTAACACTTTCTCTTAAAAATGAACTTATCTGTTGAAAATTTTGGGAAAGAATGTATATTGTAAAGACATCGAAG
>NW_012152630.1:79957-81481 GCF_000956105.1 Propithecus coquereli | reverse complement strand
TATTTATCTGTATGCATCTATTATTTTTGATATTCTTCATTTCTTTGGGTAGATTCAGATTTCCATTTCATATTATTTTCTTCCTCTGGGTGGGGTTTTTTTAATACTTTTCATAATTCAGGTCTGATAATAATGGATTGTTTCAGTTTCTTTTCTTTTTATCTTTTGTTTGAAAGTTATTTTTCCTGGGTGTAGAATTCTCTGTTGACAATTTTGCTCTTTCATTACCTTAAAGGTGTTTCTCCATTGTCTTCTAGCTTATATTGTTTTTAACAAGAAATACGCTATCATTCTTATCTTTATTACTCTGAATAATGTCTTTTTTATGTTTGTTTTTAAGGTTTTTTTCTTCCTTAGTAGTTTTGAGCAATTTCATTAGGGTTGCCTCGTTGTAGTTTTCTTCATGTTTTACCGACTTGGAGATCATTAACCTTGGATCTGTGGGTTTATAGTTTTACTCAAATTTGGGAAAATTTCAGCCATCATATCTTTAATTTAATCTATTTGTCTTCTCTCATGCCTCCTTTGTGGATTCTGATTAATATATTAATTTACTTAAAGTTGTCCTAGGGTTTACTGATATTCAATTTATTTTTTCTCTATATTTTATTTTGAATATTACCTGATGGAATTTTTTTCAAATTCAATAACTTTTTCTTCTCCTACACCTAATCAGTTGTGATTCCATTCAGCATATTTTTAATCTCATATATTTTAGTTTGCATCTCTAGAAATTTAAATTTTTAATCTTTTTTAAAATCTTCCATTTCTCTACTTAACCTTTTCTTTCCATTCTTGAACGCATCTTACATATGGCTAAAAAATATTTTAATGTCCTTGTTTATTAATCATATTGCTTATTAAATTTGTGTCTGTTTCAATTAATTTATTTATTTTTCTCATAATGGGGTATATTTCCTGCTTCTGTGCACTCGTGGTGATTTTTTATTTGATATCAGACATTGCAATCTTACCTTGTTGGGATTTTGCATACCTATAAATATTCTTGAACTCTATACTGGAATGCAGTTAAATTATTTGGGAACAATTATATACTCTTGATGCTTGCCTTTAATCTTTGTTAGGTGGAATCAGAGCAACCCTTACTCTAAGGCTATTTTTTCTCCACTAATGAGGCCATACCCATCTGAGTATTCTTAATAATGTCCTTAAAATTGAGAGGTGTTTTTCCTCATCTGACAGGTGAGAACACAGATTATTCTCAGTGTAGTGTTATCTCTACTGAATTGTCCCTCTCATCCTTTTGGGTGTTTCTTTTTCTGAACTCAGTTTACACATATGCATCTACTGATACGTACTCAGCAGAAAAGTAATGGGGACCACTGTGAAGATTTCTGTAAGTTTTCTGTGGGAAGCTCTCTCCTCTATAATACTCTATCTTGTGAATTCTAGCTTCCTTGGCCTCCTGGAACTCAAACCTCCATCTTCTCAAATTTGAGTAACTGCTAGGCCATGTGTGTGTGTTCTCTCTCACTGTGAAATGGAAACTCTTTTAGTCATTAA
>NW_012152630.1:77336-79907 GCF_000956105.1 Propithecus coquereli | reverse complement strand
ATTCAATGAAATTCTAAAGGAAAATCCCAATATTTAAAGGAGATGAAACTAATTCAGAAACTTCTCAGAGAATTTGACTTATTGGGGGAGAATACTTTATTATTTGCAGAAAGCTTGGAATAAATCTTCAAGTGTAAAGGGGTTCTAATGAGAATGGTTTGAAAATTACTATTTTTACAAGACTATTTCATAGATGTACTGACAGAAAATGTGGTGCCTCAGGAGAATAGGATTTTTCTCTTATGCCTTTGAATCCTTCTTTGGCCCACTTTTCCGTGAGGACAGGAAGGATGGGTATTTTACCCATACCTTAGTTTGAAGAACAGAAAAAAGTTCTGGTCTGTTTAGTCTAAATCGTCAATACCATGGATGATGCATAGTTCTGTGCACTTGACTTCCCATGAATATTTTTCAAGGAATATTAATAGATCAATTACTCAGTATAGTAAACATATTCATAAATCTTTTATTGCAGAAACAATGATAATTTTTAATAGTATGTCTCCTATTAGATGGATATTAGAAGTCCCTCTCAAGACTTATTTTAGCCCATGGTGTTAATGAACATATATATATACACACACACACACACACACACACACACACACACACACACAAACACACATATACACACGTGTGTATGTGTATATGTGTGTGTGTGTATATATATATACATACACATTAATATGCTATTGTGCATTTCTTATCACTGGAGGGAAGATAATACAACAACTCTAGTAATGACACCTAATGAAAGAAAGCATTTGATTTTTGCAACTATGTACAACTCTGTATAGATTAAACACTCGACCTTTTCCCATTCAATCTCTTCAAAGCTACTTGCTCTCCTGTTTCCTTAGGTTAAGTGTGATGAGAAACAGACCCAGGGGTTGTGAACTTTTCTGGGATGAAAGATGCCATATGACTAAAATATTGTGTGATTAATGCACATTCATCTTGCTTTTGATAGCATTCAGTGTTGATTCAAGTTTTTGAAGTAATTAAAAAACCTGACTTGGTGAGTTACTGCTATGTGTGGTTTGAACTGTTGTGATCTCTGGAATATTTTGTGCTCACATGATTTAAGGAGTTAGCTTGTAGTACATGACTTCAGTTCTTTTGCTGTGTCTTATTCCAAAGTTCAGCTAATAAAGAACACCCTGTTTGAGTTTCAGCATTAGATTTCTCTATTCAGCGACTCCTTAGAAATGCATAAGACAAGAACAGATAGGCACAAGCCCCTACCTGGGAGAGGAGGCAGCTCCAAGAGTCATCACACAGGTGCAAGGACGTATTTGAGCCATTACTATGTGTGCACACTAGAACCCATCTTTCTGTGTAAGTTCTCTCACACCTGTCTGTGAAACCTCCTTACCTGTATTCCCTATTCCCCACTTCATTTTAGAAGTCCTATGTCTGCACTGTTACAACACACTGTAATGAAGGGAAGATACATCTATTTGTAGGAATTTCATTCTACAATGTGTTACATTTAGCTTCTATGATTCTTACTATTTTGTAATCCCTATAGAGAATTTAGGGACTAACATTTATCATTTTTTTGCCTTATATGCCCACATGGCAACCCCCACTGCCCTAAAACTGAGAATAGTGCCTGTTTGACACACAGTGAAAGTAATCAAATTAACGTTAAATGGTCTCTGATCATAAATAGTTTATAAATCATTTAAAAAAACAAGGCCAAGCACTGAGTTTTCCCTCATGTATTATTGACCTTAAGCACAAAAGGAGATAATAATTCTTTGGAATCTCTTGATTCTTAAGTCTAGGTTAAATTAAACTGTATTGTTTAAGAGCTTATTGATATATTACTGACCCACAATAAGGCAGACACATTTAGGATCTGATAAGTTTTGACATATGCATGTACACCCTGAAACCATCAACACAATTACAGTTATGAACATGTCTATCTTGCCTCAAAAAGTCTCCTCATATACCTTTGCAATATCTCTTACTCTTGTCCTTGCACACCCCCAAACTTAGGCAAACAGTGACCTGCGGCACCTCCACATGTATAGCATCCCAGAAGCTCTCCAAACTTCCTTAATTTATGGATTTTTATGGAAACTTCATCACATAGGCATAATCAATTATTAACTCAATCTCCTAAAGAATGGAAGGGGAGCCTGAAATTTCCAAGCTTCTAATCATGGCTTGGTCTTTCTGGTGAACAAACACCATCTAAGAGACCACTAAGAGTCACCTTATTAGGACAAAACTTGCTCCTATCATTCATGAATTCAAGGGATTTAGGAATCCTATGTCAGGAACCCAGGGTCAAAGATCAAATAGTAGAACAGAAGGTCCCCCTTGTCTCTATTCACAAGGGTTTTAGGAGCACTGTCTTAGGAAGTAGAGGCAGAAATCTATCTATCTATTAATATTTATTATTTCACAGTTACTTAGTTTGATGTTAATATAGTCACTCCAACACTGTTTTAATTAGTGCTAGCTTGGTATATCATTTTTTATCCTTTTACTCTTTACTTGATTTTTCTTTATATTTAAAATGGGTTATTGTAGGCAGCATATAATTGGTTGTATTTT
>NW_012152630.1:72738-73637 GCF_000956105.1 Propithecus coquereli | reverse complement strand
TTTCACTTAGTTCAAATCTTTCATCTCCTAAATTTCACAGAGCCCAAGTTCACCAGGTAGGTTTTAGTCTCTTCTCCTTCTCCCTCTCCTCTTCTTCTTCCTCCTCCTCCTTCCTCTCTCTCCCCCCCCCACACACATACACACACTCACTTTTACTGTCTCCCTTATTTCTTAATTTAATTTAGGCTAACTTACAAAATAAGTTGTCCTTCCTTAAACTTCTGCTTATTTCATGCATCAAACACAGATCACACATCATTTAAACTACCAAGTAGATCTTTACAAAGGGACTGATTTAACCTTTATTCTATTTCATTCTATTTTTTTTTTTACTCACAAACTCTGGCATGTTTGAATTATAGGTCGCCAATAGAAATAAAATAATTAGATAGTGGATTATTGATTACCATGTGGAGAAGAATGTGTTTCATCACTTGTAGAAAGACTACCTCGTGCATATGCCTGGTGTGAACCAGTATTATTTACGAGTGCAGAGCAATCTGAAAATGTCATTATGGAAGGAATGTGCCCCTGGTTGCTATAAGGGAGGCAAAGCCTGATTTTCTCCTTCACCTTGAAGTCAGTCAGCCCAATGTCTGCTATTCTCCAACTACAGGAAGGCATTACAAATGTAATCAAAAAATGATTTTGTTGGATGTCTGACAGAACAGTTCCTACTGAGAAGGTAGGCACAGTAAAAAGAAAAGTAGTTTAAGATACATCATATTAGTGGAAAGTACATTTGCAAAGAAGTCTCTTGAATCATTTTCAGAATCATGAACAAACTTGAAACCTGAGTCACTGTGAACTGAAAATACTCTAGAAACTTTGTGGTGATGGCAATTTGGGCTAACAGCTAAGAAGGTTACATGGTGATCAGATTCTCGTTTTTTCTCACC
>NW_012152630.1:67823-69060 GCF_000956105.1 Propithecus coquereli | reverse complement strand
ATTTTCTATTTTGCTTGGAGAGTACACTAATATACTCTATAAGATATCCATCATTTTTAATGAATTAACTTGTTTTATGGCTATGATGGTTAATTTTATGTGTCAAATTGGCTAGACCACAGTACCTAGATATTTGGTCAAACATTATTCTATATGTTTCTGTCAAGTCATTCTTTTATATATGATTAACATTTAAATCAGTAGACTTCCTTCCATAATGTGAGTGAGGCTTATTCAGTCACCTAAAGGCCTTAGGAGCAAAAAAGTTGACTTCTCCTGAGGAAGAAGGAATTCTGTCAGCTGCCTGTCTCCACACTGGAGCTGCAACAGCAACTCTTCCCTGAGTATCCAGCCTGTCAGCATAGCAGATTTGGAATCTTGGACTTGCTAGCCTCCATGATATTGCATGAGTCAATTTCTTAAAATCTCTCTCTGTCCAGCCACCACATGCATCCTATAACTTCTGTTTCTCTGAAAATCTTCGAATAATACAAAAGCCCAGCATATGTTCTGTCTTGGTGAATGTTCCATGTGCTCTTCAAAAAATGTGAGCCTTGTGTGTGTGGTGTAGTTCTATAAATGTCAATTATTTAGTTAGTTGTGTTTTGAGGTCAACTTGTTCTATTAAATAATAAGAGGGATGTGAAAGTCTTCAGATATAATTAGTAGATTTATCTATTATTCCTCCTTGCAGTTTATCAGTTTTTGCTATACATCTTCAAAGCCCTGTTACTAGATACATACACATTTATGATTATATCTGTCTTGATGAATTTACCACTTGATTATTATGAAATGTCCCTTATGGCTCCTGGTAATATTCCTTGCTATTAATTATAATTTTTCTAATACTAATATAGTCACTCCAGCTTTCTTATAATCAGTGTTTGCATTACATACATATCCCATTCTTTTGGTCTTAATTTAATGTTTTCTTATTTAATGAGTTCTTTATTAATAGTATATAATTTTGCTTTATATTTTTATTCATTACAAAAATATCTTCCACTTAAGTGGAATGATTAGATTATTTTAAGCCAATGTAATGATGAATATGTTTGGTTTTAAATCTCGAATTTTGTTATTACTTTTCACTTATCATTTTTTGTTCTTTTTTTCTGTCTTCTTTTGAGTTGAGTCTTTTGAAGATTCCATTTTATTTTCACCATGTTTTCTCATTGGTTTTTAGGAATTTAATTAGAACTGTCTTGGTGCCTTTGTTTTGTTTGGTTGGTTG
>NW_012152630.1:66011-67773 GCF_000956105.1 Propithecus coquereli | reverse complement strand
AGACTTGGACACCAGCAACATTTTAACTACTCCTAAATGATCTCAATTTTTTTCCTTTCTAAGCATTTACTTTTTGGTATAATACAGCACGATAACTAGTTTTAGGTAGAGTCATGTGAACAACAATTATAAACAGGATGCCTTTAGTCTAGTTTCTAAATTGCAGGGAAGGACCATTTCATTAATGTATTTTATTCCATGTCTTGCTTATTCTGGAGAAAGTTCCCTCTTCTTGGCTTCTGTTGCTCTCCAGGAGTATTGTAATACGACACTCAATCTCTATCTATAATTTTAATTTTAATTTTGCCACTCCATGTAGGCTAAGGAGGAAACCAAAGAGAACCACTCCTTGTTTTGTACCTACCCAATCTTACACCAACTGCTTAAATGCTATTTTTAAATTAATCTTTAGCTATTATTTCCTGAAAAAAATGATTTCTTTAATAATTTAGTGAATAGCAGTGTACCTTATATTTCAAGAGTGATGTTATCCCTTGATATTTGTATAATAGGACATCAAAATAAGTATGGACATATACTAGATGTTCAATGCATGATTGTTGTGTGAATAACTGAGCTTATACTGTATATAATGTATGCAGGCATGAGTAAGTTAGCAAGACTAAGCTTCAATCCTTAGTCTGTCTGCCAAGCTTCAGCATGGATGCAGTAGCCTGGTGGACACATGCCATGACATGACAAGTAGCTTCCTTCAATATTAATATGAGCAAAACACTACACAGAAATTATACATACTACATTTTATGTTCATTTAGGAACTTCCTTTTATTCCTCACTAGAGAATTAGAAAATCCTGAGCAAGATATGACTGGAAATTTTATTTCTAATTTCAGCATTTGCACACAAGATTAGAGAACATACAGTTTCCTAGAGAAACTTTATTTATTTATGCAGACTTCCAGCTTCAGCCTTGAAAGGAAGCTGATTTTATGGTTCTGGAGAGCATTCCTAGTATCTTCAGTTCTAATTATTAACCCAGATGACTCTGATAGAGGAGGTCCCTGGGCCATGGCCCTGCTGATTTTGATGGGTATTGCTTGTGTTAAAGACTTTACCATCAATTGCAGAAATTTCTCAATTTTGCAGTCATTTTAAGCTCAAATGTTTATTTTTCTTTATTGTAAGATAAAAAGACACATAACTTCAAAAAGCCAGTTTGCACAGAAGTCTCTTTTGACTCTTCTCTAGGTAAGAAGAAATTAGCATTGTCATCCTATGTTCCCATTTATATTTTTGTTTTCATGATTCATTTAATATCTAAGACTCAGTGGAACTCACCAAGAAATAAAGGTAATTTATATAAAAATATTTCCCATAAAAATACAAATGGCTTAAATATCCCATCATGGTCTAATGTAATATGTATATGCCATTAACTGGAATGGATTATATATATTTTAATGTCATCAGTTACTAAAACTCCCTGTCATATGATGCATGAAGCCTTTCATGAGAGGTTATATTGCCCCTGAGGAGACAAAAAATGGTTTATGATGGGCAAAACATCACACTCTTTGAACTGCAAATACATACACACACACACACACACATATACACAGAATATAAACAGATATATAGAGATATGTAGTATATCTGTGTTAGCAAAATTTTAGAAAAGGGCATTAGGGGAAATTATCTAAAATTGGTATTTTAAGGGGATAATAAGGAGAAAAAAAGATTGTTGACATATGCTGTTTTGATATTTGTAACTTTACTTTCTAATAGGAATTTCATTTTTTAA
>NW_012152630.1:57853-61997 GCF_000956105.1 Propithecus coquereli | reverse complement strand
GCCACAAATGGTTTCTATTTGTATAGAATTATATTCTGCTCTGTATCTGTTAGTTTTACTTTCTGCTTGAGTAAACACTATGATAATTCCCATAGTTGGTGTGAACTAAAAGTGATTTCCTATTTGGTTGACATGGATGTCTCTCTGCATAACTTTATTAAATATTCCCTTGTACTGTTAACATCTCAAGTTTTAAAGCTTAAGCATTTTGTGCCATTTTTAGTGCAGGCTGCATTTCTACTGTTTTTTTTTTTTAATCACTGAAAGTGATGTTCCTATTAATTGCCGTGGCTTATATTTTCCAGAATGTGCAAAGTGACAAACTATGAAAACAAAGAACAATGATTAAGAAGCTAAGCATTTGAATTTGTAAAACTAAAGGAATATGGGATTTCCTTCTTAAAGTGACTTGCAACATAAGTTATTTTGACTAAGTTAAAATATTTAATATTTATCCTCAAAAATATCCACTTTCATTCTTCAAGTTAAACAGTTTAAGATTAAAATAAACTATAACATAAAATTTAGAATGCTGTCACTTTTCCTTTTATATTTCTACTTAATTATGCTATGTCACCTGTGAAAACTTTGTCAGTGGAATAACAGAGGAAGAATTTATATGTGTGACAAGTGAGACATATAATCAAAAAGCTGTGGGTTAAATGTTTTCTATTGTCCCAGGACAACCAAAATAAATTACTTATTGATAATAACATATTTACAGAAAACATATATGATTATAAAACATAACAACTAAAAGGTCAATTTTGTCTTAACCCTAACATTTAACTAACATGTAACATGCAAAAGATATAAATTAAAATTCTTTAGATTTATTACCAGAGGAAAGAATTACTGTGCTTAGAATCTACATCAACATACCTATCTCTAAGAAATGGCACAACATTCATAGCTCGAGTGATATAAAATATACTTGGATAAAATCTTAAAGAACATCTCATTAGGAATAACCGGGATTATGGAGATACACTGAATTCAACTGAACATGTGCATTTCATTTGCTACCTTTATGCCACTACTAGTCTAGTATGCAAATGACTGTAAAACCATAATTATAGGAATTTATTATCCCCTGATGAATGTTCATGCCGCTAATAACAGTTATTAAGCATTTACACCTGTCATACATACATCACAAACCTCTAGGAGAAATCCCAGGGATTTGGTTGTGTCTTATACTGAACTACTAATAAGTTATACGATTCTTGTGACATACCATCAGCTTTCATTGCACAATTAACATAATTATTCCATATATACCCATCATGTTCTTCTTACCTTTATAAGATTTCAAAAATAAGGTAAACATTTCCTATTGCAATCATTCATGAATTTTATTTTCACATTTATTTGTTAAGGAGTCACGTAAACTACAGTTGATTATTTAATATTTTTTCAATGAACAATAATTATTAAATGATTCATGCATATTTGTTAGTATTATTTTTCAAAAAGAAATTCAGTTCCCTTAGTGTCATAAGAAATAAATTCCATTTAAATAAAAACTTCAATAAGAAATATTCTCTTCTGCTCTTCGTAAAATGAAATTTAATAAAACAATTCAGTAGCTACAAAAATTGCTATTGATCAGTCCATCAACTTAACATATTTTATTAAAAATATTGCCTTTAATAGTAATCCACACCTTATTTTTCAACATGTTCCATTATTAGTCACAAATTTAGCATTACTGATTATATTATACCTTAGATCAGTTTCTCTCTGATTAAATAAAAGTATGTTGCCTACTCCCTTACCACTGATGAAGCTAGGGTAAAATTATTACTTAAAGTCAGTTAGATTCCAGTGCATGTACCATTTGACCTCATTAAAATAAATATGTTTTTCAATACTCATTAATAATATTACCATTAAATTATTCTGTGGTTCTTGGTAGAAACAATAGTTTATATTTACTAGTAAATAATTTATTTTTGATCCTTAATTTTGAGTTTAGACCAAATTCATTCTTATATCAACCATGGATTTCTAAAATGCCTAGAAATTCTAATATTATCATGTGACTGAGGCTCAGGCAAAGAAATCCAATGTGATTGTTCTTTGAAATGTTCCTAATAAGGACACATTTTCATCAGAGGAAATTCTTCTTTCTTGATGTTTTAAAGAAAACCATTCCCACCTTCCTTCATTATTTCTATTGATTTTTCTGCCAAACTCTGCTACTTGAATGGCCATTGTTTAACTTTGGCAGAAGGATGTTATTTTTTCTTCTTAAGAACAAGTCATCAAATTCATCCAGTAGGTAAGATTTCTCATTGAATTTGGGCTGTGACATTATCCCTTTTTTCAGAAATTTTGTATTTTTAAGATTCCATTAACAGAGCCTCAGTGGTATACATCCAAAGTCATAAGCACACATCTATATTTCATATTTTCATGGTGAGTACTCAACCCTCAGACATACTCTATAATATTCTGTACACAAGACAGAGTCTTACGGTGGCTACAATGTGAGTATTTCCTCTGATTACAGAATCGTTTAATGTTGCATCTAAGAGAGCATATCTAAATACCTAAGTATCAAAGCTAATTAAATTTATAAATCTAATATATAAAAAACCATTTTATATCTGGAAATAAGTTTTTTAGAAACCAGAAACTACAGTAATAGTGTGGAAAGTTGTCAGGGTGATGGGGGGATGAAGACTTTGGTGATAACATATACTCTGAGCACCAACTAACAAGTAAACTCAGTTGAGATAACACACTAGAAACAAGATTATTATTATAATATTTATTAGTTAACTCTTTTATCCATTTAAAAACATTAATGTGTTTTGAAAATAATCATTAGGCAAAAAAAGAACTGTGTAATTGCTAAACAATTACAAAGTTTACACCCAATGTATTATTTTAATTTAGGCACAATTTTTGTCATTTTATTCCCCTTTATTCTTATCTCATTGAGCCAATTTATAGACCCAGATATTAGTTCAAGATCAGAATATTATCTCAGAATACATTTTATAAGAGAGTTAATTCATTGTACAGACATCTCTAAGCAGAAAACATGTCCCCTAATTGTAGTAGCTCATAAAATAGACATAATGAAACCAAAGCCTTAGTCACTCTCTCAAGTAAGCAATGAAAATTAATGCTCACAAATCAAAGAGAAATGGTTCCTATTTTTCTCTAATCAAATAAAGCTCTCCCTCCACACCATTTACAACACCCTGGGGCCTAAATTTTAGGCACAGATGGAGCACTCCAAAGAAAATGGGCCACAGAAGATTAAAAAGCACAATCAGTAGTAAATCCCCAGGCTTCAGAGTCACATATTTTGAGTATTCCCTTCTAATCCCAGAAGATTATAGTTATTAAAGATAATATTTTTGGATCTGACACATTCGCTTTCTGTTTAAAAGCACCAGGGGTGAATGCCAATATTATCATTACTATTACTAATACTATGACTACTTGGACTGCTGCTGCTGTTACAAAGTATAGATTATGTGTCTACTTTCAGGTATAAAGAACTGTTCACTACTCCCTCTTTTTAAGACATTAATTGCTTTTGGCCATGACTGAGTTACAATGACTGACATCTGGAATCCACTTAGGAGAGATTTGTTATTAGTAGCTCAAATTGTTGATCTTACTTTTGCAGCCATTGTTACTTTGAACAAAATCGCCTTCTTTCTCCAGGTTCCCAAAAGTAAAATATCTGGGCATAGCTATATGCTGCTGGATTAGTTATTTTAGTATTATTATTATTTGAGCATTCAGAGTAGTTTGTGTGCAAATTATGAATCTGCATATATCTTCAAAGATTTTCTGTCATGTTTTACTTTAACTTATAGGTCTTCTTAACACTAACTTTACTTAGCAGAATCTCAATAAACAGCATAGCTTAAATTATACAATAAACGACTTTAATGAATAAATCGAACTCTGAGGATAATCTTGCAATAGTTTTCTGAGGGGAGCTAAGTATGTGTGCAGATTTCTTTTAGTGGTATCATGTTTATGCCTGCATTATCAAATTATAGGTATTATAGACATTGAAAAAAAGAATCACTTAATAGAATATCAATTCATATTAATAGAAACAATGGGAGAGAAAATCCATTGTCTCTAAGTTTTGTTTACTGTTTTTAACTGT
>NW_012152630.1:45236-46618 GCF_000956105.1 Propithecus coquereli | reverse complement strand
AGTTCTTTTTTTGTCATTTCAATTCTTTCATTCTCTTTTTATATGTTTATATATTTCTTTAATATGTGATCATGATGGTAACAGCTGTTTTAACATCTTATCCACATATTCTATCACTATTTCATTTCTGAAACTGTTTTTATTTATTGTTTTTTCTCCTGGCTTTATCGGATGCCATACATTGTTAATTTTATGCTTTTGGATATTGAGTTTTTCTTCTTCCCTTTAAAGAAAGTTGAGCTATTTTTTTTCTGGTAACATGTCCCTTGTGGTTCAATTTGTTCTTTTGAGGCTTGTTTTTAAGTGTTGATAGCCAGATATAATGTGACATTTTTTCTATGGATAAGTGAGCACGCTAAGATATGGTCCTTCTAGGATCTCTACTAAATTCTCTGAGGGACCAAGGAAGACTCTCCACTAATTACCTGTGTGAACTGGGAATCACTGAGGTCTCAGCATTCTGGTTATTTCTTACATCAGCATCATTGTTCTTTGCCCTAAGCATACACATTTTACTCTTCAGCAAAACTCAAGGTGTGCCCTATACAGATTTCTGCATGGCTCCCAGGGCTCTGACCTCTGTCTTTCAAACTCAGCAAGCTCCCTGTGCTTTACTTGGGGTCTCCCTTCTGTTCCAAAATGTGTCTACATGTAGATAGTTGGAGTGATCATGTGACTCACTTCATCTTACTCCCTGATTTCAGGGGTCACAATCCTGTAACACCTGTAATCTAATGTCTGAAAATAATTGTTCAAGTTTTCGGTTGAGCAGAGCATAAATGTAAATCTGCTCTTGTTATTCCATCATGGTTAGAAGAAATTTTTTTACTTGGCAAAACATAATTTGGGTTATTTCCTAAATCTTATTTTGTTTAATCTTTAAATAAAACGGGTTTTGTGTTTGTTTACAAATATGTATTTCAATTCCCAAGAATCTACTCTTATTTTCTTTTACCCTCTTTCATAGCAGCATGCTACTGATTTTAGTAGAATAGAAACATCATCTTGAATCTCTCTCAGGGTATTCATCATTAGGATGTTTTTAAAGCATTCTCTAGTTGTTTAATAACCTTTGGTCTCTATAGCTAATTTTATTCCATTTCTTTATAGTGTTTCTTTTAATGCATATATTTATTTGTTGTTCATACCTGACAACATGAATTTGGGGCCTCACAAGACATTTTTGGGCAGTGAAGAAATTTTTTAGGAATTTTCTAGGTTGTCATTTCTTCTATTCAGTTAATCATTACTGAAGCTCTATCCTAATTCTGCTAGTGGTTTTCACCTTCCTTCTATGCATTACACTGGATACATTCTCTTTAATACATATTTGTTGTGATTTCAATTGGAAGCAAGAAAGGCTAATTATGCATGCTCAGTTT
>NW_012152630.1:20074-40846 GCF_000956105.1 Propithecus coquereli | reverse complement strand
CTTAATAGAATATCAATTCATATTAATAGAAACAATGGGAGAGAAAATCCATTGTCTCTAAGTTTTGTTTACTGTTTTTAACTGTCCAAGAAAACTGGGCCTTAATTATTAATATATCCACTGGGAGATTGTCTTCATAGATGATGATTCTGGAAAATTCCCTTAATAATGAGACTATTATCATCCTTTTATCAGGATTTCAGTCAGAATTGTATTAGTTTTGGCCAATGACTGCTTAAATACAGAACAAGGAAAATTATAGAAAATATCAAAATCAATTGTAAAGAAGAAAGTAGAGCTATGAAGAGAATTCCCATTTAAAATCATGTTCTATTCTCATTTTCGTTACTATATCACACATTTCTATCAACATAATTGTCTAGTAGTGTCTATAACTTTACCTCTGTTACAATGGTCAGTGAAAATATGATAGTTTCTAGGAATTATCTAATTATTTATATAGAATATAGTTCACCTTTACTGGTCTTTCTTTGGAGAATAAAATAGGGATGTAGAATAGCATTAAGTTTGGGCCTACCATCAGAAAAACACAGTTTCTAATTCTAACTCTGAGTTATACTAACTGTGCCATCTTGTGAATGTGATCACTTCTTTCACCTCTTCTGTGAATAGGAACTATAGTATATGTCTGGTAAGCTTATAAGGATTTGGTAAGTTAATAAGTGCAATGCATTTAGCATATTGCTCAATAAGTTATAGCTACTATTATTCTATCCTAATTCCCACTTAAGTTGTGGAATGATTGCAGGATGAGACAGGTTATGAAGCAATGTGGTTGTTCTTCTAGGCCAGTGGCCCTGTGGGAATCACAAGTTCCCATTATTTTCTGCATATAAATATTCTGAGAACATATTTTCCTAAAGACACAATTGAGCTTAGGAAAATGAAGAATTATGAACAAATAGTTTGATCAAAAGGCTAGCAAAATATCAAAGGATATCAAAATAATTTGATCAAAGAGGCTACTTTTAATAATGTTCACAGTCATTTTATTTTATGTAATAGCTGCACTTGTTTTATGTTCAAATTGTAGGCATGTAAAAAATTAATACATATGTGACATTCATGGAGTTTGTTTTAACTTTTACTTAATTTACCTGGTATGTCTTCCTTTTAAGAAAGGAGAAACAAGAACAAAAATGGTGAGAATCACTCATAATTATTTCATAATTATAACGGTGATGAGAAACGTGCTAAAGGTGGCTGATTCTACTGTCTGTGATTGTCTATTAACTGTCCAAGAATACTCATGTTCTGTACTTTAATTTTAATATTCAAGATTACATAAGATGAGATCCAGTTCTGACTCTATGTACCTTTTGCTACTGTTTGCTGTTGTTTTGCTTTGCTTTGCATCTTTGCCTGTCACTGACTTTCTCAAGAGTTTGTCCTGGGAAAATGTTGTGTTTTGTGACACCTCTACTTTGAGTGCTTACAATGGCTACATCCTCAGAAGAGAATTTATATTCATCGGTGCGGGACCAGTCCCATATTGACAGTCTCTTCTCTGAATGTTTGTTCTTCATCTTTGCTTTACCTGAAACAGTCATCACCTGAAAATGCCATTTCTCCAGGGTGTGGGGACAATTTTTGTTTTTTTCTTCTTCTCATACTCTGTGTATCTTACAGTTGGGGAAAGGGTAGATATTTGCTCTACTGATTTCTCAACACAAAGCATTTTTCCTTTCTATTCAACATAAAAGTCTTGCTCCTTTAACACCATCATCTTCTCTGGTCTGTCATACACTGGGTCCCAGCTCAATCTCTCCAAGGAAGATGAAAGGAGCTGTCTATACATGTTGTCTCCACTTTTGTATCCTAATCTTATTTTTATGAATTGTTTTCAAATATACAACAAAGGTAGAGAAGAGTAGAATTCAATATTTTAAAAAACACACACAACCTCATGTATACAACTACCTAGTTTTAACAGCTCTTAACATTTTATCAACATTATTTATTTCTTCTCTTTCTCTCCTTTCCTTTCTTCCTCCCTTTCTCCTTGTCTCCCTTCCTCCCTCTCTCCTTTTCTCCCTGCCTGCCTTCCTTCCTTCGTTGATTTTTTTCTTTTCTTTCTTCTCTGTTTTTCTTTTTCTCCTTTCTTTTCAGAAATACAATAGTACATATAGTAAAATCTTATGTTCTCCTATGTCTCCCTCTCAGATGTTCTCTTCTTTCCCTCTTTTAAGAATTTTCCTTGGTCAGGAGGGGTGGCTCACACCCATAATCCTAGAACTTTAAGAGGCTAAGGTGAGGCAGAATTGCTTGAGACCCCCTTGAAGATAAGCCTGAGGTCATACTGAGAACCATTCCCTACAAAAAATTAAAAAATTAGCTGGGCATGGTGGCACACACCTGTGGTCCCAGCCACTCAGGAGGCTGAGGCAGGAGAATTGCTTAAGCCCAGGAGTTTGAGGTTGCAGTGAACTGTGATGATGCCACTGTGCTCTAGCCTTGCCTAGAGTGAGACCTTATCTCAAAAAGAAAAAGAATTATCCTGAGATTGATATTATTATGTATATGCATCTTTTTAAACCTTTCCTATCTATGAATCTATTTTGTGTATTTTCAATTTTTTTTATAAATAATAAAATTCTACAATTTGCTTTTGCTCAATAGTATGCTTTGAGATGTATTTTTGTTAATATTTGCATGCTACTTCTTATGTTCATGTTTAGTTTTCTCACATTTTTATTCTAAAGTGGAATATTTGGATTTAAAATGTGTGCATATATTGAACTACATTAGATAGTCTGAAATTTCTCATAAATGGTTGTTCCATTTATAATCCTAATTTCAGTGTAGGAAAATTCTAGTGTCTCTATAGCCACATCAATATTTGGTTTTGTCTCACTTTTTACATTTTTGTCAATCTGATGGATACATGATAATTTCTCAATGGTATGCAAAACATTTCATTCCAATATGGGTTCTGTCACCATAGGACAAAGGAATTTCTTTTTGTAAAGATTACCATTAGCCCCCAAGTTGATGTATGTAATAGACACATTTCAAGCTTCACCTTTCTCAGTAGCATTTAAAACAGTTGACAGGCCAGGCGCTGTGGCTGACGCCTGTAATCCTAGAACTCTGGGAAGCAGAGGCGGGTGGATAGTTTGAGCTCCGGAGTTCAAGACCAGCCTGAGCAAGAGCGAGACCCCGTCTCTACCAAAAATAGAAAGAAATTAATTGGACAGCTAAAAATATATAGAAAAAATTAGCCGGGCATGGTGGCGCGTGCCTGTAGTCCCAGCTACTTGGGAGGCTGAGGCAGGAGGATTGCTTGAGCCCAGGTGTTTGAGGTTGCTGTGAGCTAGGCTGATGCCACAGCACTCTAGCCCAGGCAACAGAGTGAGACTCTGTCTCAAAAAAAAAAAAAAAAACAGTTGATGATTTGTTTCCCTGATTACTGAATCATCAATGTTTACTAAATGAATAAGTAAATGAATAGGCAGTACTTGATATTTGTTGAAAGAAATAATCTCTCAACCAACAAAGCAAAATGACTCTTTTATCTTTCTTTCAAACTCAAAAAAATTTATTTCCTAAAGTATTCGTTAGATGCCTACTAAGTTATATTAATAGTATGCATGATAGACAGACATAAAAGATTCAATGAAGCCATTCTTATCCTTTCAGTATGGAACAGGACTTGGAGTAATATACACTTAATAAATATGTGCTTAGCCAATAACATAACAAACTTGATCTCTTCTTCTCAAAGTACCTTTTATATTGCAAAATTACATAACTTTAAATACTTTATTTTCTGACTTCTGTAGAAAGTTTGTGTCAAAAAGTATGGACTTTGTCTTCTTTATTTTATATACTTAGGGTATAGAATAGTTCCTGATGGAGGGCAAACATTACAAAAGTCAATAAGTATTTATTGAACATATGAATAAATTGGAAAGTAAAAAAACAATGTCTATAAAATATCTGTTCTAATGAGGCTTCAAATGAAATTTAAGATGTGTCATTCTCTATCTAATATCTTTCAATGATAACTAGAGAAATGATCTATTTAGAATTTAAACCATGTAGAGAAGTGCATCAGTTAATACAATCAAAATACAGGTATTTTTCTGAAAATGGATGGGCAAAAGAAAATGTAGGAAAACCCTGTGCCTCTTCATGTGCATTTGGATGTCAGTGTTGAGCATTCCCTGGACCTCACAGGAGCAGATCTCAATGCTGGCTTAGTGCATTTGTGGACTGATTTTTCAAACTCAGCTCCCCCACGGTTGGGTTCCTGAGTCAACAGCAAAAATAGTCTTTGTCACACAAAACACTCTTCTTCATGGTGTGTCTATTCCTAAAATGCAGCAATTTAAATTTCATCACTTTGATTTAAAACGCATTGGAACATGGGGCATATTTAAGTGCAAATTGTTTTAGAAAATGTAACCTTAAGTGGTAGTCTTCAAATACAAGAGATTATTTCCTCACATTCCTCTCATATAGTAAGTGTTAAATAAATGTCTATGACATTATTAAGCTGTAAGTTCCTAGGATGCTGTTCAAAGAGGAATTTTTGGTAAAAAGCAGAATATAAAATCTACAGGCTTCTAAAATTGGGGAAATTCTTAGTATAGGTTACTAAAACAAAAAATACCATAGAATTAAAAAACAAACATTTGTTCTTCACAGTTTTGAAGGCTGAGAAGTCCAAGATGAAGGTGCCAGACAATTTCATTCCTGGTGAGGACCCTCTTCCTGGTTTGGAGAGCAATACCTTCTTATTGGAAAAAGAAATCATCTCTCTCCTCTCTCTTCTTATAAGGGTACTAATCCCATTAGTGGAACCCTCATGACCTCATTATCTCCTAAAGGCCTCACCTCAGAATACTATCACACTTGGGATTAGCATTTCAACATATGAATGGGGGTGGGGAGACAAACATTCAGTCCATAGCGAGGAATAATGGTGAACTGGTGGGGGTAGGAAAGAAAGGAGTTTCTAAATGCTAGATCATTTGATAGTCAGCCTTGCCTATACCAGAATAATTCAGAAGATCTTTACAGAAATAAATCTCAAGGCCTAGTGTCGTGGCTCACGCCTGTAATCCTAGCACTTTGCGAGGCTGAGGTGGGAGGATTGCTTGAGGACAGGGGTTTGAGACCAGACAGAGCAAGTGCCAGACATTGTCTCTACAAAACAGAAAAATCAGCCAGGCATGGTGGCACACAACTGTAGTCCCAGCTACTCATGAGGCTGAGGCAGGAAGATTGCTTGAGCCCAGGTGTTTGAGGTTGCAGTGAGCCCAGGCAACAGAGCAAGACCCTGTTGGAAGGAAGGAAGGAAGGATGGAAGAAAAGAAAAAGAAAAGAAAAGAAAAGAAAAGAAAAGAAAAAAAAAGAAAAGAAAAGAAAAGAAGAAAGAAATCTCAAATGATTTGTATTGATATTGAATATATTAGTTTTACCAAATGTGGGAAAAAAAAAAACAGAAACTGTAACACCAGAAACCACACTAAAACCAGGATTTTTTTAATCCCTATAGAACCATAAAAATCCTGTCAATCAAAGCTACTTCCCAGCATCAGGGCTGTAGACACCTTGACATTTAACATAACAAATCCCCCCCTTGCATTCCCAAGCCCCAGAGACATCCACTTTAGAGCTCTTAGAACATTCAAAATGAATCCAGATAATCTGATCTTTAATAACAATAGACCACCCAAAGTCAGCAGACATGATGGTAATTCATTTTTAGAACAAACTGACTTTATTTTTGACATGGAGACCCATCATCCATGAAGTCACAGGAAGAGGATTACAACCTGTGCACACTCAGTGGCCATTTATTATCGGTGAGCCCATGCCAGCAATGCGTTATTGTTAGGCTACCAAATCCACTCATAGTCTGAAGTCACCAGAAAGGAACAAAGGGCCTTAAAACAAACTTAACAAAATAACTTTAAAATTTAAGGGGAAAAATGTTAAAGAAAAGTGTATGGGGAAAGGTCTGAAGGAAACAATGAGTTAGCTAAGTCTTTGCAATTGTCAAACATTCTCCAGACACATCTATTCACCTAAAATGTATAACCATGTAAAGACTTATTGAATGAGTGTTTCCCTTGAAGATTCTAAATTCTTTCTTTAAGACAGGTATTGATCTTTAATACCTCTACCCTGCCTCTCTTCTATGGATATTTGGCTTTTAAGAAAGAAATGTGTATATTGCTGCAAGCACATCAAAAGAATGGCATTAGAGAAATGCAAGGTATGAAAGCCAGTATCTTTAAGTGAAATTCTGTCTCCTAAATTGCATGGTGTGTGAGATTGCAACCACCATTTTCTGAAAACTTTCATTAGTATCTCACAGAGCACATATATCAGTATAAAGATGAAATGTGCTGGATCAGCTAACTTAACATGCAGAATAAGAAACCAAACAAAGATAAATTAAAATATCTGAGAGGTGATAGATTGGAATGTTTTTGTTTGTTTGTTTTGGTTTGCTAATTTGTTTGTTTTTAGCTGACTGCAGGGGAGCATTAGATTTAGAAGTGACCAAAAGAGATGCATAATTAAGTAGATTTTTTGTAGTGAAATGTCAGAATAAGGAGGCCAGCAAATTCTATGTGTGAAAAAGGCAAAGATAATAAAAAATATTGATCGATCCGTATCAACCTAAGCTAGTCTGAAAGAAAAATTTATATTTCTGGAACAGTTAAAAATGTCAGATGTATTCTGCAGGTTTGGGGAAAAGTCAATGGCAAGTCAAAAGTCAAATGGCAAGATGATCTTTCTGGAGAAATTTCAGGTACAACAATGGAAATAGTAGGATCCTATTTTGATTAAAATTATTAAAAAACATTTTGTCCCTGAGAACAGTTTTTTATATAGTTCAAAGGGGAGAAGTTGGAAAAGCACTGGACACACAATGACACTGGCTCACAATTAAAGCTACAGATAGAGTCATTTGACATTGAAACAACTGACAAAAAATGATGGAACCTGAGAAGAAATTGGAGTTTATTTACAAAAGAGGGGTTATAAATGCTTTATGGCCAAAACAAAAACAAATAGAAGAGGGAATGTGTGTTCTGTACATTGGGGGGTTGGAGGGAGCAGAGGGGAGTGCAGGAGTGAGTAAGGAACCTTAATGAGTGGAGAAATAAAAAAGGGAAGTTAGATGTAGGCTTTGCCTATTTCCTCAGTTTACAACGGGCTATTCTGTAATTGAACACAAAGAAAAATAAAACATTAAATTAATATGTATATGATGTACCAACTTTACTTCTGTAATTAAATGGGAGATTTTAATGTATTTTTATCTAGAAAAATTTTAAAAAGGAACAATTTGGATAAATACTTGACAAAGGATGTCTTCGGGGCTGGGGCTGGGTAGAGAAAGCAAATGGCTCTAGAATTACGGTTGCTCTGGTAAAGGAAAAAAAAATACAGAGTTCTCAATTAAATTTGAATTTTAAATAAATAAATATTATTGATGTCATTATGCCCCATGTGGCGATTTGGATGTACTTTAACCACAAAATCACCTGTTATTTATTTAAATTCAAATTTGATTCTGTACCTTATATTTATCTGGCGACCCTATTTGGATTAAAGTTTGGGTAGAAGAGAGCAGAGCTGAGAGTTGGTGAAGAAGAAAAAATAGATGGATGCAACATGGTAGTAGGCCATAAAGGACATAGAAATTTAAATAAACAAGTGAAACAATGAGGTTTACTGTATAGTTTTAAATTAAATGGCATATAGTCCCATAATATGTCTGTTCTATATTATAGTTCCACTCTTTATTAATAAAGTCCACTACATAAAGCTTATATAAGTGGTTTGATGAATAAAAGGGTTAACATAAAGAAAATTATGGGGGGGGTGGCAAAGTCTATCTTAAAATGATGATTAAAAATCATGTGTAGTCCTGACCTCAACAAGGCTAAAATTAGAACTTTATTTCTCTCTTTTTAGTTTCTCAGAACTTGCTCTATTCTCAACATGGCAAAATGGCTGGACATATCCTCTGTTCCATTATTCAATTTAAAATTGTGCAGAGACATTTATCCACTTGCCCACAACAATTCCACAGAAGTTTCATTGAGGTGCTTTGTTTTCCCTTGAATTGTCTGCTTATTATCCCTGAATCAGATGATATGTACATGGAAAAAATGTTTTGATTGGCCAGACCTAAGATGTATGCTCCCAATTAAAGCTACAGATAGAGTCATTTGACAACGAAACAGCTGAGAAAAGATGATGGAACTTGAGAAGAAATCAGGGTATTATTTACAAATAGGGATTATAAATGTTTTATGGTCAAACCAAAAACAAAAACAAAAATAATAAAAGCAAACAAAAAAACCAATGTTTTTTTTGCAATGGTCCACTATAAACAGATTCTATCTTGCTTTAGATTTTAGGAACAAACTGACACTGTTCACTTATTTCTCCACTTCCCTTATACTAAGCTTCTAAACTTTAGCAATATACCTTATAATCCCTTCAATCTTGCTATGAAAACTGCCCAAGTGAATGAAAATGAATGAACAAATGAATGAATAGATGCAAATGCTACGTTCTAGACATGTAGACCAAAATATTTTCTGCACAAAATATCAAAAGAACTGAATCATCAGAGCAAACTTTATACTTTAAAATGATCTTGTTTAAGTTAATCACATGTGAGATAAAGAATAAATCAACAGGAAAAAAATGTGAAGCTTGAAACTTACATCTCTGGAAGGATTTGAATTGGCAGACCACTGCCACTGAATTGCTGGAGTGACCTTCAACTAGTTATTCATCTATGGAATGGGAAGAAAATCTACCTGATAGTGTTGTCATGGTGATTAAATATGACTATGTACATGCAAGTGTTGAGCACTAGTCTATAACCTCTATGTGCAGTGGGATCATTACGGCATATCCAGGAACTAGCCCAATGCCTAGTACATTTGAGGCACTTGATAAATGTTTACTTAATTTGAAATGTGAGTACAGGACATTAAGAAAAGTTATCCTGTTTTCACTGTGTGTGTGTGTGTGTGTGAGTGAGACAGAGAGAAAGAAAGATAGAGATAGAGAGAGAGGTGTTATATAGGGACATAATATAAAGCAGTAAAAATTCATTGCCCTTTCAAATCAAACATTATTCAAACTTCATTCTGATTCTATAAATAAGCATGTTAGGTATGTTAGGAATCCATCGAATTTCACTGAGCATTTAAGATTTCATTTTTTTCACCATTAGCTCTTTCTAATTAGATCCAGCAATTGAGATATATTTTGCTTGTGCTGCAGTTTTCTATGATAGATATGTAATATGACTGACAAAAGAAATGAGAAACTAAAATTGTTGCTTTTTCTTCCTACGTCTTATTCCTATTTTTTATCCTGTAAGGAAGGTCTTGCGTCTATTATATAATTCCTCAAAGGAAAACGTTATGTCTATAAACTATTCAGTAAGAAGGAAGGGAGATGTTTCTAATGCCAGAAAACTTTGTTGAATCTAATGTGATATGACTTAATATCTACAGGTTTTATTTAATTTTTAAACTTTCTGTGTCAATTAATACTTATATTGTCACCTATAATAAGTCCCACATGGTTACAGGAAACCATAGCATAGACCTCATTGAAATTCTAACAGCATGTTTATGTGTCAAAATTTTAAGATAGTGTGACTTTAATTGATTTATGCTCGATGTTTGGTTACAATACTAATAAAAGCAGAAATTTAAAATAAAAGATTGCTCTTGGGAGAAAAAACACTTCTATCATTTACTTTGAGTAGCTAGCATTTGGATGGTTTATCAACATTAAACTATCAATTTTTACTCTGTGCATATTATTGAACTTGTTAATAGCTGGGAAATATAAATAATATTATAGTCATACAATATATCTAAAGATTGTTGATTCATATGGAGACAATATCCCTGAAGCTTTTGCTGTATGTTGATTTTTTACCATAAACTTTAAAATAAAATCAGCATTCAACTGATTACAAAGGTAATTTACCCTCGTAACACAGACCAGAAATGTGGAAATCTTAAAGGTCCAATTAAAAATTATCAACAAACCCACCACAGAGATAATCTCAAATGTTTTAAAATATATTATTCTAAACTATGTTCTCTATACAAATATACATACATATCTTTCAAAATTATTGACTGCATTCTGTGGGGCTTTAGGTGAGGAAGTTTAAATAATAGGGAGATATTAGAAAATTCTGTCCATAAAATTAAAATCTGAGAGGCTGAGAGCCAGCAGAGGCCCTGAGAAAGCTGGCATGTGTGACAAATACATAGAAAGATGTAGTATGTGATATGAGATGAGGCTAGAGAGATAGACAATTCCAGATCACAAAGGCCACAGTAAGAAGTTTGGGATTTACTATGAGATCATTGTTGTAAGCAGAATTCTAGTAATGACACCCAATGTCTGTTTCTCTCTTATAAATCCCCTACCATCTGAGTGTTGGTGGAAACTGTAAATATGATGAGATATCATTCCCAGGATTATGTTACTTTATTTGGCAGAAAGGTGGACCCAATCTAATCATATTAGCCCTTTTAGAGTTTTCTCCAGCAGGTAGCAGAAAAGGGAAGTCAGAGAGATTTGAAACATGAGAGGAAATCAGTGCACCATTCCTCTTTCTGAAGATGGAAAGGGTCTCATTCCAAAGAATCTAGGTGGTCTCTAGAAGCTGAGAGCAACCCCTGGTGGACAGCTAGCAAAGAAACAGGAACTTTAGTCCCACAACCTCAAGAAATAGAATTCTGACAAAAACAGGAATGAGCCTGGAAGTGGATTTTTTCCCAGAGTCTCCAGATAAGATACTAGCCAAAAGACACCTTGATTTTGGCCTCATAAGGCGCTGAGCAGAGAACCTAGTTACAAAATTGTAAGATAATAAACAGGTGTTGTTTTAAGTCATAAAGTTTGCAGTAATTACTTACACAACATAGAAAACTAAAACAAATGAGAAGTCATTGGACAAAGAAGTGTCAGAATTGGATTTGCATTTTGAAAATTTCACTCTCTGGGGAATAGGTGGGGAGGAGTAGAGGTGAAATGAACCAATCCTGAGTATATGCAGAAAAAGAAGACAGACCTGTTAAGAAGTTTTTGCAGTAACCTGGGACAAAGAAGAGAATATCTTGAACAAAGGATAAAAAATGTAGCAATGGAGATTAACAATAACAGATATCCATAAGGGATATGATATTTCACTTATTTATTCAGTTGAAGATATTTTAGGAAGTATGTTAGGTAGTAGAAATACAGAGTATTGTGCTGAGAGTGAAAACCTTCTATAGTTTTTTCTAGGTCAGTTTCCACTCTTCTCTCTCCCTTCCCTGTGCCCCAAGAGGCTGATCTGTATAGACTTCAGAAAAAAATTCTCCTGCCCTCTGATTTTGACTGGGATTTAACCAGTGAGAAGCACTGGTAGGAGACTGGAAGGAGGGATGGGAGTGAGGCCAGAGTATTTATTTTTCTTCCTTTTAGGATCCATTTTCATTTTATTTAATATATTTCATTTATATTCATTATTTATTTTATTCATTAATTTTCTCCCTGTGGGTCATTGTGACTGGCTGCATTACCTAACCAAAATTCATAAACCTAACAGGATATTCGGTGGCCCTCTCCCCTTTTCTCCTTCTGGATATGGTACATGTTCCCTTCTATTTCTCTCTTTACACCTAGGGGTGGGGTCTTAGGTCTGGGGAATTGCACTAGTCTAAGGTCACTTCATTGTAAATAGTTCCATTCCTAAATTTTCGTCAAATTACCCTCTGGGAAGATGCTACCAATTCCATGAATAGATTTGACCTCTAATCCAAGGGCTTAGTAATTTTTCACTGTTGCATGTGTGAGTTCAAGTATCTATCACACAAATGGTGACCACAGTCACTGTGATAGGTCAACCTAGAAGACAACCAGATATGGATGGGTCTGGGTCAGGGCAGACAGTACAGTTGATACAGAATAGACATGTTGCCTTTGAATTATAATACCAACATGCAAGTGGAAATGTTAAGTAGGAGGTTAGACATGTAAGTCCAAAGTTTTACAGGGAAGTCAGGACTGGAGATAGAAATGTTGCATGTATTCAAAACCTGATTTTACAGGAGGTAAAGCATATAAAGAGAAAAAGGCCTAAGATCAAGTCTTAGAGAATTCTGACACTTTGACATTAAAAATGATAATAATGTAGCTTATATTTACCAAGCCATGTACTGTTGTATACTTTTGGTGATGGAGAAACTAAGCCTTAGAGGGGCAAGAGTGTTTTGCCCAAGCTCATGTGTCTAGAGAGTGGCAGAGCAGGTAGTCTGGCTCCAGACCCTCTCAACTGGATAAAGATGAGCCTGAAAAGGAGACAGAAGCAGTAGCCAAAAGGGAAGGGGGAATAGCACACAATTAGGATAACACTTTTCAAGTATGTGGATGGCAACAGCATCAAACACCTCTGGGAAATCAAGTATTATGAGCACATGATGATATTCTTTAGATTTAATAAAGTGGAGATTATATTTTCTTTTTTTTTGCAATCACAAACAATAAATAATAAATTTTTGGCATGTACCAACTATACTCTTATCTTTTTCTAGAACTGAAATAGCTGTATCAATGGTATGCCTATTTTAAAATTGATAAATAAGTCCAGTTTCCTCTCCAGAAAAGGTAGAAATTTATACTTCCAGCAATAGTGCATTAAAGTATATGTTCCATCAAACCTTATCAATGCTACTGTCAATTTGATGTCTATTGGTCTAAAAAGAAAAAATAAATTTCAATATTGTTTAGTTTATGTGCATTTGAAAAATAGGGAGAAACACTTTGCATATAACTGTGGAAAATGATTATGATTATGAATTTTATAAAAAATCACAAGAAAAACTATAAATTATGACTTCTTCATGTCTGACAAAACTATGTCCATGATGTTCATTATCATATATTCTTTTTGGGTAATATTAGCTAAAATCAATTCAAGAAGAAAATGCTTCTATACTCCTTTTAGCTTGCCTCATTTCTATTGCCATACAGCAAGCTTGAACATCTGACATTTGTCATGTAGCCAAATACATATTCATTGAGCAAGGTGACTGATGATGATTGATCATGATGATGATAATGATGATGATGGTGAGGAGGACAATGACAGTGGCACTTATGCCTTGATGAGCTTTCTCCTTATGGTTAGGTGTTGTTTCCTTAATATTTTTTTTTGAATTTTTTGTATACAATTACAGTTAGGAATTGCAATATCATTTATATTTCAGTATCTTTTTCGTAAGAGTGTAAAATGAGCCAAAATGAAGGTAGAGTTTAAAATAGGAAACAAAATGAAATGTGAATTTTCCTCACTTGTGGGATATGTGTGTTTGTGTGTGTGTGTGTGTGTGTGTGTCTATCTCTCTTTGCTAATACCGGTGGCTCTGCCTTGTTTTCTATAGTTCTCCTTATTATGTTCCTTTTTATTTATACTCTGTTTCTTTAATATTTTCTTTAAATTATTAGTGTGAACAATACATCTTCTGAATTACAACCTCCTCCCACAACCAGCACGTTACTTCCCATCTCCAACCAAAACACTTCTCTGGCATTTTATGACTTACTCTGTCTAGATCTATTATTTGGTTCACATCTTCTTTATAATCAGAAGTCCCATGGGAAAGAGACTTAATATATATTTACAGTACTGGCAGCTCATGTATACAAGTAGTCTTGGGAAGTCTGGCTCTAAAATTTAGTTCACAATCAAAATAGACTGTGTTACACACTTGGGTGACAATTGTTATTTTCCTTTAGAAGACAATATATGAAGTACAGTAAATGAACTTTCTCAAGAGCAGAATTTATTTAATGACTGGAGTCATGTGGTAGGTAGCGAGAGAAGTTTTATAGCAAGCTTGACAATAATTTATCATTTTACTAGAAAAATGCAATAACAATTTAACAAAAGAATTAGGTGATGACAACACAAGAGAAATAAATACATCAACCTAAGTTTAAACAAATGCTTAGAAATATCCAATCTCCACGTTTTCACTTTTGGAAAGCAACAGCTCATTATGTATTTTCCTCTTCAAAACACATTCAAAATAATAATTTTAATTAGCTAACTCTCATCACTTAATCATGTCACTTTATTGTTCATTCAAGTTCTTCCGGCTATCATATACAATAGAATAATTTTCATGCAAAAAAAAGGGGCTCAAAGGTATACAACTGTCCTTGCCTACCAAAACTTAAAGATTATCTAATGGCATGTATATGTGGATGGGTAGTACAATCTAAGAACATTGATACAAAGGGTTTGAATTCTAAAAGAACTCTTTTAGAAAATTCTTTACATGTAAGTGTTGCTACTTTTCCTATGCTTATAAGTTTTGCCCCACTGTTCTGTTGTTTTGTATTTCAAAAGTCTTATACCTAAATTGTATACACTAGAACCTGTAAAACCAGCCACTTTTATTTGCAAGTGACAAAAAAATTAAACTAGTTGAATGCAAAGGGAAACTTAATGGATTAGGCCAGGGGTTGTTCTTGTGAGTTAATGGCTTGATTCAGAAGTTCAGAAAGTATCTTTAGAACTCAGTGTCTTTAAGTTTCTTAGCTATGTCCTCTGCCCAATGGTACCTTCATGTTCACACAGGCTTTCTCAAGGCATGGATTCAAGCACTAAGTCTGTTACTCAGGACTATCAGTTGAGCCACCCCAGCAAAATGTCCAGGAACATTTATTTTGAAATAGTTCCTGACAAAATCCTAGAGCTGACACTCATTGGCTTCACTTCCACTGTATGTAACACCAGTGTGTTTAGGAGGAAACGGTGCTCTGATTTAGCAGTCTGGGTTATACGCCCAAGCTGCTGCCCCATCCAAACCAAATGAACTTAGACTAGGAGAGAGTTACAAAAAACTTGCATCCTGAAATATCTCAAGAATGAGTACATTTGAGCTATTTCTATCTGATCCATAAATAAGGAATGCTGAAACTGCTGAACATTCTTTCATGGAACCAGCAGCATTTTTTTTTTCTTCTCCTGAGGCACAAGTGGTTCATTAGTTTCAGAAGAGCACTTAGTATCTAGCTGTATTTTAATGTGAAACTTTTCTGGTCAACCATTATTATAGCCAAAGTAATAAAGCAGTGAAGCAGTACTTGCCTCCAAATGTCCTCTAACTCAGGGGTGGATACCAGCAAAAGAGGGAGATACACACAATTAGCTAAAGAGAGATTGTGTAGGTGTGTGGCATGTAAAGTGGCACCTGTTCAGGTTAGGATGCTCATCTGGAAAAGCAGTCAATGAGACTGCATATTATTATAATATATGGAACTCAAAGAGACAACTTAATGAATGTGTGGTGGTATGGTTTGAATGTTTGCTCCCTCTGAAACTCATGTGGAAACTTAATCCCCAATGTGGCAGTATTGAGAGGTAGACCTTTAAGAGGTGATGGGTCATGAGAAATCTGCCCTCATGAATAGATTAATCTATTAATGAATTAATGGATCAATGGGTTAATGGAATCATGAGTTATCACAAGAGTGGAACTGGTGGCATTATAAGAAGAGAAAGAGAGAGAGACTTGAGCTAGCACATGAGCATTCTTAGATCTCTGGCAATGTGATGCCCTGTGCCACCTCAGGACTCTGCAGTGAGCACCCACCAGCAGGAAGGCCCTCACCAGATGTAGGCCCTCAACCTTGGACTTCTCAGCTTCTATAACTGTAAGAAATTTCTTTTCTTCATAAACTACCCAGTATCAAGTATTCTGTTATAAGCCACAGAAAACAGAGTAGGACATGTGGGATCAAATCATAATGAGGTTGACAAAAGACTAACAAAAGAGTAACCCTTAGACTGTGAAGTTAAGATTTGCAAGGGTAACCACAGAACAGATCATGATTTAGTTCATATGAAAGTCTGTTAAAACTATACATTCCTAACTATATCCTTCAGAACCACAGTTCCACAAACTATTGATAGTCCCTTGATGAAAAATGCAAAAAGATTAATTGGTGAAATAAGATTCAAAAAATCAGAGTGAAAGGAAGTTAAAGGTTTCTTGATTCCAAGGCGTTTCTAACCAGGTGCTAAGCATTCGTTGTCCCTGACTCCTTGGCTACTGGCCCAAAGGTCCAGGGAACAGCTGGTGTCAACATTTGGTTGGGCCAAGGTCAGGTGGAAGTAGGTATTGAAAAGTAGGTATTGGGGTTATCTGAGGTCAGCCCACACTAAAGTTAAACTAGATGCTGTGTGTCAGGTATATTTTACTTCTGACAGATGAAGCTGTGGGTAGTCAGGAACAGTAGATTAGACACAAACATAAACCAGGCTTTGACTTAATAGACCAGGGAGAAGTTTGGGCAGAGGCATGGAAAGAATCCGAGTCCTCACTGAGGTCATTCTCTCCTGTCACTCTGGCTACCTTGCCTTTTCTCCAGTTCTTTCTGATGTCCTGATTCATTTTAAGAGGGTTTAATCCTTCTCGACAAGGAAATGATATAGTTATGACTTACACTTATGAAGTGCTGACTACAGGAAAAGCACCATTCTAAATTTTCCATGTATTAACATATTTAAGTCTCAAGTCACTTTATGAAGTAGGTAATCCTATTGGTCTAGTGAAGGAAAATGAGTCATAGGAAAATTAACTGAGTTGCATGAGAGACAGAACTGGACACTGAAACCTGGCAGTCTAGCTCCAAAGTGCTTACCCAGCCACCTTCCACTCTCACCTTATTCATATCAGGGTTTTCAATATCAGCTTCAAATTTTTTTTTTTTTTAAAGACAACTTCTGACTAGGCTCAGGAATCTACTATCTTCTTAATGCCCGAAGGGATGTTATAGGAAGCTTGTCTTTCTTAAAACCCACCATCGAGCAGGAAGGAGAGGATTTGCATTTCTCTAAGGACAGAGACAAAACATTCAAGCATATAAAACTAACAATTTCCTCAGGACTACAACTAGATATGGCCTCTGGATGCCACAGGTTTCTGCCCCTGCTCCAAATTTTACCTGTTATATCTATTTTGTTCTCAGTATGATTCCCTCCTCCCCATTCTAAAGCATTGACCATGTTCCTTAGAATCTTTTGCTCCAAGATCCTGAGCACTTTTCAAAAAGAAGGCCCTTGCTTTCAACTGCCCTTACTCCTCATTCACAAATGCATACCTATTGCCAAGATTAGGCAGGCAAGGTGTTCAGAAGGAGGAGAGAGAATGTCAGATCTTGGAGAGCTGGAAGAGAAAAAGGTAGATTTTCAAAGATGAGGAGATTTGCAGTTTTCTCAACTAATAGGCTCCTCTTTTGCTCTGTGGCAAAGACCTGGGAAGGTGTAGGGTTCAGAGGGTAATAACTATGAAGTAGGACTGGGGAGAATGGAGGCTCTCAGTTGCAGTAGGGTTTGTTCTGGCCTCAGCATGGCCCCAAAACAGAGTCACTGAACTTGAAGGGGGATCATGCAAATGTCTTAAGACTGAATATCTTTCCAAATGGCTTGCTTCCTATAGGAGATAGAAGGGAAATCAGATAATGACAGGGAACTGGTATTTCCACCAACCTAGCACAGTAGTCCTCAATTCAAAATGCTTTTGTCCCCAGGGGACATTTGGCAATCACTAGAGACATTTTTCTGTGTGTGTGGCAACTGGTGTTGAGTTGTTGTTACGGACACCTAGTCGTACAGCCCAAGATGCTGTGAAATATCCTACAATGCACAGGACAACCACAGATTAAAAAAAAATCACTGGCCATATGTCAATAGAGTTGTCATTGAGAAATCCTGGTAACCTAACGGCAAAGGGTTCTAAGATTGACTTGATTTAATTTTAAGGGTGGGGGGTGGAGTTAAAAAGTAAATGAAACATCTCATTTCTTCCATATCCAAGATTGTGGCTGTAAAGATATCCCTGCTAGGATAGCTTGTAGACATTCACATTGCGTTGTTTTACATTTGAGCTAAGAGAGTTATGGATTAAAATAAATCATTTTTGTCAAATACATGTAATTATGGTAATAAACCTCTTAATTTGTTCATAGAATAAATACAAAAAACTAAAGTATTATGAGCAACAAAGAAAATTCCACAGTCAATTAAACATTTTATTTTATTCATTTCAGATGAGATCAGGCACATTCAGGGTGGTATGACAGTAGATTTATTTTATTCATTTCATATGAAAGAAATAGAGCAATCTTAAGCTGGCCATCTAGCCTGCTGTAAACAATACAGAACTAACTGAGCCTCCTCTGTCCATTTAGCAGCTAGATGCCATGATCCCAGGTGCGTACCCCACGTGTGCGCCAGACTACCTTCAGACAGCTCAGTGCTTACCTATACACTAACCCAGATATCACTAGCCAGTCAGTAATACTCAGGACTTTATTTTCCTAATGTGGGACAGGGGCAAGTCCAAGTCTCTCTTCCCCTCAACCTCATTCCCCAGAGCTTTAACTCTGTTCTGCACTAGGCATTCTACACAGCAGTAAAATTTGCCATTCATTAGTCAATGTTGATCCTCACAGTGGTTTTATTCCTATAAAAAAGCATATCAGTATTTTTGTAAATCTAAAAATGGATGATGGAATTAATAGTGGTGTCAAGGAAAGAAAGAGCTGACAGGAAAGATTTTAGGATAAAATATTGAATCATTTTTGAAGGACATTTATGTTCTACCTTTTATCCTGTTACAAAGGTAGGATAAGAGAATAAATTTTATGAAACACAGAACTAAGCTAAGCAACAGGAATATGAGATAGTATTGAGCTAAAATTTTATACTGGCATGAAAATTATATACATAAATATAAAAATGTGATCTACTCCTCTGTAGAGATACTTGGATGAGATTTTTAAATAAGCCATGATAGTAATGCTTAAAATTAACATCCTCAGGTTTTAAGAGATTTTAAGAGTTTGATATAATTGCATTATAAAATTCTACATCTATGGGAATTTACACTGTTAAAGTACATCTTCAAAATAGTATTGCATATTAAATCTATAAATGCAGGCACTGTAGATAAGGGCTGACATTGTGTGTACTCAGACTCACAATTTTGCTTTTCTGAGATGAACCTATAATATTGAGCAAATGAATAAGATACAAAAAAAAATTAGGCTATATCTACAACAAATGGCCACAAGAAGCAAGAAGAAGGGAAATTTATATATTTCTATACATGTAGCCATTCAGATCAAATAAATTCATTTTATATTCATATATTCAGAATCATGTATTGCAGTTTTTATGACTGTAGGTAAAACATCAATTATAGACCAATAATTCGGTTTGGAAATTTTGACTCCAGGTCCTTGAAATAAAAAGATGATCCAATGTTAAGGTATATGGATAGATTTCGGGCAGTTATCGATCAATCAATCAATCACTCAGTCACCAGTGTTTAGCTAATTGTTGTTCCCTGCCATCGATAAGAACTACTGAAAACCTGAGAAATCTGTCATGGTGAAGCACTGTCTGTCCCTCTCTTGGTAACATGATAAGCATCCTTGTCTCTCAGTAACAGTAACCATGTAATGTCCTTTGAATTTAGGTTCCTTGATTATCTAATCAGTTCAAAATCCTACTGTTTCTCTCCATTTATCTGAGTAAAAACAAATACACACAATATGAAACTAGTCAAATATCTAGGCACTTTTGTGGTTGGTCATTCAGAATCTGGCACATAGGGACAGAATTTCTCTTTTCATTACAATTATTGTTTTCTTTTCTTTCTTTCCTTCCTCTTTTTGTGTATCACTCTTCCCTCTGACACGTAAACTTGCCCAGGCTCCACTTACTGCTGTTTTCGGCCTTATATCCCTATGGACTGGCACAGAGAAGGGGCTCAAAAACTGTTAGCTGAATGAAAATGATAGTTCTTATTTTTATGTAGTTTTAATTTATATGCAAAAGACCATAATAATGAAAAAAATAATGAAGCAATCGGCCTCATCCCTTGCCAATGGAAATTTCCCCGATAAAACCACCATTTGTGGGGGAAAAGATTAAATAGTACTATGATGACAGAAGAGAAACAGGCAACCTGAGCTGTATAGCAAAGGGAAGGGCAAGGTCTTTAATAGATTTCCTCTCACGTGAAAGATGGTTAGAAGTAGAATTAAGTGTGTTTCCTATAGCCTGGCAGCGGATGTTTAAGCCAACATAGTGTTATATATTTTATGTACTGAGAGGCAGGCTTGGCCCCTAGGAACCATCAACTACTGAATTAAATTTAATCACCTAGGTTCATTTATTATAGATCCCCAAAAGGCTTTTCTCCATGGTTCTAGGCAGCTGTGTTGGTTTCCCTTCAGCTTTTTTCTAACTCTTTAACCTTGGGGCTATTTTTCTTTTCTCCCATTGTACTCATTTCTGTTCAAATGTACTTTTTTTCCCCCTAAGAAAGTGACCACAAGCATTTTGAAAATTGAAAAGTATAGGTACTGGGGAGACAGATATTTTAATCCAGCGCCTTACATTTTAAAGTGAATACTTATTTTGGTAAAAATATCTGGCATTGCTACAGGATTTTTTGGCTCTAATAAACATCCTTCCTTGTTAAAAACACAATTTATTGAGTAATACCCCATGGTATACATATATCACATTTTGTTAATGCACTCATGTATCGATGGGCACTTGGGTTGATTCTGCATCTCTGCGATTGTGAATTGTGCTGCAATAAATATTTGAGTGCAAGTGTCTTTTTGATAAAATGGCTTTTTCCCCCTTTGGGTAAATACCTAATA
>NW_012152630.1:18166-18474 GCF_000956105.1 Propithecus coquereli | reverse complement strand
AAGAAAGCAAAGCAACCAGTGCTGATTATGAAAAAAATTTTAGTGGTCTGAATAGAAGATCAAACCAGACACAATATTCCCTTAAGCCAAAGCCTAATTTAAAGCAAGGCCCTAACTCTCTTCAATTTTATGAAGGCTTAGAGAGGTGAGAACACTTCAGAAGAAAAGTTGGAAGCTAGCAGAGATAGGTCATGAGGTTTAGGAAAAGAATCCATTTGCATAACATAAAAGTGTAAGGTGAAGCAACAAGTGCTGATCTAGAAGCTGTAGCAAGTAATCCAAAAGATCTAAGACAATTAATGGTTTTA
>NW_012152630.1:17672-18116 GCF_000956105.1 Propithecus coquereli | reverse complement strand
GTGATCAGTGATCTTTGATGTTAGTACTGTAATTGCTTTGGGGTGCTGTGAGCAGTGCTCATGTAAGATGGCTAACTTAATAAATAAATGTTGCACGTGTTCTGCCTGCTTTACCTACTGGCCATTCCCCTGTCTCCCTCCCTCTCCTCAGGCCTTCTTATTTCCTGAGACATTGAAATTTGGCCAGCTAATAACCCTATGATGGCCTCTAAGTTTTCATGTGAAAGGAAAAGTTACACGTCTCTCACTTTAAATCAAAAGCTAGAAATGATTAGACTTAGTAAGGAAGGCATGTTGAAAGCCAAGATAGGCCAAAAGCTAGGCTCATCATGCCAACTATTAATAGTTAGCTGACTAGTAAAGGAAAAGGAAAAGTTCTTGAAGAAATTAAAAGTGATACTTGCATGAACACATGAATGATAAGAAAGCAAAGCAACCAGTGCT
>NW_012152630.1:16260-17622 GCF_000956105.1 Propithecus coquereli | reverse complement strand
GTGATCAGTGATCTTTGATGTTAGTACTGTAATTGCTTTGGGGTGCTGTGAGCAGTGCTCATGTAAGATGGCTAACTTAATAAATAAATGTTGCATGTGTTCTGCCTGCTCTACCTACTGGCCATTCCCCTGTCTCCCTCCCTCTCCTCAGGCCTCCTTATTTCCTGAGACATTGAAATTTGGCCAGCTAATAACCCTACGATGACCTCTAAGTTTTCATGTGAAAGGAAAAGTTACACGTATCTCACTTTAAATCAAAAGCTAGAAATGATTAGACTTAGTAAGGAAGGCATGTTGAAAGCCAAGATAGGCCAAAAGCTAGGCTCATCATGCCAAATATTAATAGTTAGTTGACTCGTAAAGGAAAAGTTCTTGAAGAAATTAAAAGTGATACTTGCATGAACACATGAATGATAAGAAAGCAAAGCAACCAGTGCTGATTATGAAAAAAATTTTAGTGGTCTGAATAGAAGATCAAACCAGACACAATATTCCCTTAAGCCAAAGCCTAATTTAAAGCAAGGCCCTAACTCTCTTCAATTTTATGAAGGCTTAGAGAGGTGAGAACACTTCAGAAGAAAAGTTGGAAGCTAGCAGAGATAGGTCATGAGGTTTAGGAAAAGAATCCATTTGCATAACATAAAAGTGTAAGGTGAAGCAACAAGTGCTGATCTAGAAGCTGTAGCAAGTAATCCAAAAGATCTAAGACAATTAATGGTTTTAGTGTCATAACTGATGACACTAAAACAGATTTTAATGTAGATAGAACAACCTTACATTGGAAGAAGATGCCATCTAGAAGAACTTTCGTAGCTAGAGAGAAGTCAATGTCTGGCTTCACAGCCTCAAAGGACAGGCTGACTCTCTCGTTAGGGACTAAGACAGCTAGTGACATTTAGTTGAAGCCAATGTTCATTTACCATTTCAAAAATCCCAAAGCCCTTAGGAATTATGCCAAATCTGCTAGAGCTATACTTTGCCAGTGCTCTATAAATGGAACAATAAAGCCTGGATGATAGCACATCTGTTTATCACATGGTTTACTGAATATTTCAAGCCTACCATTGAGACCTACTGCTCAGAAAAAAAAGTTCCTTTTAAAATATTACTGTTTAATGAGAATTCATCTTGTCGCCCAATAGCTCTCTCTGATGAAAATACACAAGAAGATTAACATTGTATTCATGTTTGTTGACACAACATCCATTCTGAAGCCCATAGATCAAGGAGTGATTTTGACTTTCAAGTCTTACTATTTAAGAAATAAATTTTGTAAGGCAATAGCTGCCATAGATAGTGATTCCTCTAATGGATCTGGGCAAAGTCAATTAAAAACCTCTGGAAAGGATTTACGATTCTCTA
>NW_012152630.1:14390-16210 GCF_000956105.1 Propithecus coquereli | reverse complement strand
CCAAAAGATCTAAGACAATTAATGGTTTTAGTGTCATAACTGATGACACTAAAACAGATTTTAATGTAGATAGAACAACCTTACATTGGAAGAAGGTGCCATCTAGAAGAACTTTTGTAGCTAGAGAGAAGTCAATGTCTGGCTTCACCCCTCAAAGGACAGGTTGACTCTCTCGTTAGGGACTAAGACAGCTAGTGACATTTAGTTGAAGCCAATGTTCATTTACCATTTCAAAAATCCCAGAGCCCTTAGGAATTATGCCAAATCTGTCAGAGCTATACTTTGCCAGTGCTCTATAAATGGAACAATAAAGCCTGGATGATAGCACATCTGTTTATCACATGGTTTACTGAATATTTCAAGCGTACCATTGAGACCTACTGCTCAGAAAAAAAAGTTCCTTTTAAAATATTACTGTTTATTGACAATGCACCTAGTCACCCAAGAGCTCTGATGGAGATGCACAAGGAGATTATTATTTTTATGCCTACTATCACAACATCCATTCTGCAGCCCATGGATCAAGGAGTAATTTCGACTTTCAAGTCTTATTATTTAAGAAATACATTTTGTAAGGCAATAGCTGCCATAGATAGTGATTCCTCTAATGGATCTGGGCAAAGTCAATTAAAAACCTCTGGAAAGGATTTACGATTCTCTATGCCATTAAGAATATTTGTTCCCAACACAAAGAAATAATTAATGTTTGAGACGATGAATATGTTAATTACCCTAATCTGATCACTGTAAATTGAGACATCACTATGTACCCTATGATTATATATAATTATCATTTTCCAATTAAGAAAAATAGTATTTGTGATTCATGGGAAGAGGTCAAAATATCAACATTAACAGCACTTTAGAAGAAGTTAATTCCAACTTTCATGGATGACTTTCGGGGGTTCAGGACTTTGGTGGAGAAAGTAATTGCAGATGTGGTGGATAAAGCAAGAGAACTAGAATTAGAAGTGGAGCCTGTAGATGTGATTGAATTGATGCTATCTCATGATAAAACTTGAAAGGATGAAGAGTTGTTTCTTATGGATAAACAAAGAACATGGTTTCTTAAGAAGAATCTATTACTGGTGAAGAAGCCATGAACATTGTTGACATGATAACAAAGAATTTAGAATATCACATCAACTTAAGTGATAAGGAAGTGGCAGGTTTTGAGAGGATTGACTCCAATTTTGAAAGAAGTTCTAATGTGGGTAAAATGCTATCAAACCACATCACATGCTACAGAGAAATCTTTTGTGAAAGGAAGAGTGAATTGATGTGGCAAACTTCATTGTCTTATTTTAAGAAATTGTCACAACCACCCCAACTTCGGCAACCACCACCCTGATCAGTCAGCAGCCATCAACGTTGAGGCAAGATCCTTTACCAGCAAAAATATTACAACTTGCTGAAGGCTCAGATGATTGTTAACATTTTTCAGAAATAAAGTGTTTTTAATTAAGGCACATACATTATTTAAGACAAAATTCTGTTGCACACTTAATTGACTCAAGTAAGGGTAAATAAAAATAACTTTTGTATGCACTGGGAAAGCAAAAAGTGTGTGTGACTTGCTTTGTTGCAATATGCCCTTTATTGCAGTGGTCTGGAACTGAACCCAGAGTATTTCTGAGATAGGCCAGAACAGTAGCAGTAGATGAAATCTATTTTCCATATAAATCATTGTAAATTTTATTTTTAATTTAGTAGCTCAATATTATGACTATTATAAGTAAGTTAAATATACACTTATGGAAAACTATGTATGCAGCATTAATGTATACATTTATGCAAGTAATATATTTTATAAACTCTAC
>NW_012152630.1:11310-13105 GCF_000956105.1 Propithecus coquereli | reverse complement strand
TGAGGTTATAGGTGCTCAATTCCCCTAGCCTTTTAATAGCTATGAAATAATGTTACAATTGCAAAAATCATAAAAGGAAGGGAAGGGAGGTAGAAGGGAGGAAAGAGGGAAAGATATAGGGAAGAAGGGAGACAGGGATGGAGAGAGAGGGAAAGAAAGGAGAGAAGGGAGGGGGAAAAAAGGAAGAAAAATAAGGAAGGAAAGAAACTGCCACCAAGCTTGTCTGTTAGAGGATTACTGTAATCTTTTGCAAATCTTGTGTGTGTGTATGTGTGTGTGTGTGTGTATGTATTCTGTAACTTCTCTTCTATAATATTTTTGTGGCCATTGAAATAAACTTAAGTTTTTTAAAAAAAGAGTAGAAGGCAGTAAAAAGGGTGAATTATTTCATGACTTGCCTGAGTAGAAAAGGAGATTTGGGGAAGAAAAACAATAAACTACAAGAGAAAACTACACAAGTGGTGGGAACTTAATGACTGCTTGTCAAGTGTAAAAATTAAACTTTTGTGAATATTCTGACCACTTTACAAGACCTTGGACTTTGAGTATGAATTGTTGATCTGTTATGTTTGTATGCTATAGTTTGTCTTTTTCTCACTCTTACCAGTTAATTGCTTCCATTTCCATGGAAATGAGATACAGTGATACAAAATTCATTTTTGTTAGCAGGTCATGGTTAAGATCCACAAACATTCAGGTATGTAGATAACACCCACTGCTCTTGATATCACAACAATTCAACCTCCTATTATTGTGATCTGCCATTTCTGACCTTTTCTTCTTGTGGCATAGTGAAATACAAAGGCCCCCGTGTATGCAAACTGAAAACAAGGAATTTTAAACATTTATCCCAGGAAGGATATAATTCAGTTTAACAACTATGCTCACTAATTCTAAATGTTAAATCCTAGCAGAGAGACTGGGTGGGGTTTACATGATACTATTAAACTCAATAAAGAGAAGAAAGGGTCTATTCATCCACCTATTCCAACTAATTTTTTTCAGTGCATTTTTTATTGTTTGTTATCACCCAAAGGATAAAATTCAATATGTAAAATACATGTTTTTTTAAGAGATGAATCAGCTCTAATACCAAATTCAATAACCTCAGCTGCTGAATTCACATCCCTTATTATAAGAGGAGAAAAATAAATGATGCCCCAAACTTTAAGTATTTTTCTCAGAAGCTCCAAGCTGGAAATTAAGAGTAAGTTATTGGAGTGCTTAGAAACCAAATTGATATTTGGAAAATAGAACTCACATAATGATTTTTCCATCCAGTTTATTTATTTTGAATCCAATACCCATTAATACATTTAAACTCCAGGGAACTGAAGGAACCAATGTGAGTTACTTTATTATCTCATTTATAGGTACTATATGACTTTAGAAGGCACTGTGATTACAGAAAAGAGTGGCTTCACCCCTTCATTGCCTGCTGCATAATATATGTATTCTGGAGAGCCTTTCTACCTTCTCTAGCATAGAAATACCACAAACACAGACCTCATGAAATATTCCCTTTCAACACCTTTGAAATTTAACCAGAAGGAAAGTCATCATCCAAACCATAACTAGAAAAACCTTTAGACAATAAGAAGCCCTTATAAGAGGAGTCAATGGGGCTGTGTGATTAACAACACTAATATTTACATTGCTGTAGGGCTAATTCTTGGCTTAAGCAAGAGTGGATGACACTGATTTTAGCCTTCAAATTTACGTTAAGATCATAGCTTGCTAAAAACAGACCTGAGTTAGATATTCAGTTTTAAAGAAAGCAACGTATTGATAGCTC
>NW_012152630.1:6531-7075 GCF_000956105.1 Propithecus coquereli | reverse complement strand
TGAATGCACTATCAGACATAGCATTCATGTGTTCATTTCTAATTAATTCTAGTAGAATTAAGTCACCAGACATAATACTTCAAAGCCAGAAAATCAGAGGATACACAGAGTGTAGAAAAACAAGGTATTCTTGACAACACAGAAGGAAGTACTCGAGTGACTAAACTTACACAGATTCCACCAGAAAAAAAAAAAGTATTAATGTAATTATGTAACAAAATTGTGGAGATTTAGGGATATACGTTAATAGGAATGAGATCTGTAATGATGTGGAAAAGATGAACTCGTTAGCTAGTCAATTAACTCATGAGTAGAATGGTGTAGCTCAAAGAATAAGAGCTCGAGGGACAAATAGGTCTGTTTGGATAATATCTTACTCAGTGATTAGTCTCTCAGGTATAGTTTTCTCACATGTAAAATCATTGTAAAAATGCCTACCTTGCAGAGCTATTTTGTGAACTAAGAATATGTAAAGCGCCTAAAGAAGTATTCAACTCATGAAAGCTGTCATTGGAATTAATAATATCCTTCTCTTTTCATGGGT
>NW_012152630.1:6103-6481 GCF_000956105.1 Propithecus coquereli | reverse complement strand
GCTGTAGGGCTAATTCTTGGCTTAAGCAAGAGTGGATGACACTGATTTTAGCCTTCAAATTTACGTTAAGATCATAGCTTGCTAAAAACAGACCTCTCTGAGTTAGATATTCAGTTTTAAAGAAAGCAACGTATTGATAGCTCACTTCTATTTGACCCTTTAAACATTTGTCTCGTTAGTCCCATCTCAGAGAGGGTATGCAAGAGCAGCATGGGGCAAGGAGCAGAGCAAGGAATCTGGATTCAGGAGACTTGGGTTCTAGGTCTGTCTCTGTCCTACATAAAGTGACTCAAAGAAGGTTCTTAGTATTTCTGGGCTTCATTTATCTCTGTGTGACATGAAGGATGACCTTTAAATTATAATCTCAACTGACCTTGC
>NW_012152630.1:5580-6053 GCF_000956105.1 Propithecus coquereli | reverse complement strand
GAAACAAAACAATAGATTTAAATAAAATATTCATCTAAATTAAAACTTTTTGCTGGCACAATCATCATTGCTATAATTATCTCAATAAATGTAGAGTATAGAGGACTGGTAACTCATACATGTCTGCCGTCTCCATGAAGGGGAAAATGCAAAAGAATGTGTGGAAGAAAGGAAAACAGAATGTAGACTGCATAGGACTGGTAACTCATACGTGTCTGCCATCTCCATGAAGGGGAAAATGCAAAAGAATGTGTGGAAGAAAGGAAAACAGAATGTAGACTGCATGAGAATTTCAACTTACTAAGCATTTGAAAACACAAGATTAGAGCAACTTAAAGTATGTGAGGCAGCAAACGTTTACCTCTCCACTCCATATCTTGAATGCACTATCAGACATAGCATTCATGTGTTCATTTCTAATTAATTCTAGTAGAATTAAGTCACCAGACATAATACTTCAAAGCCAGAAAATC
>NW_012152630.1:3339-3851 GCF_000956105.1 Propithecus coquereli | reverse complement strand
AATTATTAACATATATACATTTTATATATAAAATGTGTTTGAGTCTTCCACATGTCTTTTATCAAACATTTCTTTCTTGTTTACTCATGCTTGTCAGTTCATGGGCAGAAAAATAATGCATCAACATTCATCGTCACAACTGAAATCCACTTAATTGTCTACTTACTACTGTTTTTTAAAGCCTGCAGAGTACATTTGGATAAATTGCAAATCTTTTTCTTCATATCAAGTTCTTGAGAAAGACCTTGGATTTACTTCTTTCTCTGAAGCTTAGTTAACTCACTTTCACATACAATATATTTCTTCTTGCCTCCTCCCTTTAGGTCTTACCTTGGAAAAATAACCAGCAATAACTACTCTTTAATTTTATGACCTTGGAGCTGCTGGGTAAAGATGAAAAACTGAAGCTGACTCACAAATAGTCCTTCCTTCAATTCATATTCAAATAGAGGGAAAAAATAGTTAAAACTATTAAAACAACCATAATGTCATTGGCAACAATCTAATTAAAA
>NW_012152630.1:2833-3289 GCF_000956105.1 Propithecus coquereli | reverse complement strand
GTCACTATTAAATTTTAAGTGATTGTGGAAGTGTACCCATTTATAACATGCCTAAGCATTTGCATAAAAGATCATTTTGTCCTATTTTGGTTCACCAATCCACTTGAGACTGTGATTAAAGCAATAAACCCTCTCCCTAGGATATAGGAAAAGTTTGGGGAAAGGTTTTACTAGTCACCTTCACTATGATGACAAATTTATCTATTGGACTTAAACCCCTGCCTCTATGTTGTATATTTATAAATGTAGAAATACTAGATTCCAGGAATGTGCCCTAATAGCAAACTAAGAAGGACAAAAGTGATTGGATCATTCAATGGACACAGAAAATGACTTAGAAAAGAAAGATAAGACTTTTTTACCAAATGAAGTAAATTGCTTGAAACCATCCTACAGGATCAGCAATAGTTTCTTGCAGTAGATAAAAGCTTCGATAAAAGATAAGTTTGTTTGTGA
>NW_012152630.1:0-503 GCF_000956105.1 Propithecus coquereli | reverse complement strand
AGGCAATTTTATTGGAGGTTTTATAGAAGACTTAAATAGGCACAGATTAGCAAAAACAGGCGACAATGTCAAGCAGGGAAGTGGTCATCATTGCTTAGGCAGGGAAATGGGAGGGAAAGTAGGGAGTCTGATTTCCACTTATCAGTCTTTTCACACGGAGATAATGTGTGGGCTGAGATGATGGGGAAATGGCACTGGGCAGAGTTATCGGGAATAGCCCATAGAAAAAATTATGCCTCTACAACTGAAACATACATCTGAATATCACACAATGTGGTGATGATCAGGCCACATTTGCTGAGAGCACTGAGCTGGGTGAAGCTAAGGCAAAAATGCAAAAGGTACCACAGTCAAATTTACTTGCATGCCTCTGCTGAATGACTGCCTGTAAACACAGAGTCAGAAATTGATTCTCTGGCATCTCTGCTTTTAATAATTTGGATTTGGGTTCATCAATGCATGACTCTTGAACCACAATTAAATATATGTCTAAAAGGTTCTCT
>NW_012152629.1:5492-6555 GCF_000956105.1 Propithecus coquereli | reverse complement strand
ATCTGGGAGAAGAAGAAATTAATCCTGTCATTTTTGTTTTATAAGCAATGTAAGGCAAAGATCCTGAAGACCTGCAGTGATAGCTCAGGTTTTCATAATAAACTAACATTAACTTCTAATGTAGACAACTATATTTTGTTTTTCTAATACTCAACTCTTTTCCTCCTTTTCAAACTTAGTAGCCAAAAAAATTAAAAAATTTTATAACTAAAGGACAAACAGAAAATAGTCTATTTCGAAGCGTGTATGTATATGTATGAGTTCATTGCGTATTTCATATTTCTAATGCTTAGAAGCATTTTAAAATTCTGAATCTTATTAAAAATTTTATGTACTTTGCCAAAATTATGTAGCTTTTGCTATTTCATTCATAATTGGAAAAAAAGCCACAGCTCATTAAATTGCTTTTATGAGATCCATGATGGTAGTGGTTATTATTGCAAAACACTTGATTTCAGAGACGTTAAATAACTTGCCAATGTTAAGTCTAACAAAAAGCAGAGACAAATTTTAAACAATTCATTGACAATGAACCCATACTCTTAACAATTGACTAAATCAGCTCACCTCCTTGATTCTGAATATATATTTTTTATATGAGTCAATTTGTATTCATTTTAACCTTAGGGTGCTTCCTTAAAGCAAGTGCTATTTCTGTTTCATGGATGAGGAAACTGATGCACTGATTGCTTAAAGAAATAGATGCCTCAGGGAAGTCAACGTCCTACATTTAGTACATTTACATTAAAATGACGGCCATGTATTTGCTTTTTAATTAAAATATTGGTTTTATTAAATATAAACATTTTTAACTTCTTTTAGTTTGGAGTAAGAATCTCTCTCTGATATCTTGAAAATTTAATACCCAATTTAAATAAAACACTTTCTCAATGTGTTCTTCTAGTGGATTTTTAGGATAATAAAATTATTTAAAGCTAACAATATCAAAATTGAATGTCTAGAATACAAAACGTAGACATTGTAAAGCTATATCTAGGTCTTTTCATTTGTGCTGACAATATGTGTGAATTTCTTTAGACATTCTCCTTCTTTCTTCCATCAT
>NW_012152629.1:2303-2637 GCF_000956105.1 Propithecus coquereli | reverse complement strand
ATTCTAAATTTGTTCAGAAAGTTAATTTTGTAAATTGTTTGAAAGAGTTCCAACCTCTTTTCAAATATAGTTTTATCAATTCACTTTGCCATCAGCAGCGCATGAGAGTTCCAGTGTCTCTGTGCGTATACTAATGCTTGATAATATCAGTCTTTTTAATATCATTCTTTGTGGTGAAGGTGTTGTGATATCATTTGGAAAGAAACTTACTGCAGAGCCTGTTTTCTTAATTGCTATGGTATGATATTATTTTTCTCATGTTTAACATGTACCAGGATAGGGTATCTTTAACACTTTCACTTCTAATCCATAAAAAGTGAAGAAACATGAATAA
>NW_012152629.1:0-348 GCF_000956105.1 Propithecus coquereli | reverse complement strand
ATGGAATGGTACAATAGGCATTATTTTGATCTGGCTACTTTCACTCAATATTATATTTGTTCCATTCCCTCATGTTGTGCATAACAGTGATTAATTCTGTACAGTATTTTGTTGTATAAATGTATGAATGTAAAACAATTTATCTAGCTTCTTTTGATGTACATTTTGATTGCTTCCAGACTGAGCAATTAGAAATAAAATTGATACAACCATCATTCATATTTTTAGTTGAGATACATATATATGTAACATACATTATTTTGATCTGGCTACTTTCACTCAATATTATATTTGTTCCATTCCCTCATGTTGTGCATAACAGTGATTAATACTGTACAGTATTTTGTT
>NW_012152628.1:4121-4600 GCF_000956105.1 Propithecus coquereli | reverse complement strand
AGTACATATGGGTTGGGGTGGGCGATAAAAGAGTGGAGGTGGGGTAAGCAAAGGGGAGGTAGTAAAAGAGAGAGAGAGAGAAAGAGAAAGAGATTCAAATGTAGGATTTTCAGGGACATTAGATTTCATTTAATTCATTTTATGTGTGTGTATGTATCTGTGTGTGCTCCTTCATACTGTTCAAGATTAAAGTGTTTTTGTTTGATGTGTTATATATAAATATTTCTAAGAAATAGAAGTCTTTTTACACCCTCAGCTGTTCTTTTTAAAACAAAAATGTCAATTAATAGACTGTCCATATCTCATTATGTGGTGACAGAATCATATTAAGTGCATATTAATTTACCTTACTTGTTCTTTTACACATTCATCTTCAACCTCGTTTGCTTAAACTTATAAATTTGCTAAAATATACACTCTAGTAAAAGTATTACATTTACTTCTGCTATTTCCTCATGTTTGCCAAATATTTCTCTTTA
>NW_012152628.1:2486-3486 GCF_000956105.1 Propithecus coquereli | reverse complement strand
TGAAATATGATTTTGAAAGTTTTAAGTGTTGAAGGCTTTCATGAATTTCTTTTTAATATATACCAGTGGGAGATATTGTCTTATCAATAAACATGTTAATTGGTCTTAGTTGACAGTTGAGAGAGAAAGTTATATAATAGGGGTCACAAACTCAAAAGCCTACAGGGTCCATGCTGTTAATGTAAATGAGAGAAATAACCTAAACCAAGCATAATACGAAAGAGGCTGGAGGAGCCTCTCTGAACTGGAAACTACCTAACCTTTCTAGAGGGGCAGCTTCTATTTAGCCCTTGCCAATTTCTTGCATGTGGAAAGGAAAAGTGAACAGTGTGGGAGTTTCAAATTGCTTCTGAGAAAAGGTACAAATATAGATTTAAGTATTGACATTGGATGTTGATATTTTTGTATGTTTTTAGAGTATAAGCACCAGGCAAAACATCTAAGGGCTATATAAGCCTTGGAGCCAACAATTTATGAGCTCTGCTATAAAGCAATAGATTATTATATAGTATATATGGGTTGGGGTGGGCGATAAAAGAGTGGAGGTGGGGTAAGCAAAGGGGAGGTAGTAAAAGAGAGAGAGAGAGAAAGAGAAAGAGATTTATAAGATGAAACAAGAGCATAAAAAATAAACTGTACAGATTCTAAAAATGTACCCAATGTTGAAACTGCTAAGAAAAAAATAAAATTTATTACAGCTTTCAATGCGACCTGAGTTTTCTGTACCAACTTGTCGACAAATCACATTACAATTGTGTCAGATAAGTGACAGTAAAATCTATTTAATCTCCGCTCAAATCTAAACATGGTGACTGCTGAAGTGCTTTGTAGGAGGTATCTCTGCCCCTGAAAAGAACAGGATTAGGGTGTTGGATCCACCAAAAATGTTTAAATGCTAAACACTCATTGTGTGTGCGAATGAGTGTGTGTCTGTATGTATGTGTGTTCACACTCATGCACGTTTATCTCCCATTCTCAATTCTCTTACGCAAAATGTAAT
>NW_012152628.1:0-766 GCF_000956105.1 Propithecus coquereli | reverse complement strand
AATATTACATTTCTTTATTAAGTTTGTTTTCCACAACATAAATAGTATTAAGAGTCAGTGGTAGCTATTTACACAATTAAACATGCCTTGTGGCAAACACTGCTGGTTTCATTCTGCTCTTCCTTTAATAAAAGAATTATAACATAGTTTTGGGTACCAATATGCACAGGTAGAAAACTATACCTACAGCCATCTTTGCAGGTAATGGTGGCCATGTGACAAAGTTCTAAATATTGAGATATAAGCACAAATCTCCTGAGTAAGGTTTCTGAGAAGGCTATTTTTTCCCTGATAAAAGGAAAAGAATCATCAACCACCTTTGCCATTTACCCTTTTCCCTTCTTTATGTCTAATACAGAGGCTGAATGCCTGTAGTGTAGCTACCATCTTATAACCATGGGGATAAAAGACACAGGATAAGAACAGTGGAGAAGAAAGATAAAAGGATTCTGGGACATTGAGCAGCAAATCTAGCCCTGTAATACCTACCTTCCAACTACTTGTAACATGAGAAAGACAAAGCTAATTATCCATCTGTACTACTGTTTGATTTTTTGTCAGATTTCTATTACAAGCAACTGAACTCTATCCTAATTGGCCTATGCTTTCATTATGATCCAGTGCTATAGGGCCAAACTTTCATTCAAGAACCTTTCTTTATGTACAGCTTTTCTCTGCCCCTGAAAAGAACAGGATTAGGGTGTTGGATCCACCAAAAATGTTTAAATGCTAAACACTCATTGTGTGTGCGAATGAGTGTGTGTCT
>NW_012152627.1:6868-7881 GCF_000956105.1 Propithecus coquereli | reverse complement strand
ATAGCCTTTAGCATCCATTGTTTGGGATAGTTATTTTTTAGTTGTCCGATTAATTTCTTTCTATTTTTAGTAGAGATGGGGTCTTGCTCTTGCTCAGGCTGGTTTCGAACTCCTGAACTCAAACAATCTGCCTGCCTCGGCCTCCCAGAGTGCTAGGATTACAGGCGTGAGCCACCACGCCTGGCCTAGATTTACGAAAAAGTTGCAAAGATAGGTCAGTGGGTCCCCATCCAATTTCCCGTGTTGCTAGCATCTTATGTTGATATGGTACACTTGTCACAACTAATTGTGTCAACTACTGACACAATTTCAAATCAAGCCCCCAATTAACTACAATTTCCTGAGTTTTCCACTGATGTCTTTTTTTGTTATTCCAGGATCCCATCTAGAATAACATATCACATTTGGTCATCGCATCTCTGCAGGCTCCTCTGTGTTGTAATAACCTCTCAGACCTTCCTTGCTTTTGATGATCTTGACAGTTTTGAGGAGTACTGGTCAGGTATTGTGTAGAATGTGCTCCATTTGGGGTTGATGCTGTCTCATGATTAGACCGGGGTTAGGGTTTTGGGGAGGAAGACTGCAGAGCTAAGTGCCATTTTCATCCCGTCGTATCAAAGGTACATATTGTCAAGGCGAGTTATCACTGCTGATCCCCTGGCTGAGTCGAGTTTGTCGGGTGTCTCTATTGTATTCTTTCCATACTCTGCTCTTTGGAAGTCGCTGTGCTCAGCCCACACGTACAGAATGCTGCTCCCGTTCCTCGAGGGTACAGTATCTACTGACATTATTTGGAATTCTTCGGTGTGAAAGATTCGTCTCTTCTCTCCCATTTGTTGGCTTATTCACTCTGATTTATCTAAATACAGACTCATGGATATTTATTTTATCCAATATATTTATATAAAATATATTTATTTTATATATATCCATATTTTGTATGGATATATTATATACATGGATATATATTTTATACTACCTTATTTGTTTGGTTGCTCAAATTGTTCCAGCTT
>NW_012152627.1:3396-3748 GCF_000956105.1 Propithecus coquereli | reverse complement strand
CTTAGTTTCTTTTTCTTCTTCTTCTTCTTCTTCTTCTTCTTCTTCTTCTTCTTCTTTTTTTTTTGAAACAGAGTCTTACTCTGTTGCCTGGGCTAGAGTGCAGTGGCAATAGCCTAGCTCACAGCAACCTCAAACTCCTGGGCTCAAGTGATCCTCCTGCCTCAGCCTCCCAAGTAATTGGGACTACAGGCACATGTCACCAAGCCTGGCTAATTTTTTTTTTTTTTTTTTTTTTTTTAAATAATTTATTTTTTTTTTTTTTTTTTTTTTTTTTAGTAGAGATGGGGTCTTGCTCTTGCTCAGGCTGGTCTCGAACTCTTGAGGTCAAGCAATCCTCCTGCCTTGGCCTCCT
>NW_012152627.1:0-310 GCF_000956105.1 Propithecus coquereli | reverse complement strand
AATGTCACATTTTCCACTACTATAAACAGTTCAATAAAGCACATACCTCTGTAAATTCTTGCATGCTTAATTTTTAACATAAACATTTAAAAATATTTTTTAAAGAGTTTACTAAGCACTGATCACTGTACTAAGTGCTTTTACATGTGTTGAGACATTTAACCCTTGTAGCAAATCTGTGAGATACTGCTGCCGTCATTCTCATTTTATAGATGAGAAAGCCAGGCTAAGACAGGCTAGACAACTTGTCCAATATCACACACTTAGTGGATGTCAGAGTCTGGATTTGAATTCAGGTATGTCTGACTCT
>NW_012152626.1:16266-16505 GCF_000956105.1 Propithecus coquereli | reverse complement strand
CAGTGGGCTTGGAGAGCTCTGAGTCCCTCATTTTCTGGTGTTTAACTTTCTATGTCTCAGTGACTGTGCTGTTGTGTTTTATTGTCTGTATTCACCATAGAAACATGTTTATTTTCTTTTAATTAACACATTTTTAAATCAATAATATAAAGGAATATAGCTCAAGAAATTTTTATTCTGCCGGTGTGTGCTGGGGCTAGGAAGACGGGTTGTAAGAATATTTACATGGTACCATGTGT
>NW_012152626.1:12359-14050 GCF_000956105.1 Propithecus coquereli | reverse complement strand
ATTAAATAGTTTATGAATAAAATCCCTGATGAACCTTACATATATAGATATGTTATATAAAATAATGGATTCTATGTCAGTGCTTCTTACGTGTGTAATTCATGACGGATGTAATGGGATATACGAAAATCATTCTGACGTGGATCCTAACTTCAGATTTCTTATAATCTGCTTATAATCGCAGTATACGCTTTCGAATTAAATCCTTCCTTTATTTTCTACTAGTGACAGAACTTTGGGTAAGTTAGTATATTTCTCTAAGACTTAGCTTTATTAAGTTTTATTTTATTTTCAGTTGACATAATAATTGTACACATTTATGGGGTACAGGGTGATGCTTCCATACGGGTATACATTTTATAATGATAAAATCAGGGCATTTAGTTTATCCATCATCTCAAGTATTTATCTTTTTTTTTTTGTAGTGAGAACACTCAGAACCTTCTCTTTTAGCTATTTTGAAATATACAATACAGTATTGTTAACTATGGTCACCCTATCATACTATGCCTCCTATCTGTCTGTAATTTTGTACCTGTTCACAAATCTCTTCCCACATCCCCCTTCCCTACCCCTCCTCAGTCTACTGCTATTCTCTGTACAGCTATAAAGTCAGCTTTTTAAAATTCAACAAATGAATGAGATCATGTGGTATTTATCTTTCTGTGCTTGGTTTATTTCATTTAACATAATATCCTCCAGGTTTATCCATGCTGCCACAAATAACAGGATTTCTTCCTTATTTTGTGGCAGAATAGGATTCTACTGTGTATATATATTATACTACATTTTATTTATCCATTCATATGTTGATGGACACTTAGAATGATTCTGTATTTTGGCTATTGTGAATAGTGCTGCAATAAACATGAGAGTGCAGGTATCTCTTTGACATACTGCTTTCATTGCTTTTGGATGTATACCTCTTAGTGGGATTACTGGATCATATGGTAGTTCTTTTTTTAATATTTTGAGAAACCCCTATTCCGTTTTACATAATGGCTCTACCAATATACATTCCCACCAATAGTGTACAGGCGTACCTACTTTTATTGTGCTTTATAGATATTGCATTTTTTACAAATTGAAGGTTTGTGACAACCCTGTGTTGAAGAAGTCTATCTGCCTCACATTTCGAACGTATACTGACTTCATGTTTCTGTGTCACATTTTTGTAATTTCTGCAATAGTTCAAATTTTTTCATTATTATTATATCTGTTATGGTAATCTCTGATCAGTATTTTTTGATATTACTAATGCAATTGTTTCAGGGAACCACAAACCACACTCATATAAAACAGCAAAGGTAGTGGATAAATGTTGTATGTATTTTGACTGTTTCAACTATCAGCCATTTCCCCATGTCTCACCCTCTCCTCTGGCTTTCCTATTTCCAGAGACACAGCAATATTGAAATTAGGCCAGTTACTAACCCAACAATAGCCTGTAAGTGTTCCAGTGACAGAAAGAGTCACGCGTATCTCACTTTAAATTAAAAGCTAGAAACGAATAAGCTTAGTGAGTAAGGCATGTGAAAAGCTGAGTAAGCCAAAAGCTAGGCCTCTTTCACCAAACAGTTAAATTAGTTTTAATGTGGAAAAAAAGTTTTTGAAGAAAATTAAAAGTGCTACTCCCGGAAACACATCAATGATAAGTAAAACATTTCACTTTCTTATCATTCATGTGTTTC
>NW_012152626.1:0-409 GCF_000956105.1 Propithecus coquereli | reverse complement strand
AAAACAGTATGGAGATTCCTCAAAGAACTAAAAGTAGACCTACCATTTGATCCAGCAATCCCACTATTGGGTATCTACCCAAAGGAAAAGAAGAGTTTTCATCAGAAAGACACCTATACTTGAATGTTCATAGCAGCACAACTCACAATCGCAAAGATGTGGAATCAACATAAGTACCCATCAATTCATGAGTGGATTAATAAAATGTGGTATATGTATACCGTGGAGTACTACTCTGCCATAAAAAGATGAATTAATACATTTTGCAACAATCTGGATGGAACTGGAGACCATTCTCCTAAGTGAAGTATCTCAGGAATGGAAAAACAAACAGCACATGTGCTCACTATTAAATTGAAACTAACCAGTGAGCACACACGTGCACAGAAGGAAGTAATCTCAGAGGAAA
>NW_012152625.1:4399-4936 GCF_000956105.1 Propithecus coquereli | reverse complement strand
AAGCTGCAACTCTATCATTTAAAAAATTATTTTAGTAAAAAACATTAGTATACGCAATGCTGAAATCAAAATGGATTCTCAATTCATGACAAAGGTTCAAATAAACCAGTATTAGCTACAGAGAGCTTCAAACGAAGTTCACTGACAGGATGACACAATGTCCCTCAAATATTAACTTAGTGTTTGAAACGATTTCTGAGAAAACTACGATCAGTACATTTCAATGCTTCCGAGGAACCTTCTTATTAAATAGCACGGTCGAGTCCACACATCAGTTTAAAAGATGCTTTTGGCCCAAAAAAGATAATTTCTCAAATGAAATAAGCCAAACTCTTGTTTGTAAAGGTAGTTTCTATTTTTGTGGTAATGTTCTCTGCTGAATAAGAAATCATTACACAGAACATTTCTGAAGAGGAGTATTTTGCTGGTCATCACATTATCCAAATACAAATGATGAAGATTATCATTGCCTTGATACACATCGCGAGTCAAAGCAGCAAAAAATTCCTAGAAAGTGCTCTTTGTCTAGGAATGGCA
>NW_012152625.1:2280-4349 GCF_000956105.1 Propithecus coquereli | reverse complement strand
TTCTGTTTTATTGATTATTAACCCCACTGCATTGCTTTCTCTTTCAAAAGAAAAAGTGAGTAGACTAGTCACAAAAGTACTTTAAGGAACCAATGGTAATTTTCATCTAAGCCACCAATTCATACTGTAACCCTGAATCTCTCATTTACCTTGCTAAAGCTTGGTTTCCTTGTTTATAAATTTGGGATTTGAGTTATGTGCAGCCTCCTCAGTTCTCAAATTTGATGAGCATGTAGATTCCCCCCACCAAAAAAAAAATCCAAAAACAAAGGAATATATTCAGAATCCGGAAATAATATGGGATGTCTGCCCAGGATGCAGGGACAAGTTGAGCATTTTAATTGTCTCTTATCAGGAAAGACTGGTTGGAAAAGAGTATACTGAATGACAAGAACAGATGTTTAGTAATTTTGAAATTTGATGGTAGCGTCTTTCTATGGGGGCTAAAACAGGAAAACAATCTGAAAGAACCAACAACTGGTAGTCTTTTAGAAATATCACTTTAGCAGTTACATAAAGAATGCAGGGAAATGACGAAGGCAAGGCCCAGGGCAAGCAGGTCACTGCTGACAGTTGTTGCTGTGACTGATGGAGCCCTGAGCAACAAAGAGGCTGTGGGAGAAAAGAACATAAACTCCAACGCTACGAGCCCGAAATTGAAAGCTTAAGAATGATCACAAAGTAATTTCACCAATCCTATACAAAGTATTCACTTAGACTACTGGATATGTCCAAAAAGAAAAGAACAACAGGAGTGCCGCTATAACATCGGGGATACTAAGATGAGTGTATCATGTGATCACTTATTAACTCAGTAATTTGTGTAAATTCCTCAGGCTCTTGGAGCCTAGACTGTCACATCTGCAAAATGGGAATAATGATAAAAAGCATACTTGTTAAAAGGAGGGGACTGACCAGGTAAAATGAAGGTATCTTCAGATCCAAAACATACGATTAAATGATTTTAATGAGTACTAAGTGGTTACCTATTCTTGTAAATATAATGCACTATTTCTTTTTTTCTCTGAAGATCACTGAAACTAATTATAAAGTGCACTGTGCGATTCATCAAGCCATCAAGCAAATATTTACTAGCACCCTGTTATAGGCCAAGAATCATGGCAGGTGACAGTTTTGTGCTTTTGGACAGTAAGTAAATAATTGTCACATGTACACATTCACAAATACAACAAATATATAAGCAAACGCTGACACGGTATTTACTATGTGCTGTCTTTACTACATAGTCTACAAATATTAATCACTCCCTCTTTGCAAATGCTCTACAAGATACACATTATCATTATTCCCCTTTTATCCAGGAGGAAACTATATTACTATAAAGTAACGTAATATTATGTTCTAGGAGACAATGTCAGGGGAGGAATTTCTAATTTGGACTGTGAGCAGTCGAGGTAAAATGCCCCTCAGAAATGGCATTTTCTGTGGTTCCAGAGAAATGTTCCAACGAAGAACATGGAGGAAGAACATTCCAGGCAAATAGAACAACACAAGCAAAGGCCTGATATGTGTTGGGGGGCGGAAGCCTTTTCAGAAAACAAAAAGGAGAGTTTAGCTCTGTCACATAAGAGGATGACAAGTGATATAAAATGAATTTGTCAGGGGAGACAGGAGCTAGATTATTTGAAGTCTCATGGACATACTTAGGAAGTGGGATTTTTTTCTCTGTGAAATCAAGTCACTGGAAGATTTTAAGCCAAATGGAAAATAATTTAACCTAGAATTTTAAGAGATCACCTTAGCTGTTGTATGGGAAATGGATTTAAGGTGAGCAAAATTTAAAGGAGGGAGAATAATTAGGAGGCTATTGCAGTGAACTGGTGGAAAATAATATATAGTAGCTTTGTTATTTCTGGAGATGATTAGAAAGGGAAGGATTCAAGATATATTACTGTTTTCTATAAATTCAAAAGGTTGAAAACTGAATATATTCAAGTCCAAATGAACAGTCCCACTGCCCCAGTCATCGCTCTCCCACCTTTTCATAATTGGATGCAGTATTATTCTACATGGTCAACTTTGAAAACAAAAGAATGCGAGAATTCCCC
>NW_012152625.1:0-940 GCF_000956105.1 Propithecus coquereli | reverse complement strand
AAATATCTACTATTTAATAGTAGATATTAAATAAGCTGCAACTCTATCATTTAAAAAATTATTTTAGTAAAAAACATTAGTATACGCAATGCTGAAATCAGAATGGATTCTCAATTCCTGACAAAGGTTCAAATAAACAGTATTAGCTACAGCGAGCTTCAAACGAAGTTCACTTGACAGGATGACACAATGTCCCTCAAATATTAACTTAGTGTTTGAAACGATTTCTGAGAAAACTATGATCAGTACATTTCAATGCTTCCAAGGAACCTTCTTATTAAATAGCACGGTCGAGTCCACATATCAGTTTAAAAGATGCTTTTGGCCTAAAAAAGATAATTTCGCAAATGAAATAAGCCAAACTCTTGTTTGTAAAGGTAGTTTCTATTTTTGTGGTAATGTCCTCTGCTGAATAAGAAATCATTCCACAGAACATTTCTGAAGAGGAGTATTTTGTTGGTCATCACATTATCTAAATACAAATGATGAAGATTATCATTGCCTTGATACACATCGCGAGTCAAAGCAGCAAAAAATTCCTAGAAAGTGCTCTTTGTCTAGGAATGGCAACTGGAATACACCTTCACTGAGTATCAAGTCTCCCTTTGAAAGGGTTTGTAGGCTCAAGTAGTTTTGTACTAGACACATTAAGAATTAAGGACAAAAGAAATTCCACAGGTGCTATCTTCCATTTGGAACCTCAGAGAAAAGTAGCTTATTTAATCTTTGACAGCCTGCCTTTTAATTTCCATCTCTTCACCTAAAAAAGACTGCTCTCCTTAGCCATGTAGTCTAAACTGCTATAAAGACAGACTTGCTTTAAGGTACTTTGTACAGTGTTTAGTCATAAAGCATTTTAAATGGGCAAAAATGAGACATAATTTATAAGTCCTTGTTTTTGAAAAAAATGCTCAATAATTATTTCTAAAAACATGTCTTA
>NW_012152624.1:3855-5012 GCF_000956105.1 Propithecus coquereli | reverse complement strand
TGTCCAGTTTGGGGCTTTCTCTTTCTTATTCTTCACATGCTCCTTATCTGTGTCCTTGGAATTAAATGAAAGTCTTAGACCAAGGCCTGTCAGCCTGCCTTTTGGTAGACTAAAAGTGTGGTTGTAATTAGGCTTGCTATCAGCTGCAAGGAAGAGGATTCCTGGACATCCATGACTCAGTAATCTAGACCATCACCCCACCCAGCAAGAGACCTGGAGTCAGCTCCATGAGGTCCTGGCGTCCCAGGGCCATCTACCCCTTTGTGGTACCATCCTTGACATCCTGACTATTCATCCCTAAGCTTGTCCTCTCTTAACAAGTTAACCACTGCATCTATAGGTGGCATATCCTCACATGGCAGGATTTTGAAGAAGAAGGGCATGGGCACAAAGGACTTCTTTTCCTCTTTCATTAAGTTGCAAAATCTGTACCTGCCTATACAGTAGAATTGCCCCTATAGCCATTGGCCAGAAGAGGGCTACATTCCTACCTTCAAACCAATCACGGGAAGAGAAATGTGATCACCATAATGCTAAAATCCCCTGGGATTCACTCCCTGGAGCCTACCTCCCCAGAGCATGTGCTTACCAGATGCCTAAGAAAATCAGTGTTGGTTGAGTTAGCAAGGAAGAAAAGGAAAGTGTTGCCTACATTGGCGAACTACTGTGTCCATCCCAGGAGGCATAGAGAGATTCATAATAGTCTTTTCTCTCCTGACAAAGCCTTTTACAATCATTGTTTTGCTAAAGAAGTCGAGAAGGTCAATTTTAAGAGTAAAAATTAATCAACGTTTTCTTTGTTCTTAGCAATGTATGTCCTTAACTCCCCTGGGGTTGCAATGGCACACAATTTAGGCAGAAAATAAAAAAACTTCTTGGCTTATTATTTTGAAATATTTTCAGGTTTGTGATCCCATCATTTATTCAAATAATGAGTATACATTATGAACTGGTACTAAGCTCTGAGCTAATGGATGAAAGCAGCTTATTTGAGAAGATTCAATGGGATAAAATTAAAAACAATAAATGGAAATTAATGGGAGATAAATTTTTGGCACAGCATAAGACAACTTTTCTCATAATGAAGATGCTTAAAGTTTAGCAGATTATCTAACAAGTGAGTAAGTTTGAAGAATGAGATCCTGATGGATTGTTAT
>NW_012152624.1:2378-3805 GCF_000956105.1 Propithecus coquereli | reverse complement strand
AAACTTCTTGGCTTATTATTTTCAAATATTTTCAGGTTTGTGATCCCATCATTTATTCAAATAATGAGTATACATTATGAACCGGTACTAAGCTCTGAGCTAATGGATGAAAGCAGCTTATTTGAGAAGATTCAATGGGATAAAATTAAAAACAATAAATGGAAATTAATGGGAGATAAATTTTTGGCACAGCATAAGACAGAACTTTTCTCATAATGAAGATGCTTAAAGTGTAGCAGATTATCTAACAAGTGAGTAAGTTTGAAGAATGAGATCCTGATGGATTGTTATAGATTAGACAAGATGACTTCTGATTTTTTGATTCCAATATTTTAATACACTTTGACAAAAATCTAATAAGCATGAGCACCACAAAGGGCAAACAATGAACAGTATCATGCTATCTTATGGGAACGCTATTTGTTTTAAAACTTTGAATATGATACCATGAATTTAATGTACTCTTATCCTGTGGAATAAGGAATAGTCAACTGACAACAGATCTAGTTTTATTACCATTTATTCTTAGAAAATTCACACATGGTAAATGTCTAACCCTTACCATATGTTTTAGCCCGTGAGCAAAGCTTGACATATTTTCATGGGATCTGTCCATTATACACAATGTGCAACATTGTGAAACTGTTTCAAAAATAAACACTCTTTAACTCTCAAAAAGAGTACTTCTAAGAAAATGGGGAGCATTTGTTTTAACTTTACAGTTTGGATTATATAATCAAGACACCAATGATTCTAGAGAAAATGAATAAATGGTGGTGATCATGTATATTTGGTATCATTCATTTTTATTTTCTTTCACACACACAAAAAACTTAAGGTAAATTATTTCATTGAATTAAAACAAAATCAATGATATATTGAGATGCTTCCTAATAAAGTTTGTTTGTACTTATGAATTACATTTTCTCTGTTGGCAACCTTTCCTATCAACCTAAGGATTGCTTTTAGAATTCCATGCTTTTATTTTCCAAGGATAAAAACAACGTAGGTCAGTATCATTATTGATAAAACTTGTTGCCTAGATACCAATTCCAATATCAGGATTAGTTAAAACAATCTTTTTAAAAACTGTTGCCATTATAATTGAATCTATTTAATGGATTTTTAAAAATATACTATAAGTCTAATTTTATTGCCTGCCTTGGACATGAATTTGGAAAATGATAAAGATTTATTTAGACTACCTTGAATTATATTTTAAAACAGTAGTCTAAGAGTTATGGTTTCTGTGAAAAAAGAATGTCTGTACTGGAACCTGTTCAGATGATTATGCACAAGACTGGAGACAGGCAGGCACATGTGCACCTGCACGAGCACACACCCCTACCTATCTGAACATGCGGGGTAGTGACCAAAATCAGCAGACATAGATGGAGAGGGGTGTTTTGCACTTTAAAGAAGGAAAC
>NW_012152624.1:0-733 GCF_000956105.1 Propithecus coquereli | reverse complement strand
AGAATGGGGCAGAAAAATATCTGAAGAAATAATGGCCTAACATTTCCCATATTTGTTGAAAAACTTTATGTTACAGATTCAAGAAGTTGAACATACCTGAAGTAGGATACATAAAAAGAAAAGCACAGGTAGGCACTCTGCAATCAAATTTCCAAAAATTTAGAAAAACAGAAAATCTTGAAAACAGCCAGGGATTTAAACACACACACACACACACACACACACACACACACATGCATGCACACACTACATCCAGGAGAATAATAGCATGTATGATGACTAACTTCTCGTGAGAAACAATGGAAGTCAAATGATAATGGGAAGATATCTTTATAGCAGAGGAAAATACACACACAAACTCAGAAACGTTGACTGAGGATTCTATATCAAGCAAAACATGAATTTGAAATAAAGACTTTTAAGATAAATAAAGTCTGAAAAAATTAATTGCCTAGAGACCTGAACTATAAGAAATAACAATGAGGGTGGAGGGGGAAGTGCGGAGGGGCAAAAAACCACCTAACGTGTACAGTGAACACTACTAGGGTGATGGGCACGTTCGTAGCCCTGACTGATGCCATGTAACAGGAACATTTGTACCCCTTTAATATTGTGAAATAAAAACAAATAAATAAAAGCAATTTTCCAGTCAAAAAATAAATAAATAAAATTGTTTTCATACTTTGAAGATTTTGGACAAAACTGTTTGCAACTGCATTCAAAGTACATTTTA
>NW_012152623.1:7541-8461 GCF_000956105.1 Propithecus coquereli | reverse complement strand
ATATTTTTTGGTTGTCATTTCTCTTTACTTTTTTTTTGTTGTTTATTTTTTGTTTTTGTTTTGTCAATAGTGAAAGAAGAAATACTGAACAGATGAGTATGTTTTAACTGAAACTTGAAAGACTATAGAAAAGGCAAAGCATAAAGAAAAAGCTGATTGGTCACAGTTGGCTACTTATGGCAATGATATATGCAGTGTATTTTGGAAATACTTTCATAATATATTGAAAAAATTAATCTAAAAGGGGTTTATTATTATAACAATATCAACCAATTAAATCTGCAATAATTTGGATTAATTGAGTCACCACAATATTGGGGCTTTTCTGTTATCTGTTAAATCCACAAGAAGATGGTTTAAATAGCTATCAAACTTCAAACATCTCTTCTAGTCGTGATTTCCTAATTCTGTTATTTGGTTTTACAAGTTTAACAGAGCAAAGGCCATCTGCCCTGTGTCTTTTCTAATTTATTTCTTTGTAGTACATAAGAACTAGAAAACAAGGGTGCCAAATTTTGATACAAAAGTCTGTGTAAAGTAAAAGGCAGGATTTCAGTGTATGGACTTTGGAGGCAGATTATGCTGATTTGATTTTTAGCTCTTTCTTATGCCAGCTATGTGAGTGAGACACTTTACTCTCTCAGACTGAGTTTTCTCATATTTGGAGTCAGTATGCGTGGATTTTCATCCTGGATCTACCCTTGATTATTTGGTCTTGGGAAACTTTGTAGACTTGACTTTCTGTATCAAGGATAATTATGATAAACAAACATGAACAGAACTATTACTAGTATTTATACTACTACAAGTCCTACTAGTTGTTACTAGTGATGATAGTAGTGATAGTAGTACCAGTATTAGTAGTACTACTATTGATATTACTACCATAGCCACCACCAGTAACAAAAACAATGATATTT
>NW_012152623.1:4433-5406 GCF_000956105.1 Propithecus coquereli | reverse complement strand
ATTTTGAAAATTTAAACAAAATAGACAAATTTCTCAGAAAATAAAACTCACTGAAATGACAAAAGGAGAAATACAAAATCCAAGGAATCCTATTGCTGGTAAAGAAATTTAATGTGTAATTAAACATTTTCCATAGAGAAAACTTCAAATGCAGTGCTATAGGTTACTTTGTTTGACCTGTCCAAATCTCTTGTTGAAATTTGATCTCCAATGTTGGAGATGGAGCCTAATGGGAGGTGTTTGTGTCATGTGAGAGGATCCCTCATGAATAGATTACAGCCTCTTCTGGGGTGGGGGAGGGGTAGTGAGCCTGGCACCTTCCCCATCTCTGTTTTGCTCCCTCTCTTGCCATGTGATCTCTGCATATGCCAGCTCTTCACCTTATGCCATGAGTGGAATCTTCTTGGGGCCCTCTCCAGAATCAGATGCTGGCACCATGCTTCCTGTACAACCTGCAGAACTGTGAGCCAAATAAACCTCTTTTCTTTATAAATTACTCAGCCTCAGGTATTCTTTTATAACAACACAAACAGACTGAGAAATGCAGATAGCATTACCAATGAGTTTTTCAACATAAAGTCATGCATTGTTTAACAATAGGTATATGTTATAAGAAATGTGTTGTTAGGTGATTTCATCATAATGTGAAAATCATAGAGTATACTTACACAAACTTAGATTTCTATCCTACTACATACCTAGGCTATATAGTATTGCTCCTAGGCTACAAACCTGTACAGCATGTTACTGTGCTGAATATTGTAGGTGACTGTAACAGAATGGCAAGTATTTTTGTATCTGAACATATCTGAACATATAAATTGCAGTATTATAATCTTATGGGACCACCATTGCATATGTGGTTTGTTGTTAACGGAAATGTTGTTATGTGGTGCATGACTGTATGTAAAGAAAAAAAAATAATGCATCTGACATAGGCTTTTCTAGAAAATAGGGAAAAAAAGGACATTTC
>NW_012152623.1:0-538 GCF_000956105.1 Propithecus coquereli | reverse complement strand
TAATTAGTTGAGTCATGCATTCATATATCACATGCCTTTTGTAGATATTGAACCCATGGACAGATGGAAGTCAAGTCCATGAATTCAAAGCAGAATGTGAAACAACACCTTTAATGATTTTGCTCATCTGGGAAGGTAAGGTTTATTTTGTACGAATGCATCTTTCTTGTAAAGCTAAGCTACAAGAGGACAAAGCACTTTCTTTCCTGTCAAGGCTAATCCTTTCACATATAACCTAGATCTAGTCCTTCTAGCCTTTATTTCTATCAACCACATGAGAGAACTAAGTGCCTTTATGCGTGAAACAGAACTTCAAATTAAGTTTCATCAGATAGAATGATATGATGTGAATATCGGTCTCATTCTAGGTAGCCGAGAGGGTTCCACAGTGGGAAACTTGTTTCAGCATTCAAATCCTCAACAGCTCAAAATAAAAATGAGTTCTATGCCATTTGCTTTAAACTGCTTTTACTTTGCTTATGTCAGGCAAATTCATTTTCTCCAGGGAAAGCTCATTGTTTAGTACTTGAGTTCAAAT
>NW_012152622.1:6525-7167 GCF_000956105.1 Propithecus coquereli | reverse complement strand
TCAGTACTGTTGTTTCCCCTAGATTGTGTCTTCAACCTGGTCAGTCTCAGCCACGTGTGTGGCTTCAGATTGTATCTAAATGCTGACATCTCCCCACCTAAATCTGCACCCCTAAATCCCTGATCCCTGATTGGCGTCTCCATTGTATGTCACACTGAAGATTCACATACTGAATTTATTATCAACCCTTTCAAAATTCTTCCTATGTTTCTGATTTCAGTAAAGGGCACCTTCATCCCCTCAGTCCTGTAGATTTAGAGGATATTATATTATGGTTCACTTGCTCATCCTTTTCCACCCTCCTTCTAGTATGCTTTTTAAAAAGAAAAAAAATTAACTATAAAGGTTAAAAAATTAAAACTACATTCCTCAGATTGATTTGCAGCTGTGGCTCAGAATGCCAATTAGATTGTGCCAATCAGAGGCCCTCAGCCAGTTTGAGAAGGTGCCTTTTCAGCTATTATTTTACAAATCAAGGGCATGGAGACATGAGGTTCTGCAGCTGTATTTCCATGTCCATTCTTCAGCTTCTCAGACACTGAGAAGGAATTGTGATGGTTACGACAGGCAGGCTCCAGATTCTGATGCCCAAAAACAGCTGAGGCAGGAGTGTTGCTAGGAACCTAGTCCATATGGTGGGAG
>NW_012152622.1:3369-4225 GCF_000956105.1 Propithecus coquereli | reverse complement strand
TATTTCCTACAACTGCATGTGAATCTACAATTATCTCAAAATAAAAAGCTTAAAACTTAAGCCAAGAAAATTATTGACCAGAAATGAAAAATTCCACAGGATCCCCTTGCCTTCTTGCAGCCAGACCCCTTTCTTCATTATTTCGGTAAAATTTTCATGAAAGGATCGTGAAATTTGGAAGTACTGAGTATTTTGAGAGCTATTGCAGCAAGTAACAGCACCAGTCCCCTTTAAAATAAAATTGTAGCCTTTCAGAAGGAGGCAATCTAAGAACTATGGTACTTCCAATAAGTGAGTCTTGTTATTTTAAAGTGTATTTTGATGACATAAATGGTGCCTCTTGTTTCTTGAGGAAACAAACTTCACCCATTTACCTTAGTAGTAAGTTTTGTTGTTCCCCTTCTCTCCACCTCACCACTATCCTCAGCCCCCTGCCCCCCAGTCTGCTCCTTGATACTCAAAACAACCTTCCCCTCCTCCCATGGATAACTGGTACTTTGTCTTTTATAATAACAATTTTCTTACTTTTCTTTACATTTTTCTCCACATAAGTATGAACTGGTAAACACTATAGCTTAGCTTTGTAGATTTTTAAACTTTACCTAAAATTATTCTTTATATAATTTTGTGTCTGGCTTCTTGTGTCAAATATTGCTGGTACAATTTCAATATTTTAGAAATTCATCCATGTTTTACATGCCAATAATTTGTTCATTTTTATTGCTCTATAATATTTCATTGCAAGTCTAGCCCTTTATTTAACTGACAAAAATTGTATATATTTATGGTATATAATGTTTTGATATATGTGTACATTGTGGAATGGCTAGTAGCTTACTAATACTTTTTTTTCTTG
>NW_012152622.1:0-439 GCF_000956105.1 Propithecus coquereli | reverse complement strand
ATTTTAGAGTAGATGCCCAGTCCTTTTGACATTATTGCTTCCCTATTATACTTCTTCTCAATTAATTAATGTTACCAACTTCAAGCATGTGTTTCTACACCTTGGATGGTTGCTTTAACACCAACAATGTCCATATATGTGTATACTTCAGGGGGGGTTCATTTTTTTTTTTTTAATGGGATAATGACTTGTATACTTTCCAGAGTCTTGATTTTTTTCAGTCATGTGTTGTGGAAATCTCTTCAAGACTACTGTTAAAGCTCAAACTTGTGATGTGTATTTTTTCTTTAATAGATATTAAGTTGCTTTCCCAAAGGATATACCACTTCGTATTTTCATTACCCATTTGAGTACCTTTTCTATGACTTTTCCCAGTTAAGTGCAAGCTCTGTGAGGACAGATTTCTGTCTCTCTCGTTCACTGCTGTATCCTCAGCACC
>NW_012152621.1:16265-18688 GCF_000956105.1 Propithecus coquereli | reverse complement strand
TCCCTTTTCCTTCTAACTCTTGTTTCTTCTCTTCCGTGAGTAAGGCATGACCTTTATTTTTAATTATTTATTTTTAAATACTGCCTCTCTCTAGCTATTGCCTAGATTCTACATCACAAAACCCCGGGAACCACGCTATCAAGGACAGAATTTGCATAAGAGGACATTCCTACTTTACTTTTGCTTCATCACACTGTATGTATGTATATACTGTATGTATGTATATACTGTATGTAATTACTGAGGATTGTGCATGACAGACATACCTGGACATACTCTATCCTCGTGCCTCCCTTGTACCCTCACTGTGAGCAAGACTGAGGAAGCACTTGAGGTTCAGGGATGGCATGAGAGTGGAGGATGGTGAGAGACTCAAGCGTGGGATGAGAGAAGCAGTAAGATCCACAGGTGGGCGAGGTTGAGTAGCAGGCGAAACTCAGCATGGAGGTGAATATCAGAGTATTATGTCTTGTGTAATTTTAAAATAACATTTGATGATTTCTGTTTTAGGCAGCATCAGAATAATCCCATGCCACAGTGACTGTGTCAGAATGTCATTTACTCTGTGTTGAGGCACGCTGATGTTCCCGCCTCTCCCTTTTCGACTGTATCAGTCTTCCCAACTTCTAGATACCAGATCAATGTCAGTTTGGAATCATAGAATGTCAGGTTTAAAGGTCATGCACTTCAAATTTCCCAAATCTCATACCTGGGCTGCTTTTCAAACTGCACATTCTTTTATTCCACTCTTCAGAGGTTCCCGGTTATTCATTCGGTATGGGGCTCCAAAATCTGCACTAGGAAAAAAAAAAAGATCTTCCCAAGTGCTTTTGTTAACCATTCTGTTTTGGGAAATTCTGATCAAATTCACCTCCTTCCATCCCACCTGATACCTGAATTTCCTCCGCCTGCAGAGCTTTGGTGGCCAGCCTAGGCATGGTGTTGGTGACGGTGAAGGAAGCTTGAATGTACCGAGGGCTTACTAATTGTCAGACACTGAGTTGATGGCTTTACCTAATTATCCCACTTAATATATATAACCATCTCAAGAGATAGATAAAAATGTTATATTCATTTTCCCTCAAGTCATTCAATTTGCTATGAGCTCACTCTATTCTAGGTTTTTGCTCAGGTTTTTCTTGCTTTATGAGGACTCCTGTCTAATCTACAGCTCGGTGACATGCCTTGCCTTTGTGCTTCTGTGACATCTATGCTTACTTCTATTTTTCCATATTTTATTGGGAAGACAATACAATTTATTAGCTAAGGGTGTGGATTTAAATCCTGGCTCTGCCACTTTCTGGCAGTGTTGCTCTGGGCAAGCAAAATTTGCTCCACACCAATTTCTTCATCTGTAAAATAGAGATTTAAAATAGTACCTTCTCTTAGGGCTGATGTGAGGATCAATGTCTGAATGCATATTAAGCCCAAACCTAGGAAGGGAATAAATGCCCCATGAAAGTTACCTATTATTATCTAATGACACCAAATTTTAATTGCCCATTTACTTGTCTTTCTCCTCTAACAGGCTATGAGCACCTTGGAGGCAGAGATTATATCTTGTTCAATCTTGTATCTTAAGTGTCTGTTGCAAGGCCTAGCAAATAGTAAGTGCTCAATACTTGGCAATTCTTAATGTAATTCTAATCTCTAAAAGGGTTCAGAATAAAACATCATAAAGACCTCCAGCCCCCACACTATATCTCTGAACATCTACAATTCTTCTAAATGATACTACTTTACTGTCAAATAATAAGAATAATTTATTCTATTATTATTTAACCAGGTGGACTTACAAGTTTACCCACTGCTTTGCCTGTCAGACAAACCGATTTCAATCTTGCTTGCTTGTTTCTCTTGCTCTCTGTATGGTATTGGGTGAGTCATTGTGCCTCTTGGATCCTCCTGTTTCTCATCTGTAAAACTGAGATGATACATCTTCCTTGCAGAATATTATAAGGATTAGCAATATGGTACAAAGGATATGTTTTATAGTGCCTGGGATGACAAAGATGCTCAGGAAGAGGTGTGTATGCTTATTATTGCATGGAAGGAATTCAACATAAATGTTTGTTGATTTGGCCTCGACCCCTGTTCAGTACAGGCATACCTTAGAAATGTTGCAGGTTCTGTTCCAGACCACTGTGGTAAAGTGAGTATCACAATAAAGTAAGTCACACAGATTTTTGGTGCATATAAAAATTATGTTTATACTGTAGTCCATTAAGTATGCAATAGCATTATGTCCAAAAAAACCCAATGTACATACCTTAATTTAAAAATACTTTATTGCTAAAAAATGCTAACAATCATCTGAGCCTTCAGTGAATTGTAATCTTTTTTGCTGTTGGAGGGTCTTACCTCGATGTTGGTGGCTACTGATTGATCAGGGTGGCGGTTGCTGAAGGTTGAAGTAGATGTGG
>NW_012152621.1:10668-13260 GCF_000956105.1 Propithecus coquereli | reverse complement strand
CCACCGAAGTCCGTGTTTCAAATATGTCCATCCTTCCGGCAGTGCGCATTGCACTCCTTGTGTATACAAATACCCGTCCCCTCCTCCCTCCTCCCCCCTCCTCCCGTTGCCCTTCCCGTGGTACAGATGATTAGGTTAGGTGTGTTGCCCTTGGTTCCCTCTGCACCCGAATGTTTATGGCAGCACAATTCACTATTGCAAGAATGTGGAAACAACCCAAGTGCCCGTCAATCCATGACGAGATTCATTATTTTTTAATGTGAAGAGGATGACGGCAAACTCTGCAGTGTCATATACAGCCAGGCTGTCACTCTTGCCCTAGAATTGGTCTTAACGTTGTCCATTTAGAAATTAGTAAATTACATGTAATTTACTAATGTAATATTTACAAATGTAATATTTGACACATAGGCAATATTTATTGGAAATAGCATCCATGTGTTCAACTGAACCACATGATTCATGGAAAAATCTTCAACTCTGAGTGATTTCCTGGTACTAAACTCAGGAGCACATTTTTCCGCAGAAAGCACGCATCTAATAAGGAAACCCGTTAGCTTTGTTCTCATATTTCTCTTTCAACAAGGGGGCTGCTACCACTTCCGCCGCTAAGTTTTATCCAATTTCTAAGTGCAAGGAGAATGAAATTGAAATAGTCAAATGAATTGGAGTAAAAATTCTAACTCATTTGGTTAATCCACTAAAAATTAACCTTATGGTCATCCGAAGTATTCTAGAAGAGAATTTAATTTGTATTTATTTTTAAAAGGCTTTTCTTCTAGGGAAGAAACAAGTTTTGTGTCGCAGTCTGAAGTAATGCAATTGTGAATCCTGTCATGGAAAAGCTGCCACGCATCGCTCTCTGCACACATTCAATGCTCATGCCTCCCTCCTGACCTCAGCTTCGAGGAATGTCTTAAGTTATGACGAAATTCTTAAGAATGATGAAATTCTTCTCTTTTTGATGGAAACAATTCCACATTTCCTAGGATCAATTTTTGGCCCAGGTTACTACTGCATAATTATGATTTATTTAGTGGTTTTTTTTTTTTTTTACAGTTTAACATTTTCCCCCAGACTTATTGTAAAATAGCTGGATTATCATAGAATCATTTTCTTCTCTTGAAGTCCACTTTCCATTGCTTCTGGTGTTATCTACCTTTGTTCCCTGAAACACTGAATAAATCACTTTTATTCATTCATTCATTCAACTATCGTCTACCACTGGGGTTGGCAGACTAAGGCCCATTGGTTATATTTGTACCACTTGCAAGCTAAGAATGCTTTTTAGATTTTTAAATGATTGGGAAAGAAATTGAAAGAAGAATAATATTTGTGGCATGTGAAAATTATATGAAATTCATATTTCAGTGTCCATAAATAAAGTTTTATTGAAACAGGGCCACACTCATGTGTTTACATATTAGACAATAAGTAAACAAGACAATATGGCCAGTCTAGTAACTCTGGAGTTCTGCCTCCTGCTTACAGCTCCAAATTCACCAGCACTGCCCTAAGGCCTCTTGTTCCTGTCACATTCCATTGCCTTGTATCTATTTTTCTCTGCTCTACCCAGCCCCCTTTGTGTGATACTCCCGTTGGGCTCTGCATGGCTTAATCCCAAATGTGTTCCTTTCGAGGTAGCTAGATCTACAGCCCATGAACTAGCCCCACCCACGTCCACTTCCAGCCTCATCTGCCCATATGACATCCCAAGTATTCTGTTTCTGGAAGGGGAGCTTGGACAGTGATGAGACAAAAGTCACTATTTTTTAATTTTTTTTAATGAAGGAATGGCTTTCAACCTGGGCTTCTCTCATCTTGCATTTGTTCAGGTGATTTCTTTTTTTGGAGCTTATATCTAGGAATGTACTTTCATAATTGTTAAATTTCTTCTGATTGTTTTCAGCCCACCATTGCTGCCTGCAGAAATGGCTTTGAAACTTCATTTTCTTGGCCATTATACTGCTATCTTTCTCAGAGTTGTGTCTTCTAAAGATTTTTTTTTTTTGTACACGCATGTTCCACATTTTAATCTGATGTATTGATTAAAATGTTCAAGAGCATTGATCCCCAAACAGAGCTTTGTGGCACCATACTAGAGACTTCTCTCCAATTTGATATTGATCTGTTAAGTAGCACTCATTGGGAATGGTTTGTTCAAATAATTACAAATCTCCATAACAACACATGCTTATAGAAGACTGCCAAGTGCTTTGCTAAAATTAAGATAAACTATATCTAAGCCCTTCCTTTGTTCCCATGGCTTAGAGGTTCCCATTAGGCTCTCTGTGAGTATAGCAGGGTCAAGAGAGAAATTTTTGGAGTCAGACAGACCTGGGTTCAAATTGTGTCTGTCACTTCACCTAGGAAAGTGCTTCTCCGCACCTCATTGTGGTAGGGAAGTTTCAATAAAATGAGGGGTACACTACTAAAGCAATTCTATCCATACACAGCACTACATATAGTTACTCCCCTAGAAATGGTAGCTTTTAATTATTACCAGTAATTAAATGATCAAGAAAGGAATGAGATTAATTTAGGAAGACTTTTTCTTAGGAAATTCACATTGGCACACAATGGAGAAGAAAT
>NW_012152621.1:0-318 GCF_000956105.1 Propithecus coquereli | reverse complement strand
AAAAAATCTGTTCTGTTGCAGTGCTTCAGCTTTTTGCAAAACCTTTCAAACGTTCATTAAACTTAAGCAGAATGTGTATATTTTATCTCACACAATAGGCCAAGATTTCCCAAGTTTGAAAGGTATAGAGGAAACTCATGCTTCAGTGAGATTTCACTGTCTTTAGAAGAGAGGAAAAATAAGAGTTCAAGGGTTTCCTGAGGTCTTCTGACCCCGGCTACTCCCCTAACGTGGCGGGTGTTTAAGGATTGGGACTTCAGCTGTATTGCATACCTTCCAGGAAGCAGTATTTACAGAGTTGTGAATGTTGAAGGGTTA
>NW_012152620.1:24656-25236 GCF_000956105.1 Propithecus coquereli | reverse complement strand
TTGTCTGGTTTTAGGATCAAAATTTGGAGAATGTCATAAAATGGGATGAGGGATTGTTCTCCTATTACTACTTTATGAATGAATTTGTGAATAATTGACACTAAATCTTTCTTAAAAATTTGACAAAATTTGATAGGAAAGTCATGTAAGCCCAAAGTTGTCTTTGAAAGAAGGAAATGATTCTTAATAATTATGAATCAATTGTTTAATAGTTAAGGAAATATTTTAAGGTCAGTTTTGGTCAATTATTTTTTTCTAGAAATAGATTCATTTCATCTAAATTTGCAAGTTTATCAGCCTTGGGTTATTTAAAATATCCTCTTATCTTTCTCATATCTGCTGGTTCTATGGTAATGTCCCCTTGTTCTTTACTGACATTGACTATTTGTGCCTTCTCTATTTTTTGCCTAATGAGCCTTCCCAGGGACTTACCAAATTTATTAATCTTTTCAAAATAACTAACTCTTGGCTTTGTTTGTCTTCTTTATTATCTTTGCTGTCCAATGAATTTATGTTATCTTTCTGATTTTTTAATTTTAACCATCTTTGTATATCACTTGCTATTCTTTAACTTCTTGAG
>NW_012152620.1:12766-13711 GCF_000956105.1 Propithecus coquereli | reverse complement strand
GTCTATAGTTCCCACCAGTGCTTGGGTCTACCTAGTACAACTGTATTCTGTTTCAACTTCTTTTCATGGCCTTTCTACCTCTTGGAAGATCTCTTCCTATCTCCTATATCATTTTATAATGATATCGTAACTGCATTTTTCGTACTATAGGACAATGGCTGACTCTATGTCACGACTTCTGAGGATAGCCCGTTGATGGTTGGCAGGCGGTTATACAAAAATTTTCTGATTTGCCAAGTTTAGTAAAGTGTTCCTCTATGGCCTTGTTCCCTGGAACTTGTTGTGCCTCAGCCTGCATGGGCACCACTACTGGGTGACTACATCTTCTTTATGTCCACTGTGATGGCTAGTTTTATGTGTCAATTTGATTCTCCTACAGTGCCCTGATGTTTGGTCAAATATCATTCTGGGTGTTTCTGTAAGAGTGTTTTTGAATGAGATTGACATTTACATTGGTGGGCTTTGAGTATAGCAGATTGCCCTCCATGATGTGGGTGAACTTCACTCAATCAACCGAGGCCCTGCATAGAACAAAAGACTGGCCTCCTGAGCAGGAGAGAAATTCACCAGCAAACTGCCTTTGGACTTCATCGGCAGCATTTTCCTTCTGCAGAAGACCACCTATGGACTCAAACTAGAATATCAGCTCTCCTGGGTCTCTAGAGCATGACAGCCCAGGCTTGCTAGCCTCTGTAATCATGTGAGCCAATTCATTATAATAAATCTATTTCTCTGTTTGTGTGTGTATGTGTGTGTGTGTGTGTGTGTGTGCGTGTGTGTACACACTATTGGTTCTGATTCTCTAGAGAACCTTAATATGTCTACGTTTTTCCCTACTGTCCCTGGATCTTTGAGTTTGTCCCCATTTGTCTCAGCTTTGAAAAAAAGTAGATTGAAAATTAATTTCTTCTTACTCTATCTTTCATTTATCTTTTATTAATATTT
>NW_012152620.1:0-1256 GCF_000956105.1 Propithecus coquereli | reverse complement strand
CTAATTTTTTTATTTATTTTATTGTATTTTATTTTATTTTGAGACAGAGTCTTCACTCTGTTGCCCAGGCGAGAGTGCCGTGGTGTCAGCCCCGTTCACAGCAACCTCAAACTCCTGGGCTCAAGCAATCCTCCTGCCTCAGCCTCCTAAGTAGCTGGGACTACAGGTACTCGCCACCATGCCCAGCTAAGTTTTTCTATTTTTAGTAGAGACGGGGTCTAACTCTTGCTCAGGCTGGTCCCAAACTCCTGAACTGAAGCAATCCTCCTGCCTTGGCCTCCCAGAGTGCTAGGATTACAGGCATGAGCCACCGCACCTGGCCCCATTTGCCTTTTTAAAATATTTATTTGAGATACATATAAAAACACCACAAAATACTTCATAGGCCACTTTACACAATAAAATAGGCAATTATAACATACATATTTTTGCAAGCATAAATACTCAGGTATACTAATAACAGTTGCGTGGGAATAATAGCTATGAGCAGACAAACTGTATTCATAAAGACATAGGTCAAAAAGTGAAAGGTCTGAACATGTAGCACTATTGTTGGTGATTGTGTGCCCCCAGCTTTATAACTACAGTTGTCTGAAAAACTGTGATAGACAACCTAAGTCTTTTGACAAGATCAATCAAAAACTGAGCTGGGTCACTTCTGCATCACCACCGTTCCAGTTGCCCAAAAAGCCAAGATCTCAAGAAATTGTATCTTTCACAAATGCAGATGTACAAAAAAGACATCTCTTAATTTATTGAGGAAGTTTCCATGTTGTCACGTACACACACAGTGCTCACACACAGAGTCAACATTATGATAATGCACTTTCATGGAGTCACAGTTGCAAACAATCTGTAAAACAATTTGGAACTCTCTGAAAGTCTATACTCAATTTATACCTCCAGTATTAGAAATGATGCAAACATGAAATGCATAGCATAGCAACTTGCAAAAAATAATGCTGACAACATAAAATGATGAAAAAAAAGAAAAAGAAAAATCGGCATGAAAAAGTGTATTACAGGGATAGAATACGGGCAATTACACAGAGATAGTCCCTAAGACCTGGCCAACTTTCACGATCATTAATTATATTTTGAAGTCTTGCCACAAGGAATAGCTGCTTTTTTTCTTTTAGAACATAGCTCTCCTCAGAGAATATGTTTACATCCATTTTCTACACGGAGGTACTCTTTTAGAAATTGTTCTGTGACTCAGTGTACACTGACATGAGAATTCCCTGTTAAATTTTCCT
>NW_012152619.1:496254-496567 GCF_000956105.1 Propithecus coquereli | reverse complement strand
TGGCATTTTCATGGGTATTACAATTAATCTGTAAATCACTTTGGGTAGTTTGGACGTTTTAACGATGTGGAGTCTTACCAACCCACGAGCAAGAAATTTTTTCCATTTGTTTGTATCATCTGTGATTTCTTTCCTTAGTGTTTCATACTTTTCTTTGTAGAGATCTTTCACCTCCTTGGTTAAATGTATTCCTAGGTATTTTATTTTATTTCTAGCTACTGTGAATGGTGTTGAGTCTTTGATTTGACTCTCAGTTTGACTATTATTGATATATAGGAATGCTACTGATTTTTGTACATTGATTTTGTACCCT
>NW_012152619.1:490930-491308 GCF_000956105.1 Propithecus coquereli | reverse complement strand
AATATAATTTAAATATGAAAAGACATGCCAGAGAATGACAAATAAATTTAGTGGTTATTCTTGGAAGAGGAAGAATTATGTACACAGATATTTAAATATATTTGTATTGTTGTAGTATGGGAACTTGGCTGTAAACTTTTTCACAGATATGAGGTATAACTTCTGTGTCATACTGTCCAAGTCTTTTTAAGATTGGTTTTAAAATGAGGAATTCAATGTCTTTATAGAAAAGTATTTTAGATATGGCAGATTCTTTATGATAACTGATGAGACAAGTTACTTTTGTCAGTAACTTTCAATAATTTGGGTGAATTTAGCTTTTTTCCCCATTATACATGTTAATAGGTATTATTAAATGCCCTATCTATTCTAATTTAA
>NW_012152619.1:489418-490880 GCF_000956105.1 Propithecus coquereli | reverse complement strand
TTGACAATTTATAACAAAATAAAAAATAAAGGAAACAGCACATAATTTTAGCTTTAATTATTGTAAATGCATGAAGCATAAATAAACTGCCCCAAAATAGCATAAAAAATCCTCAATCTTATGCAAAAATTAATTATACAGAAATGCACAGAGTCAAAATAACACATGGGATTTTCCGGAAACACACTCTGAGAAGAAGTTGGTAATGAAAAATATGTTAGAGATCAGCATTGTAAAAGGAAGGATGGCATGCCATTGGCCACACGAAAAAGTTAAACTGTGATGAGCACTCCATTTGTCTTCGGTCATTCTTGTGTGGAGTCAATATCCATTACAGTTTTCCTGGGCCAAAATTACTAGGCTTTATGTCCCCTCCTCAATCACTATATGTAAGTTGTCCTGGAAGATCGTGACATGGAACAAGGTGGTCCTCTGCTTTGAGGCATATCCTGAGTATATGAGAGCTAGAGACTGTTTACTGAACACAATCTATCAAGTGGACAGCAAGTTCTCCCTTACAGGGGATTCTGGGCAGAAACTCCCTCTCCATTACCATTTACCCCTTATGATATTTGTATATATTTTTTGCTATATATTTGGCTACAGCTCCTGGACGATTTCTTGAAGGTCTTTTCCTAAGGGCAAACTTAGAAGTGTACAGCTAATGGGGACAAAATAGCTCATGGCACTATCATTAGTGTCAAGGATGATGGCTATTCATCCTCTCCTTTTACCACTATCTATTCCAAATCCTCTTTGCTTCTTCTTATCTTGGTGACTTACCTGATGATATGATCCAAACTTTTATACAGAGATGACCTGACTCTGTGGTAGCTACTGTCTTCTCAGGCTGTGTTTGTTGTGCGTGTCCATTTAGAGTTACAATTAGTCAAGGACATGCAATGATTAATCCCAATAGATCGCTTGGGTTTCCCAAGTATTCCTCCCTGTCCTCAAAATCTAATGGTATTCTTGCCTTTCATAGATGATCAAGACCAGTTACTCCTTCCAGTATATCAAAACCTCTTTCTTCCTGCACGTCCTAGAAACAAAGCCCAAAGTGCCTAGCTATCAGCTGTTGCTTATAATTCAATATGATTCTTGATGTTTCTTATTTGGCATTAGGATCTATAACCCTGAAGATGCCAAAATTGTTCAGAAACAAAATAAAAAGTCCACTAAAAATTTGTTGGAAATGGTTATAAGTGAAGTCATTCCTGCTTCTGTCCCTTGATTCTTGGAACCATATATTATTGCTATTCAGGGCACAGCATCATATAGCAATTGTCCTAATTCATTTGGACTGCTACAGCAAAATATCATAAACTAGGTGACTTATAGACAACATAAATTTGTTTCTCTTCTGGAGGCTAGGAAATCTAAGATCAAGGTACCAGGAGTCTGGATGTCTGCTGAGGGCCCATTCCTCATAGAAAGCACTTTCTCGCTGCATCCTTATATG
>NW_012152619.1:485937-486642 GCF_000956105.1 Propithecus coquereli | reverse complement strand
TGTCACAATGAGATTTTGCAAGTAGCTGTTATGTCATTTATTGGAAACAAGAGAAAATGAGAAAGGATTGGCTAAGATGCAACATCAAAATTGGGAAAAGAGAAAGCCAATTCTAATTCCTCACAGCATTCCACTGGAACAACTTTCTGATTTGCAGGAAAATAAAAATGTTTTGTTCCAAATTACTAAAACAAAACAAAACAAAAACAACAGTCAAATCTTGTGTACTTGTAGAGTGGTTGTTTCAACTAGTGGGCCTTTCCTTCTGTAGTATTTTTGAGAAGAGACCTAGGCACTTCAAATTTTTTGGGAACAGTCACTGCCAACTGTTGATATTTTGACTTCCAATTGTCAATATTCTTTTTTTAAAAAAAACTTTCTTCCTTTGTCTAGTGCAGATTTCTGAAGCAAGGATTTTTCCAATCTCATACATGAGGTATATAAACTTGACTGCGATGATTGAGGAATAAAATACTGGAAGGGATTTGGGGGTTTTAGCCTTCAGTAAATAGTCTGTCACATACTTCTACGTTTTCATTAATACGTCTCACTCTCAACCTCAGCTGCACGTGGTAACCCTTTGAGTTAGATGTACCATTGGAAATAGGAAAAGTAAGTGCAATTCTACATACAAAAGTCCCCTTAATCTCCTGTAGCTCTGCATTCAGCCAAGGGTTAGATAATAGAATAAAGCAGTTTAAAGTT
>NW_012152619.1:484323-485375 GCF_000956105.1 Propithecus coquereli | reverse complement strand
AGCATCATTTTGAAAATCAAATATATTTGTAGGCATAGATTAAGTTATCTTATGATGGAAAATAAAAGTATATGCATGATTGTTTCTGAATTCATTTAATTATGCTCATATTTCACAGTACTGAAACAGCCATCTGTTTATTTGATGCAGAAAGGAAGAGAATGTTTATTCTAACAACTTAGTATAATAATAAAAAGACAGAGTAGAAAAGGAGCAAATATCTACAAATTAAGTGGTGTGAATTCAAACTGTGAGTAGGACAAAATGAAGATATAGAGGATAAAATTAAAAAGTCAAATTAGAAGATAACATCAGATGATACATACCTGTGTGGCCCTTGATCAATGTACTGACAGGATAAGGGAAAAGGATAATGGTTTGTAGAATGAGATGTTCTCATAATGCAATCCATGCTGTGGAACAATGCACAAAACTCCTAGCTCTGAGACTGAACCACTGATCCCCTAGCCAAGAGAAGTGTTGGCTGTCGATGACTCACAGCCTAATCTCTTTTGGGATACTGCAATCAGATAAGAGGATGGTTTTTATCCAATGACCAACTGTTAAAGGATAAAGGATTTTAAAGGACAGTACCTGTTGCCAACATCTATGATAACTGTTTTGTGAGGCTATGCCTCGTGGCTGTCTTATTTTTGCACATCTTGCAAGCAGAGCAATTAACTGTCTAAGCAGGTGTGTGCATGTTGAACTGACTTGGAAATTAGAGATAGGAAAATTCTACAAATAAAAAGGGAAGATGTGCTTAAAGTTTTAGAAGACAGAGATAGTATCTCTTTCAGTAGCAAGATATATGCATGTTTAGTGCCATAATGTAAAACGAGAATTACTTAAGTTCAGGGATCCTTGCCTATAGCACAACTTACTACGTGTGCAGTCATCCATCTTGCATGGATGTATTGCTCTGTGGGAGCAAGGAGAACTGACATAAACATTCTGATGGCCATGATGTTCACTGTGAATAACAATATTCTTTTCTGACTCATGACTCTCATGTTTCCAACAGCATCAAACTGTGGGACAGTAACTCATTA
>NW_012152619.1:483176-484273 GCF_000956105.1 Propithecus coquereli | reverse complement strand
CAGCATTTTGAAATTATATTTGGGGTGTCAAAAATTTCATGTTCTCCTGGACTTGCACAACCAAACAGTTGAATATTTTTGGGAGATCACCATTCATCTGTGAATCCTACTTAAAAATAATTTCTCTTTTCTATTTTGAGTATAGACTGTCTTAGAGAAAAACAAAGCCATCATCTGCAATTGTGCAGGCTTCTCCACTATCGGCCTTTGCTACCTCACTCACATGTCCCCTCCTAAATGATAAGTGACCCTTTTTATACCATTGACCTCTTACACTCTCTGCTATTGATCTAGTGATAAATCACCTTACCCATTCTGATAACCTGCTCCCTCAGATAGGGTCGTAGCTTCAGAGTTGCAGATTCCCATATGAAGGCAGCTCTTTACAGAAAAACCTTCTTCCTTACAAAGTGCACAGTCATTTGAGGGAATGGCACATTAGGGTGATTTCCAAGGCCAGTCTCACACAATGCAGAAACTACTTCCTCTGACACTCAAAATTGTTCAACTGTCACCAGAACTGTTCTTAGGAATCACAAACTTGTCAGTACATACCTGAACTCTGTTGATAAACTTTCATTTCTTTTTTCCATATGGTTCTTAGATCTCCTACACATCATATAAAGTAAAATGGCTACATATCCATTTCATATGTTCCTTAGCATTGCTTAAGAATTAAGACATTGTCTGAGTTTTTCTTGACATGTAGGAACTTTCTCTACTGGGAATAATCATGATACCTCTAGGGGGCAGTGTTGCCTAACACCACTAAGCAAGAATGGAGCCTCAGTTCTAACTCAAGCAGGAAGTTTTGCTATGGAAGAACCGTCTTATGAGTAGGCTATATTTAGTAGGTTCAAAAATATTTAAATGCCAATGATTTCAAACACTGAATTCAGACTAACTGAATATGGCATACATTACTGAAGATCATTAACTCAGAGAAATGTGAATACAGATTCCTCATTATTAGATTATAATTTCTCAATATCTAATGCATAGCTACACTAAACTTAAGACTGATTTTGGTTCAGGGTGCATGATCTTAGATAATAATGTATTGTTCTTTCCACAATGTTTTGTTTATCTCAGAATAT
>NW_012152619.1:469783-471181 GCF_000956105.1 Propithecus coquereli | reverse complement strand
CATGTCATCCAAACATGGTTACAGTGATGTCTATCCACTTGCTCACATCTACTAGCACATGGTATTCTCTCATAATGAACTAAAAGAGGAGCAGTATGATTCTCTGATGAATTAGCACAGTTTGTGCTGAATAGACAATTACATTGCACTACAGATCTGCTCAGAGGTATAATGAGGCTGACACAAAACAGACAAGTGAGGGAAAGGTATCCTGGTGGACAGAGCTTTGATACACCTATTCATTCACTCCAAGTAGAAAAAAGAGCTGGCCTGTGGTCAGAATACACATAGATTTGAGGATAGTCACAAATAGCTTGGTCAGTTGTTCAGGAGCTAGTAAGGGAAAAGTTTAAAAGCTAAGGAATAAGGAAGTTGTATAAAAAGTGGATTTAAAGTGAGCATAAAGAGAAAAGAACTTTGTATTACATGTGAATTTACATCATAGATTGCATACCCTGGAAGAAGTACTAACCAGCAAAATAGAATTAATGACTCAACCAGTTTGTATCAGTTTCAGTCATCTGGCCTTCATTATGCAACGAATGGAGTACTGATGGTGACAAGGCTTTGAGATATTGTGGTTATGATAGCACAGATTTCTTTTCACCAAGGTTGATCTAGCTACTGGTGCTCCAAAAGCTCAAGCTGCCAACAACGGAAAACTCTTGAAGAGACAGCCTAGACTTTATGGCATGTTGATTGTGTCAATCCCTTCCAAAGTAGAAGGGACAGTGATTTATGTTGACTGGAATCAATACACATATTGCAGATATGGATTTATTTTCTTGGTTGGCATTGCTGTCTGAGAGCTTAGTGTGTTAGATCATCAACATGAAATACTGCTGAACATCACTTCAAAGCAAGAAACTCATTAAACAGCAAAGTAATTATGACATATAGCCACAGATATATGACAAATGAATTCACTTGTCTTTTTACATACTGTACCACATAGAAAATGATAAATAGAAGGATACAATTCTCATAGCCTGATAATAGGATACAATTTCTTTTTCAAAATGGTTCAGAGTTGCAAACTTGGAAATGGTAATCTACAAGAATGGAGAGTTTTCTTCCTGGATGTGATGTATGTCCTACATCAGTTATCACTATAGGGTGCCTTATTCTCAATCGGCAGCATACATAGATGTTAAAACTAAGGTATGGGAGTTAAAGTGGCCCCTCTTCCAATTCTGCCTTACTCAGAGAATTTGTTGTCTGGTACTTGTGTTTTTAGTTTCTGTGAGTCTAGAACTCCTAGTTTCCAGACGCTTCCCTTAGTTTACCTACTGGCATTCTATTATATTTTGGTTTCTTTTTAAAATTTCTCTTTCTTTTTATCATCTCCCTCATTCTTTTCTATTTGGCTTTATTGTGCTTTTCATATTTCTTGAGATG
>NW_012152619.1:469115-469733 GCF_000956105.1 Propithecus coquereli | reverse complement strand
ATGGCCATGATGTTCACTGTGAATAACAATATTCTTTTCTGACTCATGACTCTCATGTTTCCAACAGCATCAAACTGTGGGACAGTAACTCATTAATTTGCAAGTAGAATGAAATCTTAGACTCTTCACCATTCCTGACACTCTGAAGAGCCAACCCAACTTCAAATCTCCCTGTGGGATGAGCTTACGCCTCTGTTGCAATCTCCTACCATATAATCTTTTTGTTTCCCCACTCAAACCTGATTCCCTCATTCCTCTGTATTGGTGTTCCTGAAAATACTCTTTAATAAAATTTCTATAAGAAATTGCCTGTCTCAGAGATTATTTCTGAGGAACACTCACATCACTCAGTGTGTGCCACGAGTTGTAAGATGAAGCAGATGCTACAATGCGATTTTGAGACTGGATCTCTCCTGTTGGTAGAATAGAAATTAGAGTCTCAGTACTAACATTCTGTGGCATTTTGTAGTAATGATATTGTTAAAACTTTTAAGATGGTGAACATTAATAGTATATTGAACTGGTGGGTGCTTTATCAATCAGGATTTAATTAAGAAAGAAACACTAGAAAGTAAATATAAGAAATGTACATTTGTCTCTGAAAGCTATTGTCTTTAT
>NW_012152619.1:468332-469065 GCF_000956105.1 Propithecus coquereli | reverse complement strand
ATTATTATGTGCCTCTTGGAAGCATGGAAAAACAGTGGCCCCCACTAAGTGAAATAGAAATGCCTGATGTGGCATTTGTGACTGGCAGGGCAGCTGGTGGAGAGAGAAAACCACAGGCTCAGAGAAGAAGTTATGCTATATTGAATTTACCACATCTGGCGACAACATACATCAGCAACGTACTCAGGAGGAGGACATGGAGAACACTTTTTTTAATAGATGAAAAGGGATACACCAGTGAGGGCAGCATTAGCATTGTTGAAAAGTTGAAAGGTGGCCATCATCTGTAGACTAGAGTTAAGAGAAAGAGTTACTGTTATGTAATTGAAGTACATTCAAGAGACAGTGATGATATAATCTTGAATTTATGGAGGTTAGGATAAGGTTTAACCACCAAAAGCAAAATAAATTCAAAGATAGAAATGAGCAACAAGGTCAGAGTGGTATCCCTTAAAGTGGAACAGCGCTGTTCCTCAAAGAGCTTTGAGGATGGTTATTTAAATATGTAATTCTCAGGAACAAAAATTGACAGCCAACAAGAGGATTTCTCACGTGAAGTAAGCTAAAGAATTCAAGGAGCCATGGTCAGGAGGGGCTGAGAACAGAAGACCTAATGAAAAGCCATGATTCTTAGCCTAATTTCTTGACCTTAGCCAGTTTTCAGACCCAGAATTCATTGACTAAAGGAAAAACCAGATTCTCATAAGGAAAGACTGCAACAGTGATGGTAATA
>NW_012152619.1:463279-463672 GCF_000956105.1 Propithecus coquereli | reverse complement strand
GACTATGACGATATCCCTGATCGTAAGGCTGGAGACAGTGGTCATGTCTTCTACCAGGAGACAATTATTTACATTTGAAATATTAATGTTTCAAGATGTTTCCTCTTTGTGCTCTCAAGGAGAATTTATTTCAGTAGAAAGCAAAAGGTTTCTCTCTGCTCTCAGGAAGGGCATATGGGGGACACAGGTGTCCCTCTCTTTTGTAAACACCCAGATTCATATTTTCCGGATTTCTTTCCTACCATACAAACTCCAGTGTGTATAGGGTAACATCTCATCTGGCTCTCATTGCATCACCCCAGAAGGTTAATGTTAAACATGGAGAATCAGCATATGTTTTTTTTTTTTTTTTTTGAGACAGTCTCGCTTTGATGCCAGGTCTAAAGTGAGCGC
>NW_012152619.1:447045-462114 GCF_000956105.1 Propithecus coquereli | reverse complement strand
TGATAAATTTTTACTTCGAGTTGTTAAATTTAATTGGAAACTTATTTGTGATATTAATTTGAGTTTGACACAATGTAATGGCCTGCATAAAGAACTCGTCATTGTATACAATGATAAACTAATGCCTTTCTCTAGAATCAGTTTCCCTTCATTTTTTTGTTAGATAATTTTGGACTACTGCAAAGCTATGTGAAGGCTGCTCTATGTTTATAATTTTTCAGTGAAAAAGTTGCAGTTTTCCCCCTACTTTCTCATCAAGACTCAGATAATTTTCCTTAAATTTCCAAGGATCAGGGAAGCTATTTTACTTTATTGCATTTTCACCCTTAATCTGTAAGTAATTTTACAGGGATAAATTCTCTTATTAAAATCATACATAACTGGAACTGAGGTTTTTATATTATTAATCTTAAATTCCATGAACTGGTTAAATAAATCTAAAACTCTTGATTTTTTTTAAATTTTACAATGGCCTTATGGCCAAAACCCTTTTCGATGTTTGTTTGCTTCTTTTAGTTCTCAATTTCTGTTAGATTTAACCTGAGAATATCTAAAATTTTAGTGAACTCATTGATACCATATTTTGAAATATTTTTAAGCATATTTCATTGTTTTCTCTCAAAGAGTTTGTTCAGGTACTTAATTCAGTAGTCCTCCAAACAATCACTACCTTAATTAATCCCAAAGTTCTATTTGGTAGTAGGGAAGCAATTTGAATATATATATTCAATCACCCATTTAGGTCAACTGACCCTTTTATGTGTGAACTTTAATCTTAAAATACTAAGCTTAAAACTGTATTTTTTTATCATTAACTTTAAAAATATCAATTGTCTGTGTTATGTGAAATAAGGAAGTTAGAACCCTTATGATACATCAACCTTATTGGCTCTCCCTTTACCTTTCAATTTATGTTTACTATATGGCTACTTTAACATTGTCAAAGTTTATAGTTTTTAGAATCTGTTCCTTAAGTACATTTCTTCTCAGTATTTTTTCTATAAGTTGATTGAAAAAGTCAAATACTGTTAATAATATTCATGATACAAGTTTTATATCACTACTTTCTTCTATACCATTTAATCAAGGTAGTCATGATTTAGAAGCCTGCAGGTTTTGGTTGTTTAGCCAAAAGTAAAAGCTTAAATTTAAAACCTTTAGGCCTTTGAGTAAATGGCACGTGCTTTTTTCTTATAACTTGATTAATTCGCATGGTGTGTGTATTTTCTTTTTCTGATAGTTCCATTAAAACTCATTAAATAAGCTGTATTTATCACTTACATGTTAAACCCATAGGGAAAAAAATCAATCATGTGTCACATCAGATCTCTGTTTCTCTAAGGAAATTGTTCTAGAAAGCAATGTCAACTCAATTTTCTTTTCATAAATCATATCAGTGACTTAAATATTTTGTATTAATTTGCTTTTGCATGTGAATTTGAAATGAGCTTTTATAGGACAAATTTTGTTTGGTGCATTTGTGTTTGCAAGATTTTCAACACCTGTTTTTTCCCTAATAGAAAAAACATAATATATGCCTATTTTCCCCGAACAATATAATCTTTGTCCTCCTAATCATACTATTTTTAAAAAATAAATCTACTTTCTTTGTGAAAACATATTGAAAGCCCTGTGGATTTCTGTTGTAATACAAATCAGTTGCTGCCCAGATGTTTATCTTATATTCCTTTTAATGATTTCCAGCTAAGAACCTATATTCTCTCTATTTTGTATCCTAAAGAATATTTATGAAGTTCTCCTTTCCTTTACACAAATGATGAATGAAAAGTAAACTTTATGAGTTCTTAATCAAGGATTTTATGTTGTCCATTAATTTAAAATTTTTATTTGGTTTTTGAGGAATAAATCTAAGTTCAAATCACTTGCCTTCAAAATTTTAAAAGCTTTGCTCCATTTTATGTTAGGGTTCAGTATTTCTTATAAGCCTGACATCAATTAAGTTAGAATTTTTAAAGCTATTATATATGTTTCACGGAAACTTTTAGAATTCTTTCTTTATTAATGGATGTATGTAATTTACTTTGGATATGTCTTCCTATGAACTTTTTATTTTATATTCAAACATTTAAAATTGTAAAAAATATTCTTATCTCACCAGCTATGCAAAAACTGGTGATGAGCTAGATTTGTTCTGTGGGCACTAACTTGCCACCCCCTGATTTATTCAAACGAAAGAGAAAGCTAATTCATGTAGATGGCTGCTCTGAGTTTTTTCTTTCATTGTCTATGTCTGAACACATATGTCTCTGAACAAATCTGTCTCCTGATGGCATATCTGACAAAGAGTTCTGCGTATGTAGGTGAAGCAAGTATTTGGATGGATTTTAATGTGCATAGAACCCACAATAGATTTCTTTTCCCTTATTTCTGAGGCAAACTGAAGAAAGCTTTCAAATAACAAATATCACCTACATAAAGAACTCCGTATCTTTTAAAGTAGCCTTTGCAACTTTTCAGATAATTGCTTTGTTTTTTGATCTGAATATGAAAATAATCTATGCTGATGATAGGAGATTGAGATGGAAATAAAAGGAAGAACTATTTTTTCTCATTAGACATCCTGTGAATTATCTACCTTGACTTCTTCCATACACAAGCAACTCTCTATTTCTACCTCTTTTGAGCATAGCCACTAGAAATCATCTTTGCTGAAGCCTCCTCTGACTTGTGTTTCATATGTGTGAACCGGTATGTTTTTTCTTCTAGAAATTTACCAAAATGTGTACATGTTTATACCTCCCTTGCCATCACCCTCACAACACACAAACAGGCACTCATTCTCCATACTATTATAGATTTTGTATAGTTTTGCTATTATTCACAGGGATTTGGGGGAGGTAAACATGTATTCTCAGGCAACATTCTTGGAACAATATATTAATATCATGTTTATTATTTAAAATGTACTGCATTAAATCATCAGTACTGAACATGCCTTAAGAATTTCTTAAGCAAGTTTCTCTTGTCCTGATTTTATTTCTTATCCTTCTTTATTAGATGGACAGTGGCAAAAATTAATAATAATACTAATAATCCGAGGGACTAGCCAAGATGGCTAACTAGAGACATCGCTTGTAGGATCCTCCCAGCTGGAAGGTAGTATATTAGACTGAGATGAGAAGAGAGCGGTTGTAGCCCAGGTGTGGATTACAAGGAGAGACAACAAGGAGAGACGTCCAGGGACCCAAATAAGAAAAATGGAGAAGCTGAGAAAGAAGAAGAGAGAAGAGAGAAGACAGAGGCACTGTGCAAACCCAGAGAGGCTCAGAGCCCAGTGAGAGAATGAGGGTGGCTTCTCCTCCCCCACCCAGGTACTTTTAGTAAAAAGTGGGACACAAAACATATTGGAGGCACACCTACCTTCCATGACCCCAGGCACAGGGGCTAAATAGGACTAGGAGAGTGAACCAACGAACCCCGGGAGCTCAGGTGCTAGAAAGGGACACTCCAGAGGAGAGTGCCACAAGAGACCTGACAGCTTTCTTATACCTAGACTCTAGCCCCTCTGCACTTATGCCAATCACAGTATCAGAGAAAGTAATTTTAGCTCAGGTGTGCTAGTAGCCGTGCCCCACGCCCCGCCCCCCGTTGCAATTGCAAGAATACCCTTAACCGAGAAGCACATGAACAGCTACTTCTCCACAGCAGGAGCATATTCCTGGCTGAGACGGCCACTGAGAGTGGGGCTGCCACACTTTGTGAGCTTCCTATCCACCAGCATTTCGTGGGATCGCCTGCTGGCGCCTTAGACAAGCAGGCCGGATCCGGTGTCCCCCAGACACGAGAGTGGTGCAGGGAGGGGCAGGGGAGAGATCTTGGTCTCAGACTCAGGTGGGAAGGAAGCCCTCGTGGACATATCCAACAGGAGAATGTGGAGGGGTGCTGAGGAATGGGGATCTGTGATGTGAGCATGCCCATCTCCCACCCGTGCTTCAGAACAGCCATATTGCAGAGAGAATTAGCCTAGACCCTGGTTCCCATGACAACCAAATGCCCTTGGCACACCAGCTGAAAGGGAACACCGGCCCCTCCCCCCAGTCATTACAATAGGTAGTGCAGCTTGAGCCAAGAAACTCAGGAGGGGCCGCTTCTCCCTAGTAGGAACATACCTGTGGCAGAGGCCCCTGCAGAGAGACCTATCTCTCTCCCCTTGGGGTCTTGCGGTGAAGCAGGAATGCATAACTGGGGAACCCCCTACCCGCCAGAACCCTGTCAAGATGCACACTAGTGGGTAACACACATGGACTGAGGAGTAGTTCCAGGGCCAGACTTGGGCAGTGAGGGAACCCACGTGGGCCTATCTGATCGGAGAGTGCTATGGAGTTTCAGGTAGTGAATAGGGAGTGCACTCACCCCACCCCACAGAGAAACTGCACTAGTGGACAAGGGCAGAAAGAGCCTGGCCTGGGAATTTAGCATTCAAGTGATTAGACCCGTTCCTTGGGAACAGCCTTCCTGGCTTGGAGAGACTACCCTGAATTTCATACTGGCAGCTCCCTCTAGAGGCCAGAAGAGCAAACTCTGAGCCCCACCGAAGCTGTGCAATGCTTCTCAAGCCAACAGAATTTTGCCATGATTTGTCTTCCTCCTCCCCCCCAGCTCAGGGAAAGTACAGATCAAGAAAATCCCTGGGATCTATAGGATCTCTCCTAAAGCTTGGGTATTCCTGTGCCCCACTGCGGTGCCAGAGCTTACTAAAGGCACAAAAGACCAACTAAGCAGCCAGCTCTTCCATGTAAACTTCGGTCAATAGGAGAGAAACCCCATAGCCAAGCATAGCACTTTCCACTCAGACAAACAGGGAGCAGCTGATTCGTACTCACAGGTAACACACACCACCTCAGAGATTGACTGGGGGACCTAATCTATGACATACTGTGGAAAGGGGTAAAGAGAGCAGATCAGACATAACCTGAGAGGTTCACCAAACCTGCTAGAATACCCCATAGGCAACTCTGGACCAGCACCTCTCTCCCTGGTAAGCTCAGGGATTGATCTTCATGGACTCAGACACAGGCTCATAAGCCAGGCCTAGCACCACCAGGTCTTGACTTAGAAGAGAGATTAGAAGGAACCCAGGAACCAGGAACTCCAGAAACAGGAAAAATCAGAGCACAAGGACATCCCAAAAAGAAAACAATAATTCCTTACCAATGGGTACCGACCAAAATGAAAAGATTGAAATGACAGATGAAGAATTTCAAATATGAATTGTAAGGAAGCTCAATGAAATACAAGAGAAAATGGAAACCCAACACAAAGAAACCACATAAACAATGCAGGAAATGAATGAAAAATTCACTAAAGAAATAGAATTATTAAAAAAAAAATCAAACAGAATTTCTGGAAATGAAAAATTCATTCAAAGAAATCCGAAACACAATGGTAAGCCTTAAGAATAGGCAAGATCAGGCTGAAGAAAGAATCTCAGAGCTTGAAGACAATACATTTAAAGTAAACAAGTCAGTCAAAGAGAAAAAAGCAAATAAATAAGAGAAACGAACAAAGTCTATAAGAAATGTGGGATTATGTAGAGTCCTAACATAAGAAGCATAGGCATTCCTGAAGACAAAGAAGAAAATACACAATGGTTGGAAAACCTTTTTGTGGGAATAATTGAGGAAAATTTCCCTGGCTTTGCTAGAAATCTAGATATCCTGATACAAGAAGCTCAAAGAACTCCTGGGAGATTCATTGATAAGAAGGAATCACCATGACACATACTCATCAGACTGGCCAAAGTAAACACAAAGGAGGCACACCTATGAGCTATAAGGTGAAAGTATCAGGTAACGTACAAAGAAAAATCAATCAGACTAACTTCAGACCTCTCAACTGAGACCTTACAAGCCAAAAGGGATTGGGGCCTCATTCTTAGTTTTCTCAAACAGAATAATGGAAAGAAGAGGTCAAACTATTGTTCTTTGCCAATGATATGATCTTATATTTAGAAAACCCTGAAGATTCTGCCAAGAGATTCCTGGAATTGATAAATAAATTCAGCAAAGTCTCATGTTACAAAATCAATGTGCACAAAACAGTAACATTCCTATACACCAACAATAGTCAAACTGAGAATCAAATCAAAGACTTAATAACTTTCACAGTACCAACAAGGAAAATAAATACCTAGGAATATATTTAACCAAGGAGGTGAAAGACCTCTATAAGGAGAACTACAAAACACTTAAGAAGGAACTCACAGAGGATGTAAACAAATGGAAAAAATATATAATGCTCATAGATCAGCAGAATCAACATTGTTAAAATGTCTATACATTTTATGTAATCCCCATTAAGATACTAATGTCATTATTTGCAGATCTAGAAAAAATAATTTTATGCTTCATATGGAAGCAGAAAAGATCCCTAATAGCCAAAGCAACTTTAATCAAAAAGATAAATGGGGAGGCATCATTTTTTCAGACTTCGAGCTATACTACAAAGTACAGTAACCAAAACAGCATGGTACCGCCACAAGAACACAGACATAGACCAGTGGATCAGAAAGAAATCCCAGATATAAAACCATCCTCATATTTTCATCTGATCTTTGACAAAGCAGACAAAACAAACACTGGGGAAAAGAATCCCTATTCAATAAATGGTGCTGGGAAAATTAGATAGCTGTATCTAGAAGACTGAAACAGCATCCACATCTCTCATCACTCGCAAAAATTAATTAATAATGAAAAACAGACTTTAATCTAAGGCATGAAACCATAAGAATTCTAGAAGAAAATGCTGGAAAACCTCTTATAGATATCAGCCTAGGCAAAAAATTTATGAAGAAGAACCCATGGCAATCACAGCAACAGGAAAAAGGAATAAATGGGTCCTGATTAAATTAAAAAGCTTTTGCCAGCCAAGGAAACAATCAGTAGAACAAATAGACAACCTCCAGAATGGGAGGAAATATTTGCATGTTATACATCCAAAACAGGGCTATTAACCACAATCTACAAGGAACTCAAGCAAATCAGCAGTAAAAATATCAAACAACCCCATTAAAAAGTGGGCAAAAGATATGAACAGAAACTTTTCAAAAGAAGACAGAATAATGGCCAGCAAACATATAAAAAAATGCTCAACTTCTCTAATAATTAGGGAAATGTAAATCAAAACCACAATGAGGTATCACCTAAGTCCAATGAGAATGGCTTTTATCAAAAAGTCCCCAAACAGCAGATCCTGGCAAGGTTGTGGAGAAAAAGGAACACTTATACACTGTCTGTGGAACTGCAAAGTAGTACTTCAGTGTAAATTGATATGGAGATATCCTGAAGAACTAAAAGTAGACTTACATTTGATCCAGCAATCTCATTACTGGTTATTTTCCCAAAGGAAAAAAAAAAGTCATTTTATGAAAAGGACACTTGCACTCGAATGTTTATCACAATTTATAATCACAAAGATGTGGAATCAAACCAAGTGCCCATTCTGGTATATGTATACCGTGGGGTACTACTCAGCCATAAAAAATTGTGAACTAATACCTTTTGTAACAACCTGGATGGAACTGGCAACCATTTTCTTAGTGGAATATTGCAAGAATGGAAAATAAACACCACATGTACTCCCAATTAAATTGGAAGTACTCGATCAACCATCATGTGTGCATATGGTAGTAAAACTCAATGGAAATCAAGCATGTGGGAGAGAGGAAAAGGAGATTGGTAAATGAACAGTATCTAGGAGATGAGCACACTTATAACTTTGACTTGAACTGTACATGTAACCAAAAGGTTACTACCCCTGTAATATTCTGAAATGAAAAAATACTAATAATCTGATAGCATGTTAAATACTCAAGACTAAGGCAAATCTGTTATGACTGACTGAAAAGAATTATGTGATATTATCAATCATATAATTGTGTAGCAGTTGTATGACTGTCAATATAACAAAGATATATATAATTATGTAATATATAAATTATTTACATAATGTATTATACAATATTATAAAATTATATGTATACACAAATTTCTGATCACTCCTGATAACTTTGACATATATAATATCTGTATGGATATTCATCTATTAATCTGAGGTCATAATTACAGTAAGAATTATGTTTTCACCTTTTTCAATAGTCTTGAAATTGACTTCAGATTTAATACTTTTGAAGAAAGTAAAATAAAAATTCTTTTCATAAATATAATTACTATGATTTATATTACATCAAATTGAATATATAATTTACCCCTGGGTCACCAAAATCTCTCTTGAGACTCTGGGTCTTTTGTGTCCTTTCCTCTTCCCAAAGACCTGCTACTCCTTCTCACCTTAATTCCCCACCCAGCACCCCTTTCCTGCCATCTTCACTCTGCAGTGAGGCTGTTCTGGGGACCACTCACTGTCCAACTCACAATCCTCCTATTCTCCGTGCCCTCCTATATATTTCATCCACAAAAATATACATCATAACAACTTCTTTAACCTCTTTCATATAATAATACCTGCATTGCAAGAGTAGGCACTTCATCCACACAACGTATGTGATAATTTTCAGGAAAAAAATTATGTCAGGAAACATAAATTTGTTATGCTTCATTGAAGAATTGTTTACAAATAGGGTTATTTTGAGCCATGGCAATTATAGTGAAGGTGTCAATTGATGGGTTTGTTATGCATATAATTCCTTAGTATATAAGAAATTAGTTGGCCAATTTTGCAAGTACTGAATTGTTTTTAAGTTCAAGTAATTTTCCTGTTTCATGAAAGTATGATGTATTATTAGCATCTTTTGGATAGGTAATATGTAACATTAGTTTCCTTATATATTCTTCAATTTTAAAAAGGTGATACATATAATTCAGAAAAGGGGCAATTAGAGCGATATCACATTATACATATACTGTTCTTTTTGTTGTTGTTCAGCATATTATGGGGTTACAAATGTTTAGTTTATATATGTTGCCTTTGCCCCCACCCCCGAGTCAGAGCTTTAAGCATGGCCATATCCCAGACACACCGCACTCATTAGGTGTGTATGTACCCATCCCCTTCTCCCCCCTCCCACCTGACTGTCACCCGATGAATGTCACTACTGTATGTGCACGTAAGTGTTGATAAATTAATACCAATTTGATGGTGAGTACATGTGGTGCTTGTTTTTCCATTGTTGTGATACTTCACTTAGTAGAGTACTGTTCTCAACAACACCAGACCAATCTATAGATATCTATAATACTAACAGAGAATACTCGATGAAACTGTCAGCATCACTGTTTAAGAGTGTTCACTTAATTCTTCTGAGTGCCCATTTTTTCTATTTCAATCTTAATCGTCTGTTCAGTCAGAAAATTTATCTTTTTTTTCAGCTCTCAGTTTCTGAAAGGAATTCTACCTTTATTCCAATCTGCTCTGATCCTTTCCTGATTTTCTGCATATCTTTTTTTCTTATGGATCACTGGTCATTTTAAAATACTTTGTGAGGTCAAAAGCACCTTCAAAATTTAAGGAAAAGTATTCCCTCTTTGTCTTCTCAACTAAATATCATTTCAAATGGCACAACCAATATTTTAACAATCCACAATTATTAGGGATATTAGTAAGGGTGCACTAAGGGGACACCACTTATTTGAACAGGGAAATTTTGATGTAAAATAATTAACTTGTCACCAGATATTAACTAATAGGTTGAGTAAAGAGAAAGTTAAAGAACACAGGAAGAGCACATTTAGGAAGCAGAGCAATTTGCTGGAGTGGTGCAGGTTAGGACTGTAAAGAAGAAAATCTGCCACGGGCTATCAGCCAGAAGCTGTCCACTGTGGCTGGCACTGGGTGCTAGGAATCTTGCTGAGAATTGCCCACTGTCGTAGAGAAAAATTAACGGAGATGGTCACCCACTGGGTGCTGGGAAAACTTGCTGAAGGACATTCACCACTGAGTTTCCTGCAGACACTGTCAGGGAATCTGACCACAAGCAAGCAACCATTCTCTTGGTAGCCACATCCTATAAGCAAGAGTGTTAAGTGCTTCATAATTGGGAAGGGAGGCTCCTTTCTCTTTCAATGATTTTCAACATTCTCTCCTGACAAGGTCTAACACTTTTCCACTTGTCAAAGGAGAGATGTTTTTGTGGTAGAGCTCCAATGTCACAAAGAAGGACATATAAGTGTGGGTTTGTAACAGGAAGGTAATCAATTAATAATTAGGACAGACTACTCATTAGGCTACCCAGCTTTCACAGGCATACTTATATATCCTTATATACTATATACTTATTTATAGCAGATTTTTTTATGTTTGATTTCTACATGTGTATATATATATATATATATATATATATATATATATATATATATATATATATTTGCTTGTGTGTGTTTGTGTGATCTCTGCCTTCATTAGGGATTTCCAGAAGCCATCCTGAGAAAAGGACTTGAATGAATGTAACTTGTTTGGATGTTGATCCCAGGAATCATCCATATGAATATGGAGATGTAGGAAAGGATAGGCAGCCAGGCGTGGTGGCTCACACATACAATCCTAGCACTCTGGGAGGCTGAGGTGTGAGGAATGCTTGAGGTCAGGAGTTCAAGACCAGCCTGAATGAGATGCCATCTCTACAAAAAATAGAAAAATTAGCCAGGCTTCATGGTGCATGTTGGTAGTCTTAGCTATATTATCACTGTGGGTAACTAAACTTAATACTAATGGAAGGTTCTGAGAGAAAATGAAGCAAACACACTAGAATATTATTCTATACAAATAACACAGTATTCAGATATGTGTACAATAGCAACCATCAGTAATTGTTTGAGGAATCTTGCCGAGGTTAATCTTTGGGTGTACCTAATCAGATGCAGAAATGGGCAAAGTAGGCTCTGACATTCAAATAATATCTTCATGCAGGTAGTTTTAGCTGCTGGCATTTGAAAATCAGGCCTGTGTGTTCTAAAATGAAAAGACATGTAAGGTCTTTTATCACTGAGATTAATATATAACTAATATATGTGTCTAACTGTAAAATATATAACCTCCAATCTTCATCAAATGTATAACTCCTGTGAAGACTTTCAAGTTCTGTGTCATTTGAAATCTCATTTATTAATTCATTTGGCCATTAAGCAAGATTGCTTTGAATTTCTACCATGTGCCTGACACTGTATGAGTTTCTGAGCACTTAACAAAAATGAGTAAAGATATGAACATTGTCCTCATGGAACTGAGATTTTTAAAGTACTTGCTTGAGTTGGTATAATATCAAAAATTATTATGTAGGGGTATAATTTTATCTCAAATCAAATAACATATGTAAGAAATATTTATAAAATGTTAAACACCAAAAATATTCTAGTTAGGTTCAAAAATATTTCCTGTTATTTAAGGATGTGTTTTAATGAAAATACAGTATATATAAGTTTAATACTATGTATTAATTTTTACTATTCTATTATACATGACATAATTTTACTTAGAAATCTAACCTTTCATATGATGCTATAGATATTTTCCTCCTTTTTCTATTTGAGGCATCAATCTCTAGGCACTCTTTCAAGCTCACATCAATGCTTAAATACACATTCCTATTTTGGGTTAAGTTGTAGCATATAAGGTCCAAAGAATCGTAAATTACAAAATAAATGTTAGTCACTAGAGCTTAGATTGAAGTCAGTACTGATAGTAAATAACTGGAAAACTATCCCCATAAATTTAAAATGAAATGAAGGAAAGAGAACCAAGTACAGAATGTAAATTAAAGGAAAATGAGCAATGCTAATCACAAGATAACTCCCAATGCATAATAATGATGGAGGGTATTATAATTGGGAGACAAAGTATGTATGAATCATCAAAGACTATTTAACTTAATAATAAATCAAACAGAAAAGGAGAAAACATTAAACCTAAAATTAAAAACGAGATTATTAAAACATGACTATTAGAATAATGATTGTGTGAGCACAACCACTTCAGCTGATGTTCACCTGAAGCTCAGTCAACAACAGTGCTATAGTTGATGCAAATTATACATAATTTTATAATTATAATTATAATTAGCCATGGTTGATTAATCATGCACCACTAGGCAATATTTATTGAGCACCTACTCTATGACAGGTACATTTCCAGATGTTTAGAAATAAGCATTGAATGAAACAAAGAAGTTATTGGCCTTCCTTCTCTAATGAGGTGGAAGACAAAAAATTAAGCAAATTATAGCTAATAAATGATTAGGTAGTATAGACGCCAGAGAGAGAATAAGTAGTGATGGATGCTATAGAGCTATTTTAAATAACATAGCCAGTGAAGACTTTTCTGAGGGTGTGATAATTTTTGCAGTTCCTAAAGAGGGTAGATATCACAAAGGTCTAGAGAAAAAGTTTCCCCATCGGAAGAAAGAATGCATGCCAAAAAAGGCAGGATCATTATGATATGTTCAAGAAGCAGCAGAAATGACAATCTAATTTGAGCAGAGTGAGCCACGAAAAAACAGGTAAAAAATTAGGTTGGAAAGACAATGAAGGACCTGGATCTGAAAACCCTCATGGGCCATGGTTATGATCTCAGTTTTTATATAAAGCATTGTTGGAGTGTTGCGATATAATGTGATACACTGTGAAAGTATCACTATGATATTGTAAAGAATTGATTTAAAAATAATGGAACCAGAGAAATGTGTTATACAGCCATTGCACTATGTAGAAGAGAGATGTTGCTACCTTGCGCTAGCATCACATCCATGGTAGAGGGGAGAAATGTTTATTTCCTCTACTTTACAGAAAGTGCCAGCATTTTTGCAATGTAATATGCAAAAGAAAGAGAGAATTCAAGGAGTACTCAAAATTTTCATGGAGCTAATAGGTGAATCGAGTTGCCAAATAACAAGAGATAGGGCACTTAGGAAGAGGCAAGTTTGGGTAGCATTGGAAATCAAGAAATCTCTTTCAGACTTTGTTTTAATTATTATTGCGATGTTGCATATTACCATAATTTTAGTATCTTAAAAAAATATTTTAAGTTATGTTAACATTTATTATCTCAAAGTTTCTGTGGGACACAAATTCAGGCATAATTTAGCTTTAGGGTCTCTTCCAAAGTTGCAATCGCTGTGTTGGACAGAACTGAGGTTTTATTTGATGTTTAGCTGGGAAGGATATGCTTTCGATTTCTCATGGCTGTGGCCATGGTGCAGTTATTTGTGGGCACTCAGACTGAAAACCTCAACTCCTTGCTATCTTTCTGCCTGATGCCATTTTTAATTTCATGGGTTAATCATTTTATCAAAACCAATAAGAGAGAGATACAATAGAGTTTGCTAGCAAGATAGAAGTTATAATTTTATGCAAATAATCACAAAAATGATATCCTAATACCTTTGTCTTATTTTATTTTTTAGAAGAAAATCACAGACATTCACCACATTCAAGAGGAGGGTATTATGTTCACCTGTGCATACCAGGAAATAGGGATAATTAGGGGAAACCTTAGAGTTTGTCTGATTCTGAAATGCCTATTTGATATCAAATGTGGCTACAAGAATTCTATTGTCAGATAAAAAATTACAAACTTAGTGGCTTTAAGAAACTTCATGCAGTTTCTGTAGGTGAAAAGCAGGGGCACAGCGTAACTGAATTCTCTGCTTAGAGTCCACAGTACTGAAATTAAAGTATTGGTTGGGCTCTGCTTTCAACTGTGGTTGTAGGTCCTCTTCCAAATTCATTCATATTATTGATAGAATTCAGTTATTTTTAGCTGTATGCATGAATTCCATATTTTCTTGCTAGTTGTCAGCTGAGGACCTCTGTAAGTTCCTGGAGACCACCTACTTGTCCTTGCCACACAGACCCCTTTTCTCATATCATGGTAGCTTGAACCCTTAAAGTCAACAGAAGAGAATCTGTTCTTGCTTCTTGTCTCCTTTAGTGCCTTGCATGATTAGGTCAGGCCCACCTGGGATAGTCTCCCTTTGATTAATTCAAAGTCAACTGATTAGGGCTGCAAATTACAACTGCAAAATCCCTTTTGCTATATAACATAATATAATCAGAAAGGTGATAACCCATAGTATTCATTGCTACTGCTTCCATCAAAAGAGAGGGAATTATATAAAGGTGTAGGATGTGTGTGGTCTTAAAATTCTGCTTGCCACAGGAACTAAAAAGTTGAGTTGAATCAGGATAATTTCTAAGTCTATTGTGATAAAGTGAAAGAAAGATAAGTATAATTATACTCACATATTAATTATTACAATTATTACAATCCATTAACCTATACTGGATAAAGAGAGAAAAAAGAACATGAGGAGAAGTTGTATGGTGAAAAAAAATATTTTTAATGTTTATAAACTTGGTGAGGTCAAATTCCTTTTTAAATACAATACTAGAGAAAGTGATCTCAAAATTTAGGTTTATAGAATGTGGTTTTGAGTGAGTTTAGTTATTACATGAATTGGTAATAATGAAGTCTAAGTTGCATCCATGGGGGTGAGAACTGACGAAGTAAAGTTGAATTTATGTCAATACAGACATGACGAAGAATAATGTTAGGAGTAATAACGAAGAAAAAGACAGTAAATCATGTGCTAAATTCTTCAAAGAATGAGGGGTCATGGCAAACAAAACAGTAAATAATTACAAAAAGGGAAGTAATAGTACTTCAAGTAATCTGTTGTTCATTGTTCTTGGTTGGTGGGTTAGTTAATTTGTTGTCAGTAATTAGTTTTTTTTTCTTTTTTTTTTATTTCAACATATTATAGGGGTACAAAGGTTTAGGTTACGTACGTTGCCCTTGGACACCCCAAGTCCGAGTTTCAAATATGTCCATCCTCCGAGTGGTGCGCATTGCACTCTTTGTGTATACAAATACTCGTCCCCTCCTCCAGCCTCCCCCCTGCCCAACATCCAATAAATGTTATTCTTATATGTGCATTTATGTGTTGATTAGTTAATACCAATTTGATGATGAGTACAAATGGATCCCGTTCTTCTGCTCTTGTGGTGCCCCCCATTGGATAATGGGCTTAAGTTTAATCCAGGAAAGTATAAGAGGTGCTAGATCACTGTCGTTTCTTATGATTGAGTAATATTCCATTGT
>NW_012152619.1:392214-445659 GCF_000956105.1 Propithecus coquereli | reverse complement strand
CTTGACTGTTGTTGGCATATATGAATGCCTCAGATTTGTGTGTATTGATTTTGTAGCCTGAGACTTTGCTGAATTCATTTATCAGTTCTAGGAGTGTCCTACATGAGTCTTTGGGGTTTTCTAGATATATCATATCATCAGCAAAGAGAGAGAGTTTGATCTCGTCTGTCTCCATTTGGACACCCTTAATATCCCTCTCTTGCCTAATTGCTGTGGAGAGGATTTCGAACACCATGTTTAATAGAAGTGGAAATAGAGGGCAGCCTTGTCTGGTTCCGGTTCTAAGTGGGAATGGTTTCAATTTTTCCCCATTCAATATGATATTGGCAGTGGGTTTGTCATAGATGGACTTGATAATTTTAAGGAATGAGCCGTCTATGCCTATTTTGATGAGAGTTTTTATCATAAAGGTGTGTTGGACTTTGTCAAATGCTTTTTCTGCATCTATCGAAAGAATCATATGGTCTTTGTTCTTGCTTTTATTTATGTGGCGAATTGCATTTATAGATTTGCGTATGTTAAACCAGCCTTGCATCCCTGGAATAAAGCCCACCTGGTCATGGTGAATTATTTTTTTGATGTGCTGCTGAATTCTATTTGCTAAAATTTTGTTGAGGATTTTTGCATCTATATTCATGAGAGATATTGGTCTGCAGTTTTCTTTTTTTGTTGTCTCCTTTCCTGGCTTTGGTATCAAGGTGATATTGGCTTCATAGAATAAGTTAGGAAGGATGCCATCTTTCTCAATATTGTGGAATAATTTCTGTAGTATAGGTGTGAGTTCATCTTTGAATGTTTGGTAAAACTCTGGGGTGTAGCCATCTGGTCCGGGGCTTTTACGTTTTGGGAGGTTTTTGATTGCTGCTGCAATTTCTGAACTTGAAATTGGTCTATTCAGGTATTCTGTTACTTCTTGGGTGAACTTAGGGAAGTTGTATGTTTCCAGGAATTTGTCCATTTCCTCCCCGTTATATAGTTTTTGGGCATATAGGTTTTTGTAGTAATCAAAAATAATGTTTTGTATTTCCGTGGCATCTGTTGTGATCTCTCCTTTTTCATTTTTGATTGAGTTTATTAGAGACCTTTCCCTTTGGATTTTAGTCAGTCTAGCCAGTGGGGTGTCAATTTTGTTTATCTTTTCAAAAAACCAGCTTTTGGTTTTGTTGATCTTGCGTATAGTTCTCTTGTTCTCAATTTCGTTTAATTGTGCTTTGATCTTAGTTATTTCTTTTCTTCTATTTGGATTGGGATTGGTTAGCTCTTCCTTTTCCAAGTCCTTGATTCTATTTATTAGGTTGTAATTTGTTTTATTTGTTTAAGGTAAGATGAAGGTAAAATCAGCAAAAATATCAATGAAGAGTAAGGTACAATGTAAAAGTCATCTCAAGGCTCAATTTTGTTTGAAGGAGAGAGAGAACACACACATATCTACATACTAAGAAAACTGTAAAGGAAGTTCTATCATTAGGACATAGAATACCCAAGTAGCCAGATTAAAACATTTGATTAATTTTTTTCAAATCATCCCCAGAGATCCATGTGTTACTTTATTGTTGCCTAGGGAATAAGAATGAGTCTTTGTTGGCTAAGACCCCTTGTTTATTTATGAAAAACATTGCATTAGCACAATGAAAATATAGCATATATTCAGAATGACATATAGACAATAACAGTGTCCTAAATATTATTTCCTATTGGTTGCATTTTAGAAGGCAGACACCAACAAATAAAACAATTTCATTGAATAATAAGTATTTATAATACACTTGATTTAAACAGAAACAGCATTCTAATAACTTCTATACTTTCTATAATTATAAATTCTCTCTTACCACCTTTTCCAATCCAACTTGGAGCCCTTCGTAGACATTCTCATTGCTAACATGCATATTGTGATCAATATTTCCTCAATCTCAGATATTTGGGCCAATTTGGAATTCAAAGAGGGAGAAATCAATAAGTCCTATCAAAGTTAATTAATCAGTAGCATAGAGTTTTATCGAATTAGCTATGACATTTTTTCAGTGGACTAGTTTTTTCAGCTGTTCTTGTTGACCAAGTTCATACCCTACAATTAAATTCCACTAATTGGACTCTAAATATATGACATTTTTTTACTATTCCGTAAATTTGGAACCTACATATTTAGGTAAGTAAATATCAAATGTCTGATTTAGTATCAAAAGTTTAGTTTATTATATCTCAAACAAGAAGCAGTACAATTAATCAAAGTATGCACCTAAACTATCAGCACAGCTTTGTCATCTTGACAGTATCTTGTTTATGCCAGTAGTAAAGAAGCCTGGAGAATAAGTGCAATGAAATCACAAAAGGCGTTTGCCACAGCTTGTTGAGAATTGAATATTTTTCCTTGCAAGAAGTGGTCCAAATCCTGGAAGAAGTGGTAGTCAGTTGGTGCAAGGTCTGGTGAATATGGTGGATGACAAAGAGTTTCCAAGTCCAGCCTCTATAGTTTGAGCAGTGTTGTTTTGTGTGACATGTGGTCTTGCAAGAGGATTACCCTGTCTCTATTGACCAATCTCAGCTGCTTAATTGGAAGCATCCTCATCACTTCATCCAACTGGGTGCAGTAGACATCCACTGGAATAGACTGACCAGGTTTAATAAAGCTGTAGTGGATAATACCAGTGCTGGACTACCAAAGAGACACTATTAGCTTTTTTTGATGAGTATTTGGTTTTGGACTGTATTTTGGCACTTCATCTTTATCCAGCCATTGCGCTGCATGCTTGCAATTGTCAAAAAGAATCAATTTTTCATCACACATAACGATATGGTGTAGAAATGCTTTGTCTTTATGTGGTGACAGCAAAGAAAGGCGAGCTTTGAGGTAATTTCTCTTCAGACTCTCCTTTAATTCATGTGATACCCTTCTGTCTAGCTTCTTTACCTTGCCAATTTGTTTCAAATGGGCCAATATTTTTGCCATAGTAACATCAAACCTTGCTGCTAATTCTTGCATAGGCTGAGCTGTATTGGCTTCTACTACAGCTTTCAGCTCATCATTATCAACCTTGGTCTCAAGTCACCCACATGGTTCGCTTTCCAAATTAAAATCACCAAAATGGAACTTCTCAAACCATTGATGTACTGTGCATTCATTAGCCACATCCTTCCCAAACACTTCGATGATATTTTCAGCTTCATGCAATGCATCAGTTCCATGACGGAACTCATATTTAAAAATAACATGAATTTTTGACTTATTTATGGTTTCACAAAAATCGTTTTTAAAAAAATGTGAAAGATAATCACAAGCCAAACCATGCATTTGAAAGACTGAGGATATACCTTCATAATGGGGGGGGGGAGAAAACAAGAAGTGTCAAAGTGAAATGTCCAAGATACCAACTGTCCAACTTAGTACTTGAGGAATCGGACATTTCATACTTAATGACCTAATAGTTCATGCAATGTCTGGCTCACATCCTCTTACTGATGATTCAACCAAATGTCAACATTCACTATATTTTCACCCATAACTTCTTTTAAGTGCTTAAAAAGCATTTAAAAAAGAAAAATGAAAAAAAAGCTACTATAACCAGTGCTTAGAATAACCAAATGCTAGATAAACACCTTTAAGAAGTAATTAATTTTAGTTGAGGTAATGCTTGATAAGTGATATTAAAGATCTTGGCTTTGAAAGTGAGTAAGTAAAAGAAGAAATGGATATTACAGATACAAGGAACTATATTAGCTGGGACAGTTCATAGAGTGAATTATATCCTTTGAGAGTTAAATATTTTTATATAAAATGACTGCAAAATTATGGTGAGATCATAAAGGGGGCAAAGCAAAAGGTTGTTAAGATTTAGCTTTTACACCAAATAGACTTTTTGATACTTTTTTTTTTTTATTTCAGCATATGATGGGGGTACAAATGTTTAGGTTACATATTGCCCTTGCCCCACCCAAGTCAGATTTTCAAGCATGTCCATCCCCCAGACGGTGTGCACCGCATCCATTAGGTATGAATATACCCATCCCCTTTTCCCCCCTTCCACCTTCCAGACAACCAATGAATGTTATTACTATATGTGCACATAAATGTTGATCAGTTAATACCAATTTGATGGTGAGTACATGTGGTGCTTATTTTTCCATTCTTGTGATACTTCACTTAGTAGAATGGGCTCCAGCTCTACCCAGGATAATACAAGCGGTGCTAGATCATCATTGTTTTTTGTGGCTGAGTAGAACTCCATGGTTTACATATACCACATTTTATTAATTCACTCATGTATTGATGGGCACTTGGGTTGTTTCCACATCTTTGAAATTGTGAATTGTCCTGCTATAGACATCTGCACTAGAATGTTTATAACAGCATCAATAGGCTTAATGTTACCTTTAAACTAAACATTGATAAAAGATTTGCCCAGGCTCTTCTCCTTTAACCGTCTCACCTGCGTGATCATCCTTTTCATAAAGGCGATAAGAATTAATACAATGTTTTGGGGGTTTTCTCCTGTAAACCCCTAAAACAGTTTCCTTTCATCCCCTGGAAATAATAGTCTATGCCTATCCTCACAGGAATATCACCTACTATTTAGTCATATTAGACCATTTAAAGAATGATTTTTACTGCAAAACACAGGTGTGAATTTATGGATGAATGTGTGCATGCGCGTGTGTGCGTGTGTGTGTGTGTGTGTGTGTGTGTGTTTGTGTGTGAAAGACTGCCTGCTTAACAATGTGAGTTATATCCTACTTTAAGTTCAAACACCTCTAAATGAAGAAAGTACTAGGAAGTAATTAGAGTGTGCAAACTACCAGGAGGAATTCATTTCATGAATTGCAAACAAGATCATTCACCAATCTAACCAGGCTTTCCAAAAATATCCTCTTGTTGCTTATAAGTGTCAAGATGATATAACATAGTAAAAGTTTTGTGCATGTTCTTTTCAAAAATTGCAAAAAAGTAACAGGAGGGGTAGGTAAAAAATATCATGTATAACTGGTACTTGTTAGAAATATTTATACTAGTTGTTCTGTACTTAATGCAAGTGATATTTTAACTATATTAGTTTACTGCTATTTCTGTGTCCTTATTTTACAAAGGATTAGATTTAGAAGGTATTATAATATCTTAATATTAATGATAAAGTAGAAATCATCTTGTCATGGTTATTATACTTTTCAATGGGCTATTGAAACAAATTTTACAGATCCTATAAAGTAAAGAAGCAGTCAGTATTGCCATACCTTACAAATAACTAGAAATATCATGAAACTGGGAGGAAAATATAAGTGATCTAAATCAATTTTGTTGCTGGCTTGAATGACAGTCAAACAATTTCAAAATTAATGGGGAGAAAACACAAATTGGTAAGATTAAAGGAACTCATATTATTTCAACCTTCCACCTCAAATGAGATACTGTTTTGATAGACCAGCTCTGGATTAAAAACATTCTAAATTGTCTTTATGTTCCCAAAATATGAATATTGTTAAATAAAATTAATATCTCTGATTATCTTACTAGCACTTCTATATGTGTTTTATTATATTTTGAGATTTTATATATCATCATAATAAAAAAGGACTGTGAAAATCATATGCAATTGTATTTTGAAAGTAAAAGGAGAAAATTCTAGTTCTCATTTTTTTTTCAAATCCTATAATAGGAATAATGAGTAAGAAGAAATAACCTTTAAGTATTTACCATGACTTCTACTTCTTAGCACTATCTCAATCTTCTCAAAAATTATTATTAATTGTTTATCCCTAGAGTGAGCACCATCCTAATATAGTAGGAAGTATAGTATGAAATATACAAAAAATTTCATTATTTTAATGTCTTAAAATTCTCACATGACAGTGTGTTAGTTATTTGTTGATACACACCACTTTATCCCAAATTTGGCAAATTAAGATAGGAAACACTTAATAGCTCAAAAAATTCTAAATTTCTTAGGGATCAAAAATCCAGGAGTAGCTTCGTTGCATGGTTCTGGTTTAGGACCTCTCGCGAAGTTTCAGTCCGGTTGTTGTCTGAGGCTACCACCATTTTAATGCTTTGCTTCTAAGCTCACTTAACTGGTTATTGGTAACCTTCAGTTACTCCAGGGATATTGATTGAAGGCCTCCATCCCTTGCCACATGGGCCTCTTAAGCCGCCAGAATGAATTCATTGATGTCCAGTATTCATCAGCTAATTATATTTGGTTACAAGGGCGAATACCCCCACTTATTCAAGCTCATTCTTACCAAAAAAAAAAAAAAAAAGAAGAAGAAGAAGAAGAGGAAAAAAGGTAAAGGTTATATATAGGTTTCAAGAATAGTAGAAACAAGGAAGAATAAAACTGACACTAGGGAAACTAAATGTAGGATCTAGCTATTAGAATATTGTAAATGCTTTTCTTCAACTCTAATCTCCGTTTTTGTGTTGGTTGACTTAGCATGTCTAATGCTTCCCTAATGTCTTTCTTGGCATGATTAGGAACATTCCTGTACATGAGCATGCATTATACCATCCCTGCTTAACAACATGAAGAGATAGAAAGAATATTCTCTCAATTTCAGTATATAAATCCGAGAAAAGTTGTGATTGCTTTGACTTTGGTCACATTCTACCATTGCACCAATCAATGTTGCCATGAGAATGGCCTACTACTATCATCGCAATTATTCTAAGTGTGGTCTGTAAAATAGCTGTATTAAATTCTTTGAAACTGTGTTAGAAACATAGAACCTTAGATCGTGTCCCAGATCTACTACTGAATCAGAATTTGTACTTTAAAAGGATCTCCAGATGATTCATATGCACATTAAAATCTGAAAGGTGCTTCCTTAGCAAATTTAGCGCCATACTTAGAAGGAAATTATTGTAATACATTGCATCTTTATTCTTATTTTTCTCTCTTAGCTTTTGTTTTTATTTTCATATATATTTAACATTTCTGTCTGTTCTTGCCAAATTGCTAGGGAAATGTGTGGGGTTTTAAAAATTGCTAGATGTTGTCACCTCATGCTCCTAAAGCCCACAACTCTGCAAATACAAAATAGCTTAATTCCTAAAATGTATTTCTGTGGGTTATGGTTCAAAATTCAAATAGAAGGAGCATTCCTTTTCAAGATCTTTTTGTATCTAAGAAAACATTAAGATTGTTACAACACTTGGGCATTTTCCAAATTGAGGAAATATTCAATATTCACATACAGAATTGATACTGACCAATGGATAAATACGATACAGGTCTGTGTGAGCAGGTACACACACTGAAGATTCAACACAATTTTGCAAATCACATAATTTGTGGTTTATTTTCAATGTCATAATTTATAAAATTATTTAATCATTTATGAATATATGCTACTAAAATTATCTAAGAATCTTCATTTGTGGAGTCACCCAAATTATTTATAATTACAGCATATTTTTGAGGAATATTAGATTTATTGGACAAACAAGGCAAATAAGACAATTGATTTTCAAGGAGAATTTATCTTCCTGTGTTAATCACAAAGTTTCTTTCACAAAAATGATTATAATGCTCACATGATTGTCAGGAAAGTTCTTATGTATTTCACATAATTCGTATCTAAAAGACTTTTGGCTTAGTGTCTAAAGAGCAATTTAGCAAGCAAGTTTAGTTTTGAAGGGAGTAATAAAACTCTCCCATAGTTTTTTATCTTGAGAAAGGAAAAAACCCTCAAATGAACAGATTACTGCCAAATTTAGTGGGAGTTTTTTTGGATGAAAAATACTTTACAAGATATTTAACTTTGAAAAGATAAATCACAGTGATCTTTAAGTGATAAAGAAAAGATGTTCTCATTATTATACACTTAATATATAGAACCATGAGGAAAAACATCATATTCAATTATTTATTAGAGGTATGAAGTCTTATATCTAAGTAAACTAAAGTTTGTAAATACTAGAATATAATTGTTAGAGGAATAATTACTTTCCCCTTAAATATTTTTCTCCCCACATGCTGATTTTTCTAATATAATTTAAATTTATTCAACATTTTAAACATAGATCAATGTTTCTTTATATCTTAAGTATATAAATTATATCTCACAATGAGCCATTATTGCCTAACAAAATGGCTTTGATTTGCTTTACTAGATATATGAGCCATTTTCTGATATAAATACCAGTGTGAATATTTAAATAATTATCTGATTTATTTCTAGTTGTCTTTTTTTTCCAACATGAAGGTACAGATTTCCCATTAACTTTTGCCTTAGTAACTGTCCTATTTCATATATTGTGTCATTAAGTGGAAAGTATTACAATTCTCGTTTTACCAATAAATATATTGGAATTCAAAAAGATTAATTATTCAAATTCACAGGTCTCATAATAATTATGTTTGTGTGGGAAAGAGCAAGACAAGAACTGAGGGGCTGAAGCCCCCTGGGGAAGACAAAGATGCACTGTGGGTAGAAAAACAATATGGTATCTGCAGTCTTGGCTCAGGTCTGTGGTGACAGGAAGGGCCCCAAAGGAGCTGGCAGCCTGGTACTTTGTCCTCAAGAAGCTCCCAGTTCACTGGTGGCAGCAGCTTTCGGGCTCATGAGGGTAGAAAGTCTCTCCATCAGGTTGGGAGCCTGCTGACTGCCAGAGATGTGAGGGAGGGAGAAATAAACCACTCCACCTACCCTGTTTGCTAGACTCTAAGGCTCTCAGGGGTTGACCTCTGCCAATATCTTGCTCCTTCCTATTCTGCTTTGCAACTTCTTCCCGTGGAATCACTTGTAAGTTATGGCACTCGGTCTCTTGGAATTAGACCCGATCTGTTTGTTTGTTTGTTTTTCCTCTAAAACTTTTCCTTCTTTCTGAGATGATCTGGCAACTGGTGTCTCTGGTCAGCCATATTGTCCCTAAAATCCAAGTAAATTATTTTTTAAATGTTGAAATGTAGGCTATCACAGACAACCTGAAAATAATAAAGAACATATAATGAGTAAATTCTGAGTTTCACTGGAAAACCAAACATTTATAATGTTTCACACAAATCAATAAAAAATCAATAAGACAATCCTGGCTATAATTTATATTATCAAATTACAACAAAATGAATAACTAAGGAATGACAATGACATAATACATATGTTTGCACCTATATCTATAGATGTATTTTAGTCAGCTAATTAAGTAATTAATTAATTCAATAAGTCAACCAATACTTTTAAACCATATAAGTCATCCTTCTGTATTTGTTCTGTATCTGTTCATACTTCATACCTTGGATTATAACAACCATTTATAGAAAATATTTTAAAAAATTGATAGCTGCTGAATATGCACAGGCTTTTTTTCTTGCTATTATTTTCTAAACAATACAGTATAACAACTATGTGTATAGATTTTACATTCTACTAGGTATTATAAATATTCTAAAGAGGATTTAGAGTACATGGGAAAGTGTAAGTAGGTTATATGCAAACACTATACTATTTTATATGAGGTACATGAGCATAAGTGAATTTCATTGTCCTCAAGGGGTCCTGGAAAGAATCTCCCATGAATACATAGGGAAGACTGTAAATTAAGAAAGTCTTTGCCATACTACAGCAACAGACATTTGTATACTCACAATGTATAAATTTTAATTTTATGAAGGAAAATATAGGATTCTAGCAGAACTAATAGGATTGAAATTTATGCATAGGGTCTTAGAGAAGAATTTCCTGGTAACAGCATATTCAAAAGATGAGTATAGTTTAAGAAAGCAAAGAAGTACAGAGAGAGAAGGGAAAATAGGATGTAGATATGTAGTTTCTGGCTTAGAGTTTCCCCAGAAGGATTTCTGTGAAAGCATATTTAGGACATGTACAGAACACTGTCAGGGAATGGAAGTCATCAAAGACTACATTATGGTGCCTACTACAGTGAAAACCCAAAGCTTAATCCTGCTGTGAAATCCCGGAAAGTGATACTATTACAACACTCGGAATAACTCCTCCCAGGAGCAAGACTTGGGGCATTTATACACCAGTTGATCAGAATTTTTGGATGATGACTGCTCCTGACATAGGCGGTTCTAATTACTTTCAGACTTGCAAGGTGCTAGAGTAAAGCAATCTTCATTAGTTCCGGAAAAAAGAAACAAAATTACCTGTACTGGAAGTTGAAATTCTCTGGAGCACATTGAAAGGTCAGAGAAAGAACTGAGGCAGGATAGAGACATGGCTTATTAGTGGACCTTAAACACAGCAAGGATAATAAGATATTTTTTCATGTTATAAGGTAACATAATGGTTACCTAGCAAAAGCTCTGTATATATTTGGAAGAAATATGCACATAAAAATATGTTAACTGAAACAATATCATTATTATATTACCATTTTTAATATAAATAATTCAAGTTACAGAGACCAGGTATAAATGATAATCAAAATATTTCCCTATATTGCCAACATTTAAAACAAAAAGATAAAAAAGACAAGTTATCAAAAAACATTCAGCATTCATTAATAAAAATTTCAAGATGTACAAGAAGTAACTGTGCAAATATAGAGTGCTGATTTGTCAATTGACATAACGTTAAAAATTCATACTTTATCGATTGCACCCTACTTGAAAGAGAAAACTGCTTCTAGATTTAGTTTGTAGTAGTTTTGATAGACTTATGTAAGAACTAAACGGCATGAGCTAATTAAATAAGCCATCTCTGTCCTTTACACAACCTCCAGTTTTAGTATGATATCTGCTGAAGCTGTAGTGATAAATTCCAAATGTCTAAACTGATGATTAGCTATAGATTGATGAAAAAAGGACCAAAAGAGAAAAAAGACAAACTGGCACAGTTATAGATATTGGACATATGTTATAGATACTCAATAGATAGTTGATTAAAGATGAAAAATGGGCTATTTGTCCACAAATACAGATGTCGTATTAAAATTTATGTAAGCTATAATATGTATATGTGTGTAATAGGTATGAAATACTCCATACATATAATAAGTATGAAAATTATTGGGGGCAATTACATATATGTGAAATATATGTATGAAAATAATTTATATATATGAAAATGATTTTAGACAGTTATTGAATGCCTTCTTTTGCCCAGAAACTGTATTAAACCATGAATCCATAGTTCCAAGACCTAATGTTTTTAAAAGAAATTCAACTGTTAGTACATATTAAAAAAAGTTGTTCTGACAAGTGACTTGAAAAATACTAAAGTAGTAAACGTTATTATTTTGGTGTTATTTTGTTATTATGATGAGCATGCTCATCAAGTGAAATAAGGGGTGAAAAAATAGAAAAGACTTAGATCACCAAACATGGAGGGTAGTGAAGAGCAGAGATTTTGCAGAAAGCAGAAGTAGGTTCCTTCAACACAGGACAGGTGTTTTTCCAAGACTGCATTAATTTAGTATTAATGCCTTTTATTATCAATGCTATATTGCTATGGGATGGAGTACTGTAATTTAAGTATATGAACAAAAACAACATTGTAAAATAAAAATATGTGGATTAATTTTTAATGTGTAAAAGTTTTATTTTTATCTCTGTGTTCCTGGGAATTGATAATATATTTTCGTAAGAAAAATGACTCAGAGGTGTAAGTATTTTATACATATGAAATATAAAATATGCTTTAAATAAGTGGACATCTTTTTATTCAAATCAATATCAAAGTCATTTTTGGTTTATATATTTTAAGTAGCATGCAAAATATGTTTATTGCAATGGATATATAAAAATAATTCTTAAATATTATTCAATAAAATTGGTGTCTTACCATCGTTGAGAGCACTTATCTTAAAAACAGAATTAATGAATAAATTACTAAAAAATTAGGCATTAATTTATTTATCAGTCTGAGTTCATTCAGGGAAAGACACTAAATATTAAGGGGTAACGGTGCTTTTTTAAAAAGAGAAATTAGATGTGATATACATGTGGGAAGCTAAGGAAATGAAGATTCAGAAAGGGAAGTTAGAAGTTCAGTGAAGGACACACTAGTCAATACTTTTGAAACACATGTATGAGCGTGTGTGAAAATCTGAGCAACCAAGCACATCCAGCTGCCAAAACTGGACCATGTCTCCCTAGTGGACAGAACGTCAAACAGTGAACCTAATCTTCAAATTTTTCCCTGGAAAGCTAGATGAGCAGATGTATATATCTATTATAATTTATGGGCAGGGGCTAAGGTGGCCTGGAATCATAATTGGGAAATTAGTAACAAGGTGGACAGGGAATAGATATTTAGGTATTTCTCTCTTAATTCACACAGATGGTGAAAATATCTATGTCCTATCTGAATGAAAGATAAAAAGCAACCTCCACAGATGAGTGTCTTAATGGTCAGGTAAAAATACAGTCTTTTCTGTGAAAGTCAATAAGCTACTTTCCCCAGTCATCTCAATGTTTTTCCCATTGAGATCATAAACAAATTGTGATTCAGCTACAAGAAAAATGAACATCACCCAAAACTGGATAACGTGAACTAAGGGATTTTGTTGCTCTTTCAAAGACGAGGTCCACATGTTTTTGGTTGCATGTGCCATATTTACATCATGTAAGTAAGAAACATGATTTTGTTACTGTATTTAGAAGTTAAATATGATTAAAAAGAAGTGTATTCATGCCTAGTTTACAATGAACAGATTGAATTTAATGAATTGTATTGTGTCAACTTGGTTAAGGTGGGAAATACATTTTGCAGAATTCTATTCTTCATATGGTTCTTGCTTGGAATTGGCCAAAAGAAAAAAATTGCATGATATTTTCAAGATGAGAGTGAGGGCATACCCATCATTCTTTGAAAGTCTCTCTCATAAAACATGATGATGGATAGACAAAGAGATTAACAAAGAATCTAGCTCTTTCTTGCTCTTCTCCACTTCTCTGTCCAGCTCACTTTTTCCCAAATTCAGGCCTTGCTGAGCAAGAGTGACTTAAATCCCATCACCAGGTATTTGACCGTGGCCTCACAAAAATCATACTACACAGAAGGCACAGCTTTACAGATCCTTTGTTAAAAGTGAACGATTATTTAACCAAACAAATCTGGATTTAGTTTAATAAAGCTAACATATTTACTTTAATAAAGCAAAATTTATATATTTTTCTAAATTATTCAGTATCTGGAAAAATGGATGGAAGCTCAGGTGCAATAAAAAAGCACAGAACAAAACAAATTATTTTTCTAAGCATATCTGCGACATAATACAAATAAATTTGCGACCCTAATACAAGAACAAATATAATCTAGCAATATATTAAATGTTATAAAATTTTATACCAAGTGGCAACCATTTTACATAAGATGAAATACTATCTTCCAAAATATTAACAATATAAGAAATTCATAAGATCATTTAGATTAATTCTGAGAAGTCATGTGTCAAACTATAATATTTACACTTAACATATGACATAGAACATATCCAAAGGAAATGAAACCAATATGTTGAAGAGCTATCTGCACCCCATGTTTATTGCAGCACTATTCCCAACAGCTAAGATGTAGAATCAATCTAAGTGTTCATCAACAGATGAATAGGGAAAATGTGGTACATATACACAATGGAATACCATTTAGCATTATAAAAGAAGGAAATCCTGTCATTTGCAACAGCATGGATGAACCTGGAGGACATTATGTTAAGTGAAATAAGCCAGGCATAAAAAGACAAATACAGCAGCATAATATCACTCCCATGTAGAAACTTAAGAAGTTGATTTTATAGAAGTAGAGAGTAGAATGGTGATTACCTGGGCTGGGGTGGTAGTGAGGAAGAGAGTTGAGGAGATGTTGATCAAAGGTTACAAAATTTCAGTTAGGAGCAATCAGTTCAAGAAATCTATTGTGCAACATTTGACTATAGTTAATAACAAAATATTATATTCTTGAAAAACACTAAGAGTAGATTTTAAGGGTTCTGACCACAAAAGTGACAACTAGGTGAGGTAATACATATGTAACCTAGCTTGATTATCTATTCCACAATGTTCAGATATTTCAAAACATCATGTTGGACATCATAAATATATACAATCTTATCTATCAATTCAAAAATAAACTGCAAAAGTTGAAAAAAGTTTTTAAAAAATGAGACTGCTTGAGACACAGGAACACACACAAATGTATTAATAACAAAGAAATATGTTATTTTTAAATTTGTAACCTGTAACTCAATTTGGAAAATTATGCAGTGATATTAGTAGAAGCAAAAAGCCATTCAGTAGTAATACATCAACATTGCACTTTTTATATCAATTTGAAGAATATATGAAATTATTAGTCTATATGGAATCTTGAAAAAAACAGCCAATAACATTTTTGAATGCTTACACGTGATTCATTTGATTATTTACATATCATGATTTAAGTCTAAGCATGTTTTCCAAGTTCTACATTGTCATAAACAATAAGAATTGCATTCTGCAGCATTTGACAGAAAACTGAGATCAATTACAGTGAAGATCCTTTTGCATTTGACAAATTTTCAATGGTTCAGTGATTTTCATCGCCTTTTGAGCCTCATTTTAATTGAGGATGCCTATATACACTTGTCATCAAGCATGAAACTAGGTGTGAAATAAATATTGTGTCAATTACAGGAAATAGTTAAAATAATATTTAGTGGACATTTTCCTGCTTACAATTACTTTCTCGAAACAGTGAAGGGAAAAGGCATACCTTTTTAAGCAACGCCTTTTATTACCAACAAAAGTAGTTGATGCTTATTTGCATATTTATTTTGCTTTAGTTTTACTCCTATGTTTCTCTTCATTCAAAATGTGTGTTTGTCTTTTTAAAGAAAGAATTGGCTTTAAACTAAATTCTGAAAGAAGTCAACCAATTTCATTAATCAGATAACAACTTTTTTTCTATAAATGCAAGGTTATTTTATTTATCATTACAAGAGGATAAAAGTGGAAGATTATTCCAGGGCGATAAACACCTGTTTCTCCTTTCTTTTAAACAAGAAGACAAAATATTCCCTGGATATAAAAAGGTATTCAAAGTAGCAAGGATAGAAAGAGTTTAACTTTAAAATATTTCAACAAAACTGACATGGTAACTAATATTTATTGACTATCTTAGAGTGAGAAAGCCGCCCCTGTAATAACTTCACACATACTCTTTAGAGTAATCCTGAGAAGTTAGTACTAGTATTATACCTACAGTTTAGGACATAGAGAAACTAAGACACAGAGTTTCATTAGATTTTGATGATCACATGGCTGTGCACAAAAATTATTTCTGAGCAACTTGATTCCCAGTCTATGCTTTTACTACCAATTATATTTCTCTTTTATACTGTTAGTGTATACAATTATTTTAGGTAAAGTAAATCCTTATTGTTTTAAGTTTGTGGGTTATAGTATAATCGATGTTTTGCATTGACACACATAAATTGAAATATTATATATTTCATGGCAATGTTAATATAAAACACTCAAAATTTACAGATTTTCATCAAATAAGAAAAGACTTTTATTGTATTTACTGAATTTGCCATTTTATCAATGACATGTTCTCTTGTAAATTTAAGAACCAAAGTGCCACTGTCTTTCCGGTATCTGTGAAGTATTATAATCCCACCATAATGCTACAAAGTTTCCAGGCTGAATGGGGGAGGATTTTTTTCAGTCCCCTGGTAGCATTGCATTTAGTATGTCTTACTGGTCTGTGGTATAGGATTCATACTTCCTCCAGACTTTCTTTTTAGTATGAGCCAAATGGAGGCAATTGTTCTTTGCTGCTGTGAATAATAAAACCCTGGAGTGTAGCAGTAAAACTGAATTTCCAAAACTTGTGCTGTGATCTTTTCAATGATCAACATTTCTGTGTTAAGAATAGCTAGTGCAACCTATCTTAAGTAATCATCTTCCCAGGCGTAGTTCTCCATGGGCCTCAAGTTAAATGAAAAATTTAAGGCAATTTGCCTACTTATCTTCTAAAATTAATCAAACTTACACTAGGAAAAATTTCTAGAATGGTCTTTAAGAATGACATTTAAACACTGTTTTATAGTTTCATTTTTCTGATTTGTATGTAAAAACCTTTGAAATATTATTTTATGTATTCATGATGTTTTTCAAAATTTATGCCCCAGTAATAATGCAGATAAAAGATATTGCTGTAAGGTACATTAATTTATTTAACTGTTTATCTGAAATAGAAAAGTGGCACATTTGAGCCCTGTGGATTAAAATCTAAAGTGCGAATGAAACATTCAGTTAATCATTGCTCGGAAATACAGACAACAAAACCTCTGTTACTAACTCCCATTAGTGGTACTGAATTTGCACATGAAATCAGCCATGCATTTATTCATTTGCTAAAAAATGAGTATGAAACTCAATAGAGATAACACTAGGCCCACAACAGAGATATTGAAAAACTTATTCAAACTAATAAATGAAAAATGAGCCAATAGAATGATCTTTATTCAAACAAACTGTTTGACATGAACTACACGATACATTTACTGTGAATGATCTACTTGATTGCAAAATCTCAAATATTGTTGCAAAAAAGTGACTTCTTATTTTTTGATATACTAGCATATTCTAATAACATTGAAAATCATATTAAAATTTAGTCAAAAACAAGGCGATATTTTCTCTGCTAGCTTCTTTAACCAATTTTAGTCAGGGGAATTCAAATTTCTCTTATGTTCAATGTAGTTACCTATTAGGATATCAGAACCTTAAATGGCAATTTACCAAACCAAAAGCTACAAATAGAGTTAGGTTCATAACAAATATAAAAATGTCCATACTACCTAAAGTGATCTACAGAATTAATGCAATCCTTATCAAAATCCCATTATCATTCTTCACAGATCTGGAAAAAATAATTCTACGCTTTGTATGGAACCAGAAAAGACCTCATATAGCCAAAGCGATCCTAAGTAAAAAGAACAAAATGGGAGGTATCAGTTTACCTGACTTTAAGCTGTACTACCAGGCTGTAGTGATTAAAACAGCTTGGTACTGGCACAAAAATAGAGACATTGACCTCTGGAACAGGACTGAGAATCCAGAGATGAAACGATCTGCATATGGTAATCTAATCTTTGACAAAGCTGACAAAAACATACACTGGGGAAAAGAATCTCTTTTCAATAAGTGGTGCTGGGAAAACTGGATAGCTACATGCAGAAGACTGAAACTAGACCCCTACCTCTCACCTCTCACAAAAATCAATTCAAGGTGGATAACAGACTTAAACCTAAGGCATGAAACCTTAAGAAATTCTAAATGAAGATGTTGGGAAGACCCTTTCAGACATCGGCCTAGGTAAGGAATTCTTGAAGAAGACCCCCAAAGCAATCGCCGCAGCAACAAAAATAAATAAGTGGGATCTAATCAAATTAAAAAGCTTCTGCACTGCCAAGGAAACTATCACTAGAGTGAATAGACAGCCCACAGAATGGGAAAAAATATTTGCTCTCTACACATCTGATAAAGGGCTGATAACCAGAATCTATCTAGAACTCAAAAAAATCAAACAACCCCATCAAAAAATGGGCAAGTGAAATGAACAGAAACTTTTCAAAAGAAGACAGAATAATGGCCAGTAAACACATAAAAAATGCTCAACATCTCTAATCATTAGAGAAATGCAAATCAAAACCACAATGAGGTATCACCTAACCCCGGTGAGATTGGCCTCTATCAAAAAAACACAAAACAACAAATGTTGGCGAGGATATGGAGAGATAGGAACACTTCTACATTGCTGGTGGGACTGCAAATTAGTGTAACCTCTGTGGAAAAGAATTAGGAGATACCTCAGAGAGCTAAAAATAGAAATACCATTCGATCCAGCAATAGCACTAGTAGGCATCTATCCAAAAGAGCACAAAACATTCTACGATAAGGACATCTGCACCCGAATGTTTATGGCAGCACAATTCACTATTGCAAGAATGTGGAAACAACCCAAGTGCCCATCAATCCATGAGTGGATTATCAAAATTTGGTATATGTTTACAATGGAGTATTACTCAATCATAAGAAATGACAGTGATCTAGCACCACTTACACTTTCCTGGATTAAACTTAAGCCCATTATCCAAAGTGGGGCACCACAAAAGCAGAAGAACGGGATCCATTTGTACTCACCATCAAATTGGTATTAACTAATCAACACATAAATGCACATATCAGAACAACATCTATTGGATTCTGGGGAAGGGGGAGGGCGGCGGGAGGAGGGGGGAGGAGGGAGGAGGGGACGGGTATTTGTATACACAAGGAGTGCAATGCGCACTACCCGAAGGATGGACATATTTGAAACACGGACTTGGGGGGGGGGGACCAAGGGCAACACACGTAACCTAAACATCTGTACCCCATAATATACTGAAATAAAAAATAAAAATAAAAAAATAAAAAAAAAATTTGTTGCATTAAAAATATCATCTTTAGGTTTCCATTTATATACCATTTGAGAAAATATAACCACACATATTAATTTTGAAGTATGAGTTTCTGTTTTTGAAATTATGTCAAAATATGTAAAATAATGACTAAGAGGAAAAAACAGGATAAGTGTTTCAGGAAATACATACAGTCAGCCCTCCATATCTGGGCTGACTGTTTCAAATCCATGAATTCAACAAACCATGGATCAAAACTATTTGTGGAAAAAAACCATAAAATAACAACACGACAAATTAAAAATAAATAAAATAACTATATAAATAATATTTACATTGTGTAGCTAGTAAGTAATATAGAGATGATTTAAAATATGTGGGAGGATGGGCATAGGTCATATGCAAATACTAAGCTGTTTTATATAAGAAACTGGAGCGTCTGCAGATTTTTATATTAGTGACAGTCCTAGAACCAATCCCTGTGGATACTAAGGGACAACTGTATTTCATAATAAAACGTTGTTGTTATCTACCACTTAGTTACATAACTGTAAGGCCTCTGAATCATTTAATTATCATGCATGATATTCCTATCTTATATTTGGAGTAAAAAGAAGGATGTTGTATTGTACATCTTTGAGCTGAGGCTTGCATAGCACAGTCTCTGTGACTAGCAGATCCTGAAAGTGCAGCGCACTTACTTCAGGATCTGCACAGCTACCTGCTGTCAGGTCAGCAATATGCTGTGTTCTGGATCCTGAAATGAATTATAGTTAGTTCTCGTGTTGGGCCACAGTGTATTACTTGAAAGTGTTATAAAATGACTTTCAATAATATTGAATTTTATGTTTCTAAACAAGCAATATTATAATTAGGCATCATATTGAAATGAAATGCTGCACAAAGAAAGATGCACAACTTTGAAGGCTCTGTACATTGTAAACAGAAACTTAGATATAACCAAACTGGTGATTAAACTACTATTATAATGAATTTATAATAATCCATGACTAATAAAATAATTCCTCCTCCCGATCTCCTTGCCTTAGATTTGGACATCAGTTGTTCCAGTCTGATAGTTGACAGTTAAGCTCCAGTGCTCTTTTTCCTGTACTACTCATTTCTCAGTATGTAGCCGACAATCTACATACTTGGCTGTCTTTATTTCACCATCCTCTGCCATTGCCATAGTCTTCAACACTAACATGTCAAAGTAAATCTGTAAACAACTGCCTTACTGGTCTTCCTGACTTCATATTTTTTTTCATTCATTTATACCGTGCTCTGCAAAAGCAATTGAGTGTATTTAATTATGTAACTTTTCTGCAAGATTTTCCTTGTGAAAAGTCAGTATTTGGTTTATAATGACCTCCATGTGCGAAATTTTATCTAACTTATTTCTTACTCTCATATCTTCATCCTCTCCAACTACCACGTGAAACTGCTTATAGATACCCAAATATTCCATATAGTGTGTCATTATATGGATTTGTATTTATTGAATTTCCTTCTTAATTTTAATTATTGTTCAATCATCAGCTTACAAATTATTACCACTAACTTTTATTTCCTGATTTTTATTATGTCTTTCATATTCATTCCTATAATGCTTTCTTCTTCCCCTACCAAAGCACTTACCATATTTTTAAAAGAGATCTTCTTATCTATCTTCTTGGTACTCTTAGACTCTGTAAATATCAGGCATTTTTTGAATACCTGTCATTCTTGCAGGAATGGCCTAGTATCTAACATAAACTAGGTACTCAATACAAATTTATTTGTCATTGATTTAATGTTTAAAGTATTTTTTGATAATCCATAAAAGAAATGCTCTTTATAATCATAGATTGATTTAATATGCATTTGACATCTGAACCTAGCTTATATTTATTTTCGAAATATATTCAATTTGAATGTATTCTAGGATAGATACATTATATGATACTATATTATAGTGACTTATCCCAATATATTCACCTTTAATTGCACACTTTGTTAATGTATGTTTCTTATATTCACAATTCAATAGATAGTTTGTCTAAATTTTATGACATAAATCAGATTTTTTCCTATAAGAGTGACCACTGTTTCCAAGAATAACAAAAATGTCATATTTTACTGCATTATAACTTGTTTAATGATAAGTAGTTTCATATACCATAAGTAGATGAATCATAAAAATTTTATGATTTTTCAGAAGCAATAATTACTAATAATATTGGAGAATGAGGTGGAGGAATTGGGTCCAAGGTCATCTTTTTCTTTGATAATGAGATTCTTCGCTTTGAATCCCTTTATAATTGATATAGGTCTCATTAAGAGTATGCTAGCATATACTTTTAGAACAAATCATTAGCAAAAAAAAAAAAGGATATTTAAATTTTCCTTAGTTTAGAATTAACTACATGATTATTTTAATTGTGAAACCCCCTATGGGAATAAAACGTTAAGAATCAAATTTGCATAAATATATCAAGGAAGCTTTGTTAAAGCCTGGACATGTCATTTACATTTATCACACATTTTACGGAATATACACAAGATGATACATTTATGCAGTAGACTTTTGGGTATATACTGGATATAGTTCAGCTCCTGAATATGCTGTCTGTATTCTGTCACTTCTGCTTACATAAATGCATAGCATTTAACACTTTATTTTAAATAAATGGAACTATATTGAGCTTTCAATATATTAATATAATTTCCAGTTAAGACAGCTTTATAAGGATGAGAATGATGACAGCACTTTTTATGTAACACTTTAATCTTTTGTTTCTCAAGACATTGTGGATATGAAATTCTGTTTCTGTTTCTTAGCCATAATGCACATATGTTATAATCATTATGGAAAGCAGTTATTTTGAAAGTTCACCTCCATGAGATTAGTTTAGGGCTTGAGTTAAACATAAAAATTTTCCTTTCACAAAAGTAATTGTTGAAAAAATAGTTCCTTTGGTAATCAAAACTTAAGTTGCTAAACTTTAATTGCTTACGTATTCATTAGACAATCTTCCAAAAACTCCTAAGAAGAATGATTCTGCAAATTAAAAAGCTTCTGCACTGCCAAGGAAGCTATCATTAGAGTGAATAGACAGCACACAGAATGGGAAAAAATATTTGCTCTCTACACATCTGATAAAAGGCTGATAACCAGAATCTATCTAGAACACAAAAAAATCAACAAGAAAAAATCAAACAACCCCATCAACAAATGGGCAAAGGAAATGAACAGAAACTTTTCAAAAGAAGACAGAATAATGGTCAGCAAACATATAAAAAAATGCTCAACATCTCTAATCATTAGAGAAATGCAAATCAAAACCACAATGAGATATCGCCTAACCCCAGTGAGATTGACCTCTATCAAAAAATCCCAAAACAACAAATGTTGGTAAGGATGCGGAGAGACAGGAACACTCTTACACTGCTGGTGGGATTGCAAATTAGTGCAACCTCTGTGGAAAAGAATTTGGAGATACCTCAGAGAGCTAAAAATAGAAATACCATTCGATCCAGCAATAGCACTATTAGGCATCTACCCAAAAGAGCACAAATCATTCTACGATAAGGACATCTGCACCCGAATGTTTATGGCAGCACAATTCACTATTGCAAGGATGTGGAAACAACCCAAGTGCCCATCAATCCATGAGTGGATTATTAAAATTTGGTATATGTATACAATGGAATATTACTCAATCATAAGAAATGACAGTGATCTAGAATCTCTTATATTTTCCTGGATTAAACTTAAGCCCATTATCCAAAGTGAGGCACCACAGGAGCAGAAGAATGGGCTCCACTTGTACTCGCCATCAAATTGGTACTAACTGAACAACACTAGGGTGATCACATGGCAGCAATACTGTCCAGGGATTAGGGGGATTGGGGGGGTGGTAAATTCACAACTAAAGGACACAGGGAGCATTATAGGGGGGAAGGGCATGCCTTTAACCCATGCTTGGGTGAAGCAAAGACATAAAGTGTAACCATAATGTTTGTACCCTCATAATACCCTGAAATAAATGAAAAAAAAATGATTCTGGGTCAGAATTTGAGTAAAAAAAGAATGGTATGAGGAATATACCTAATTTTCCTTTTCTGTAAACTTCCACGATATTTTTCTAATGTCCGTTTGTGAGATAGTTTTTCATGGTAATTTATTTTTAGGATTAAAGAAAACAAAAGTTTAGAAAAAGCCTGTGCATTAAGCAGAGTTGTCCATTATTTGAGTTGAAAAATAGAAGTAATAGAAGTAGGTTCCAGTAGACAAAGTACTTAGAGAAGAAAGGGATAACATTAATTCATCAACCGTTATGCCCTAGATAATTATGTTTTATATTGATGTGGAATTTAGTGCTATCATTCTCTTTTAAAGATGACAAAACTGAAGTCCAGAGAACTTATAAATTTGCCCCAAACTCATAGAGCTGGTCAGTTATAAACAAGAAAAAATTAAATACAACTTTTAATATTAATTAAATCCATCTAAAATATTTTAAAGAGAGTTTTAAAAAATACTTATTGTAGATCACATACATATTAATTTTTATCATTTACTTTTAAAAAATTTTAATATTATATTGGGTTTTAAAAATAAAATTAGATTAAAAACATGAAAAACTTCTAGCGCTTTCTAATAGTGTACATCAGTTTCTTAGGCCTAATAATGAGAATCTAGGATTATAAAGAGAAATTGAGCCACATCCAAAACAAATATGTAAATTTAGCCAATTGGAAGAAGCATATTTTGTTTATTTCAACTTTCAGACTCCCATGTTAAATACAAATTATCATATTTCTTCTAAGCAAAGACTCATAAAAATCTTAAAAACTTACCAGGGATCTCTTGGTCTACACAAGAGTTAGTAGGAAACAAAGTTGGCGTATGTGCATAAGTAGTATTTAAGTGTTCTGGAACAATGTTAAATGCACTTATTCCATGACATTCTGAATAATTTGCCATGGAAGTATTTTGTTGAATATTATGCAGCTCTCCTTTTTTTTTTTTGAGACAGAGTCTGGCCCTGTTGCCCTGGCTAGAGTGCTGTGGCGTCAGCTTAGCTCACAGCAACCTCAAACTCCTGGGCTCAAGCAATCCTTCTGCCTCAGCCTCCTGAGTAGCTGGGACTACAGGCATGTGCCACCATGCCCGGCTAATTTTTTCTATATATATATTTTTAGTTGTCCAGATAATTTCTTTCTATTTTTAGTAGAGACGGGGTCTCGCTTTTGCTCAGGCTAGTCTCGAACTCCTGACCTTGAGCAATCCACCTGCCTCGGCCTCCCAGAGTGCTAGGATTACAGGCATGAGCCACCGTGCCCAGCCTACACACCTCTTAAAAAAGCCTATTTCCTGCCCTCCTTTATTATATTTAAGGCATTTTAATTGAATACTTGTTAGCAATTTAAATAAATATATATATTATTTTTCTTTCAACTTCATTGATTTCTTGTGCTAGTGTTATTATGGTTCAAAAAGAACTTTCCAATTTAAACAGACACAGAAAAAAGAAGTAGGATATGATTAAAATATATTACTTGATTAAATATGTAAACATTTTCAGCTGTAAAGTCACATTTATGAAAGAAAGGAGATAATCAACCATAATTTTTTTAATAGCTTGCCTATTGTTGCTTTAAAAATGGACTTAATATTGGTACCGCTGTTTTTTCCTGAACACTTTTGTTTTTAAGTCCAAGCTTTTTTCCAGGGTAGAATGAGACTACATCCAAAAGGAATTACACAGCAGAATAAATAGATTCTTCTGGAGAATTTTTCTAACACTGAAACTATCTTTCATGTATAGTTATATCATATATTTTAAAATTCGTAAAGAATTTTGTATAAAGTTATAATGGTACATTCACTTATTATTCATATTGCTATTTAAGGATATTGGATGTTACTTTATTCTTTCTTCAGATGGAAGTATATTTAAAAACACAATTCCTACATAGAATTATAGATCTGCATACAGTTTTGAAAAATGTGATTGATTTCTCAAAAATATTTTTGAATCTGTTAACTAAAAATAAATATTATCCTCAAAGGTTTCCACATCTGTACTAATAATCTTAAATTTCTTTTAAATTTTATCCCTACACCTCCCTAATTATATTATTTGACACTTAACATGTCTACAAACAAAAATCATCTTTTTAACCTCCAGAATATCTCCCCTTCTGAGGTATCTTATTTCTCTTAATAATGCTAATCTTCTGTAAAAACATTTTGTGATTTTGCAGTCCTCTTTAAATATTCACAGTTCCTATTCAGATCACTAGTTTGTCTAATCTATTCTCTTTTTTGTGTTTCCATTATGATTGTCTCAGAATATGAAACTGACATTTAGTTTTTCCTCCTGTCTTCATTCACACTTTATCCCATACATTTATACTGAAATGTGTTTATAAGCATGCTACGACCTATTGAAAACACTCTTCGCCTTGGCATTAAGGCCAAGTTTTCACCAGGATACTCATAACCCTTACAAATTGGGGATTTACTTACACTTACACTTCATATTACATTGCATTTACTTTTACAAGTTTATTTTTATATACAAATTACATGAACCCTCCACGTTAGTCAAGCCCCTCAATTAACATTTCTTCATTCATTCTCTGAAGCCAAATAAATATGTATTTTTCTCTTGTCACCCAACATCAGGAATTACCTCTTGTCTATAAATACTTTTCTAACTATAAGATTGATTCCTTCCTTCAACCTCTATTTAATCAGAATTCTGCAAACATTTTCTTGAATAAAGTGATTCTTTCCTTTTCACAATTCCTCTTGTATGTTTTATCTCTAAATATTTCCTACAACTTTTCATTTATGACTATATAGTGTTTGTGCTTCTCTAAAGTTTCTGTCCTCAAATAGAACATAAATATTTTATGTAAAGAAATAAGTGCTCAGCAGTATATGAGAACAAAAGTCAGGTGTCTGATGAGTCCCATAAATAATAATAAGTAAGCGTATCATAAAATTAATTGAAAAAGATTTGTATTGCGGTGCTTAATTAATAAAATCAACATCATACAATTATTTGTAGCAATATGCAAGAACAGAAATTTTCATCATATTTTCTCCTTCGGTTTGGTTCCTTATTTACCAATAATATGCATTGACAGAGAGATACATAGATAGAAAATAAATACATAGAAAGTTTGTATAGTTGATAGAGTAACATTGATATCGATGTATATGTAATTTTTTGTCTAATTCTTGTTTACTGTTAGGGAACTTTCAGATACAACTATGCAAAATATCTGGTCTATGAGGTCATATTACTTCTCACGAAAAATCAATAACTTCATTTTTAAATTTATGCAGAAGTCTCTTATAACATTCATAGCCATGAATGAACTTTGCTATCTTGAAAAAAAATTTATAGCTAATCACCAATTCTCAGGAAATATCATCTCTTTATTGTCAGTGGATGTTGTTTTTGATTTTAAAAAATTCTGTCATTCATTTAGGTCATTGCCATTCTCTTTTGTATCTGGTATTCTTTAAAATATAAGATGCTATATGACAACATTTCAGTTTACTGATTTTCTAATATATAATAAACAGCTGAATAGGCATATAAATAATTTCATTGGTTTTAGAAACTTGATTTTCCTTACACCACTAGACATTACTTCAAAAAAAAGTTGTGAGAGAGGCAAGATGGCTGACTGGAGACATCCGTCGCCAGATTGTCTCAGAAAGAAAAAGTTTTAGTTGGAAAAAAACACAGTTCAGCTTTAGTTCTGAGTGAAAAATGCCACAGCCTACCAGAAATTTCATGGGAAGAAGTTGCAGAGCAGAGCAAGAAGGAGAAAGATTTTGCTAGAAATCACCCCCGACCCCCAGAGGCTTAGAGCCTGGCGGAAAGGCTGCCGCCAGCACCTCTGGGCCCCCAGGCTGTGGGGTGGACGCAGCGTCCAGTGGTCCACAGCGGAGCCACGGGAGGCTGCCTGTGCCCAGCCCCGGCCCAAGCCCCAAGTCCTGAGCCTTGCGCCACTGGTCCCCCTGACAGGCCGCTGCCACCGAGAAGGCAGCCGTTGCCAAGCAATTTGCGATCTGGCCTCTCTGCCAGGGGAAAGTTTCCCCCGTAGCGCGGGCAGCAGTGAGCTCAGGGTCTGCCCGCCATCAGAGGAAGAGTGAAGCCACTCTTCTGCAGCCACTATCAGAAGGAGACCTCAAGAGAAGCTTGGCACCTGTGGGCTCAAAGGGAAAGATACCAGTTGAAAGAGAGAAGTTTACAAAAAAAAAAAATGATTCAAAAAGGATAGAGGGAGATGGAGGACTAGAATTAGTTTGTGAGCACACTGCTTTCAAGGAAAGAAGTGTAGATTACAGATACCTATGGATAGCTTTTCTTGAAAGAAACATTGTGAAATCACAGAGAAGAGATGTGGGACACTCTGAGTGAAGGGGAAGGTGACGAGGTGATACATTCAACAAGATGGAAAGCATCTGTGGTGAGGCATCTACACGTGGGGAAGATGAGGAGGATAGAGCGCCGGGGCGCCGCGCTCCCCCTGCAGGCAGTGTGGCTGAGTTGTGAGAGGGCTCCCTCCACCGCCACAGGCCTCCGCCTGGACAGATCTGGGACCTGCCTAGTGTCTGTGCAGGGTCATTGCACCAGACAACAGGCACAGTAAGGATCTGGAGGTAGCTGATCCCGAGTTTCTGCAGCTGACACCATCCTGTGTTCTTGGGTGCATGGCACCAGCTCAGTGCGGTACTCAGCTTTGCAGCAGCATCCTTCCTATCATTCCCACCGGGCTGAGGAGGGAGCCGACTAAGTGGAGGCTCCTCTGAGCCATACTCTACGGCTGGAAGCCAAGAGCCCCATCCCTCCAGTGCAGTGGGAATTGATCACAGGAGTTGACTGGGGCGCTACAGGCTCCAACCTGGGAAGCTTTGGGTGACTGCTTCAAGTAGGTCCTGAGGGGACAGGGAGAACTCACAGTCCCTGGGCTGCTGGAACTAACACCTGCTCATATGACTTGGTATCCATGGTCCCTGAGCCTATGGAACAACCCACAGCCTGCTCAGCCCTAACTCTGCCCTCCAGGTTGGATCAACTCATTGCCTGCACTGCCCTGTTTCTGCCTCTAATGTGCTGCCTCAGAGCCCTGCTTACGGCTTCTCCTTGGTAACAGCTCTGAGGCTCTCATGCCAGAGCCCAAGGGTCTGTCCCTGTGGCTCCAGAGCTCCTACAAGGTGGGGCACACTGCCCCTGAGATTCCAGTGCTATGCCTGGAGCCCAAGGCTCCACCCCTGAGTGTCCACTACTGCCACAGGGCTGGCAGATCTGATCCAAAGTCTAATGCCCTGCCAGCGAGGCCCCAGCCTCATGCCACCATTACATTAGGACCTGATTTGAGCAAATGCCCACAGCCTGGGAACCCATGACCACTGCCTAGATAGCCTCACCAAGCTGCCACTGTCACCTCTGTGGGGAGACCCCAGATAGAGCTATCCCCACAGTGCCAACTTCTGTGGAAGGGGTCTCTCCCAGCTACCAACTCGAACTTCTCACAACTATCTGGGGAACAACCTGACACCCTGCACAAAGATTCTCCAGCACAGGTTTGAACAGTGGCAATCATAGGTTAACGGGACAAAACAAAAGAGCGGTTTTACAGGCTTTTAGTGCACATGCCCTTCCCCTGCCGCATCAACATTCCAGAGCAGGAAAAAAAGCACCATCTAGGGACCTCTCCTTCTTCTAATTAAGCAGGAGATTTCCCAGCAAAGAACAGGTGCCCTGCAAACCTGGTGGCCCTGAGACAAGAAAAGAGGTTTCAGATGAGAAGAAACCAGCAAATAAACTCTGGCAACATGAAAAAACAAAACAATTCAATACCCTCAATGGATCACAATGGAGCTACAGTTGTGAACTCAAGCCACAAGGAAATTGCTGAAATGCCAGAAATGGAATTCAGAATATGGATGGCAAATAAGATGAATGGAATTGAAGACAAAGTTGAAAACCAACAAAAAAAGTCAAAAAAATATTTCAGGAAGTTAATGAAAATGTCACTAAAGAGCTAGACAACATAAAAGAAAGGATATAACAAAATGTGAAGAAATGAAAGAGACATTTAAGGAATTTCAAAACACAGCAGAAGGCTTCAGCAACAGACTAAATCAAGGAGAAGTAAGAATCTCAGAGCTTGAAGACAAGGCTCTCAAGCTATCCCAGTCATTTAAAAAGGCAGAGAAGAGAATAAAAGGCTGAACAATCACTTAGAGAGATATGGTACTGTGCAATGTGAACTAACATGAATTATAGGCATCCCTGAGGGGAAGGAGAAAGAGCTAAAAGCACGGAAAATCTATTTGAGGGAATTATTGAGAATAATTTCCCTGGTATTACCAGAGATCCAGACATCCAGCTACAAGATGATCATTGAACACCGGGAAGATTCATAGCAAACCGGACATCTCCAAGACACATAGTAATAGACGGGACCAAAATCAAAATGAAGGAGAAAATTTTACGAGCAGCAGGACATAAGCAACAACTGACCAAAAAAGGAAAACCCATCAGGCTAATTGCAGACTTCTAAGTGGAAACCCTACAAGCTAGAAGGCAATAGGGTCCCATCTTTAATCTTCTTAAACAGAACAATTGCCAGCCTAGATTTTTGTATCCTGCGAAATTAACTTTCCCAATTGATGGATAAATAAAGTCTTTTCGAGACAAGCAAATGCTGACGGAATTTGTCATGATCAGACCTGCCCTGAAGGAAATACTCAGAACTGCATTATACATAAATCAGCACAATAGATAACCCCCAGTATAAAATTACCCCAAATAGCTAAAGCTCACAACTCCTATAAAACAATAGCACAAGAAGGAAAACAAAGCAATAAGGTACTATCCAATACAACGAACAGAATAGCATCCTCCATATCAATTCTATCTCTTAACCTTAACGATTTAAATACACCATTCAAAAGCAGTCCACCTTCTACTCTGTCCTTTAACAGATTGATCATAATCATTCCAATGTCCAATAGTTCTAAAATCTAAATAATATCTGATTTTGGTGTGGTCTTCGTTGTCTCCTGAAAATTGAATGATTTTTTTTGCATTTTTATATGCCTCATGAAGTCTTATTGCATGACATACATCTCATGTGTAACAACAGAAACTGAGGTAGACATAACTGGAAATGGACACATGCCATCTCAGGCAATCAGTATGGAGAACTGAGTCAATCATTCAGGACTTGAACTAAATTTGGGTTTTGGTTGGTGTTATTGTTGCTATGGTTGCCTTCAGCGTACTGCAGGTTTCTCATTCATGTAATGATGCTATGTGCTTTTGATGAGTTTGCCAGAGGATTTTTTCTCAATGTATGAGTCTCATTCTAAGCTTTCTGTTGTGTCATTGGAGTTTTCTGTCTTCACTATAGAATAGCAGACAAGGTTTACACATAAAGGAAAATTTTAGGTTAAACAGATCTGTGAAAATAAATGAGTAAAAAGAAAAAAAGAAAACACTAAAATCCTCAAGATAGTATTGCTAAATTAAGTACAATTATTAAAATTATCAGCACATAATGATAAATTCATTTATCCTGGGCATACCAGTTTGTTTTACTACTAGCAAATCTAAAGTGGAATTATACTGTATTAAACGATTAAAGTGAAATACTATTTAATCTTTTTATTAGAATCAGAAAGTACATTTAATAAAGTATAATGCTGATTAATAATAAAAACTCTTAATAAACCAAGAGTAACAGAGAACTTCTCTAAACTGAATAATGGATACCTACTTGAAACGTAGTGTAATTATCATATTTAATGCTGGAATGTCAGAAACCTTCTTTTTAAATTCAGGAGCACTAGAAGATATCAACTCTCTCCCATTTTATTATTTATTGAATGATGAGTCTAGACAATGCAGTAAGACAGTAAAATTTAGTAAAAATGCACGGGCTGGAAAAAAAGAGTGAAAAATATCATACCCCACTGATGATGCAGTTTTAATCATAAAGTATCCAAATAATCTGGTGCTGGGACAATTAATTTATGATTGCACTTTTTTTCTCACATCACACAAAAAATCAGTCCAGAAATAATACTGAAAGGTTAAATGTGAAAGGTAAAGTTTAAAAACAGTAGGAAAAGAATGACATAGATTTATCTTTTTGTAGTAGGGTGGAAAATTTTAAGTAAGATTTTAAATTTATGCTTGATAAAAAATAATATGGATAAATAAAACTGCATTAAATAACACACCTTAAAATACCAGAAAAAAATAGGTTCACTACATTTCACAAAAAATAATGTTTAATAGATAATTAACTCCTGAAAATCAATTTTTAAAACAACCTGAATGATGAAGAGTAGGTATTTTGCTTGAAAAGAAACATAAATGGAAAGAAAAAATTACATACAATTTAAAAATAATAGGTAGAAAAAAATCTCTTCATGTATTGGAATTTTTGCTTTTCCATTAGTCGAGTTCTTTACTTTCTAATTCTCAAATATGCTCACGTTTTTAATACTTCGTTCTATATATGCATTAAGTTATCCATTCAATTATTTTTGTCTCCTCCTTTGTCTTTTGGATTCATTATAACTATCTTTGGTTTGTTTTTAAAAGTTCATTTTTCCATCTTCAGACATTTTAAAATTATCTTATCTCAGAATTTTTTCTGATAATGCAAAGCATATAGTAAATTTTACTATTTTTCCCTAGCTATTCTTCCCTCCTCACCAATCCTTTGTAGGCTATATACTTTACTTTTACAACTTCATGTTTAACTACATTTTCTTGCATGGAGGTTTCTCTGACATTCCATTTGCCATGGTACAGCAGAGTTGCATTTTCTTTCACTCTTATATATGTGTTTATGTGTGTGTGTGTATTAAAAGAGGACTATTCAGATATTTATTGAGATTTTAAAGATTACTATCCAATTCATTAAAATTATAAGTAAAATTATTTATTTAGTTAATCTTTAAATCCAGCACACAAATTATGCCACAGTATTTATATGTCAATTAACCATTAATAAATGCATTTATGGGTACTTTACATAACATAAATCCATTTATAATGTAAACCCTAGTCAATTAAACTTCTTTGGATAGTTTGAAATGTCTTTATAGGTTTCATATATTAATTCATTTCCTTACAATTTGTCAATTATCTTAGAAATAAAACATTTCTGAGTAGTCAGATAGCATTTATAAGTCTAATAAGTTAAACATATATTATAAAATGTTATTTGTTTTATATTGCCAAGTTATATACAAATTTGTTAGATTTTACCTTATTATAATAAGGTTACTTAATTAATCAAATATTGTTAAAATTAAAATTACAAGTCTTATACACTTTTTGATAAGTAAAATTATCTTAAATATTGTATGTATATTTAGAATATCAAAATTGATGTATTTCTTAATATAAAATTTTAATTTATAGATTTAGTCTCTCAAATATACATATGCATGTACACATTTTAAAATACTCCCAGCAATTATTTTTGCTTGCAATGTTGCATGTGAAATATCTAACCATTATAGTGATAGATTGTTGACAATATAGATAAAGCATACCAAATTATATAAATAGTCTTAAGGTGTTGATATCTCTCCCCTTTATATCAGGTAGTTTATATTCTTGTACAGCAATTATTCACAGAATAGATGCACATCCTGGTAACTTAATTGGATTCTTTCTTTTGATCCTAATATATATAAATGCATCTCAATATAACTCCAAAATAATTTAAGATTGAGAGAATGTTAACTTTTTCATATTCTTAGCAAATCATAACTTGAAGATAATACAATGATAACAAATCAACTTGGTATACCTATCATGGCATTGTCTGACAATTCTCAAAATATCTAAACGTCTATTGTATAATTTTTTATCAGTTATTCAATGTTGGAGGTTTAGGTATTTATGTATTTTTTACCTGTTTATTTTACTAAATTATAGATTCAAATGCAGTTGTAAAAAATTACATAGAAAGAATATATGTGTCCTTCTCTAAATTTAAGGATAAAATCTTGCAAAGTCTGTAGCACAATATCACAACTGGGATGTTGCTATTGAGAAAGTTAAGCTATAGATTATTTCCATCAACACAGAACCTCATGTTGCAGTTTTATAGCTAAACCCACTTCCCTCCCATGCCTACCTTTTCTTCTTGCCTGGAAACCACTATTATGTTCTCTATTTCTATATTTTTGTCATTTTAAAATGCTAAGTAAATGTAATCCTACAGTATGCCACTATATAATTAGAAGAAATGGCTTTTCTTCACTCAGCGTAATTCTTGGGAGAGTCGTACAGATTTGTTATGTGTACAAATAGTTAATTTCTTTTTGTTGCTTAGTAGTATTCCACGGTATTGATGTACTGCAATTTGTTTAACATCTGAAGTTTTTCCAATTTTTGGCTATTTATTGCAAAGAAAACTACTATAAAAATTTAATTATAGGTCTTTCTGTGAGCATTAGTTTTCATTTTCTTTTGATAAGTGCCTAGAAGTGCACTAGCTGAGTCATATAATACTTGTGTGTTTAGTTTTTAAGAAACTGCCAAGGTGTTTTCCAGAACAACAATAGCATTTTAGATTCCAACTGGGAATGCATAAGTTATCCAGTTTTCCTACATCATCAGCATCATTCGCTGATGTCCTTATTTTTATTTCAGCCATGTAGGTTAGTGCACACGGATATCTGACTGTGGTTTTAATTTAATGTCTGTAATAACAAACGATGTTCAGTATATTTTGCTTGTCCTTAATTGCCATCTGCATATTCTTTTTGCTGAAATTTTCAATAGTTTATTTTGCTCATTTTCTATTTTTTAACTTTTAAATTGGAGAGTTCTTTGTATATTCTACATATTAATCTTTCATTGGATATGCAGTTTGCAACAAATTTCTTCCAGTCAATAGTTGTCTACTGACATCGAATCTGTCAACAGGGTTTTTTGTAGAGCAAAATATTTAAATATTAATTCAATAAAGTTTATTGGTTCTTTTCCATGTTATTGATCATGTTTTTCATGTCAAGTCTAAGAATGCTTTGAATTCCTAGCCCTAGATCATAGAAATTTTTGTCTTTCTTTCCTTTCTTTTTTTTTTCATTATACAAAATATACATGTAAGTCCGTGATCCATTTTAAGTTTTTGTTGTTGTTATTGTTTTTAATAAGGAGGGAGAGTTAGGTAGAAGTTTGAGTTTTCTTTTTTTGCCAATTAAAAATATATTTTCTCCATTTGATTTTTACCACATTTGTCAGAAATCAGTGGACATACTTGCATGGGTTTATTTTTGTGTACTGTATGCTGTTTCATTTATTCTTGTGTCTAACCCTCCCCGAGACGTTACGGTCATTGCCTCAATTACTGTCACTATATATTGTCTTGAATTGGGTATATTAATTCCTCCAGCCTTGTGCTTCTTTTCAAAATTGTTTTTATTATTCTAATTTTTTGTTTATATATATATATAGTTTACATTAACTATGTCTGTATCTATAACTTGCTGAGATTTTGACAGAAATTGTGTTATGTGTATATCAACTTGGAAAGAAATGATTTCTCTACTATGTTGAGATTTCCAATCCATAATCAAGGTACATATATCTATTTATTTATATTAGCATCTTCTAGTTTTCACCATGCAAGTCCTGCATATATTTTGTTAGGTTTATTATAAGTTATTTTTTTTAAAAAAAGACTTTATTTTTAGGGAAGTTTTATTTTGTCCTTAAATTGGACAGATTTTGCAGAGATTTCTCATATACTCCCTCCCTCACCCACGTTCATGGTTGCCCTTATTATTAAAATCTTGAATTAGTGTGGTACATTTATTACAATTAATAAACAAACATGGGCTATTTGTTTACCATTATTTATCATGTGTTTATTATGATTAACTAAAGTCTATAATTTACATTAAGGATTACTCCTCTTTTTATTGCAGTCTAGGGATTTTGATAAATGCCTAAAGTCATATATCTTCCATTAAAGTAACGAATATATTCATTTTACTACCCTGAAAATCCGATCTACTCACTCAGCCATCTGCCTCCTCCACCTTCCCCATCTCTGGCAACCACTGAGCTTTTTACTGTTTGTATAGTTTTGCCATTTCCGTAATGTCACATAGTAAGAATCATACAGTATGTAGCCTTTCAGATTGACTTTTTTTTCCCACTAAGCAATATGCATTTAAATTTCCTCTATGTCTTGATACCTCATTTATTTTTATCAATGAACAATATTCCATTCCATGGATATACCAGTTTATCCATTCACCTTTTCAAAAATATCTTGGTTGCTTCTCATTTTTGACAATTGTGAATAAAACTACTGTAAATATTCATATGCAGGTTTTTATATGTTGACATAAGTTTTTGTTCATTTGGGTAAATACTAGGAGTGTGATTACTTGATCATATGCCAAACTATCTTCCTAATTTGCTATACCATTTTCTATTTCCACCAGTAATGAATGACTTCCTGTTGTTCCACATCCTATCCAACATTTGGTGGTGTAAGTGTTTAGAATTTTAACCATAGGAATATCTTGTTTAATTGTTGTGCCAAACTTATTCCATTGCTGCTGTTTCTCTTAAAAATATTGGACAAGTCTTGCAATAAAGCCAAGTTTGCTATATAATATTATTAATTTCACCTATTTAGACCTGTTGTATAACTTAAAAACGTACTGTGGGTCTGGAAAGTACAAAGAATGAACTTAACCCTTAAACTAACTGGGAAAGATACTTTAAATAATCATTTTAATTGTCCCTGTATGACTACTGGTAGAATGTTTTTGGATATGACTATTGAGAAAAATTTTAAATGTTTACATGCAAAAGAAGAAATAGATTTAAATTTCTCTGAAGGGGCAAAGATTTTTCCCCTGTAAGAGTAGACATTAAAGGTAAAGGAGTTCTCTATCATCACAATCTGGATAATATTATTTACCCATAAATGGCTGAGAAAGAAGTGTGCAAGTACAGATGGAGACTGTGGAATATAAGGGAAACACAGGATCAGATCAAATGAAAATCTAACCAGAGAAGATCTGAGATGAATAAGCAACTCATTTTAGAAGGCCATATCTGTGATTTATATATCTTTTATTAATATTAATGCCTAATATATTGCTTGGCAGAGAGGTAATAGTGAATGAATGAATATTATAATAATCTTGTAACAACTGAATTGCCATGTGGGGCCAAAATAAGATATTAGAGGATTAGAAGTGGGTGCTTCTCTGAGTAATTTCAGAATTTAAGTGGTAGAAGAAATAACAAATGGAACAACCATTTTTGAGATGAGGTTTCCTGATAGCCTAATATCCCAGATTTCCAAATAGATGTCTCTTTTCTTAACATTGTCTGTCCTAAAAGTTAATCATCACTGCTAACTTGCTAAAGGAAAACAAAAGTTGGGAGTTTGGTACACCAGATGCAACGACAAAATTTATTTGTTTCTCTAATTTTATGCCATAAGTTTCCATTTTTAATGAATGTGGCAGTTAACAATTGGCATGATGAAATCAAATAAATGCAATGATCTTTTTATTGAACTGTGATTCCAGGAAGACACATATTGGCTGTACTTGAACATTTGGAACTTGAATAATTTTCTCATATCTGCATATGTGTTCCCAATTATTTGAGAAGTAGTAAACCTGGAAATCACACAGGACACGGAGTCAGAAAAACTAACCAGGTTTAAAATTGATTTTGTACCATTTGTAAAATGTAAGACAAGAAAATTATTACCTTTGCTCTTCCGGTTTGCTTAAGGTATAGAGACTATACCAGAGAGCTGATTTTCTAAATGATTTCCAAGGAGTTTCATGTTCTTGAAAAAGTGCCCAATGGGATGCTTTAAGGCACTAGTCATAAACATGATTTCTAAGTTCAAATCCTTTTCCAAACTAAGTTTTAGTTTGCTTTTACAAATTAGGTTAACAAGCAACAAAACATCTGAAGAAGATGTGAGTCATTAATAGTAGTTGTAAGCATTAAAGCTCCCCTTGGTAAAACAAGACTAACTCTGTATATGGTTTAGAGTGACAGGAATATTTAAGTCCCGGTGAGTCTACTGTTATCCTGGTATCATAGCACAAAGGTGTGCCAGACTACAAGCGGAACACATCTTTCGTGGTAAGGTAATGTAACAGTAGGAAAAGATTTTTAGGTATGAATATTTCATATTATGTAAACGTTTTTGCCAGACTTTAAAAAAAAGTCATCAATTTAAAGACAGACAGCTGTATGAAATAATGTCCTCATGGCCTTAATGGTTTAAGGCTGTTTTCAAAGGGAAAAAGAAATGCATTAGGAAAATTTGACTCTATATTTGTAATATGAAAAGCCTTTTTCATAAATGTGAACTCTGCAGTGAAAACTCATTAGTGTAATGATTTGGCATAGATAATGTGCAATTTGAAAACACAAGGCCTTTGATCCCTAACCTTTCAAATCTCTCTTAAAACTTCTGTAGCTTTTTAGAGTTTATTAATGTCCCACATTTTTTCCTGGATTCTTAATTTAGCTTTAGATGACATGTATAATAGAAAATAGAAACATGAATATGTAGACAGAAATGTTTTATGTTAATCAAAAATTTCTACTTAGGAAAATATAATGTTTGAACCTTGTATTTGCTGTAAATAGCCTTATGAATTTTGTCAGCCTTCCTGGGTTAAAATCAATGAGATTCGTTTGAGAATTGGAAAGAAAATGTCTGTTTCCTAAGCTTGCTGTGATATATAACAAATAGAAAATGTATGATACGTGCTGACCAAGAGGACTTTAATGTTACCCTCAGCTTGACTGCACTAAAGTCTAGACGATCTTCTCTTTTTTTCCCCCAATTTTTTTTTTATTTCAGCATATTATGGGGGTACGAATGTTTAGACAATCTTCTTAAGCTTTCAGAGCTGGGATTTCCCTCTCGTCCAGTCCCTCACAGAGCCAGTGGCCTAACCACAGATTTCACTCCCTTCCCTTTTGTTAGTGTATTTACTTTAGAAAACTTGTGAATGTACGTTTTTTCTCTCCCTCTGTGATATGTAAATCTTTATAAAAGGCTCTTGATAGTTTTACAACCTAGGGCTGTCTTTCTTAAGGACCTGGAAGCATCCCTTTAAGATGTTATCAGCAAGGAAGATAGCACCCCTATCCTCCGGTCCCTGTGGGAGAGTAGGAGCCTAGCTTCAGTAGGGGCTCTTCATTCAAGTTGTATAACTCCCTCTTGTCATGAAGATAAGACAAAGTTTATTTATTTATTTATTTTTTAGGGTAAGAAAAATTAGCAGCCATAGACAGTCTATGACCCTTCACCCTCATTCCAGATTTTAAAATTTCTCCAGGCTTTTGTTTTAGAAGAGTTAATTTCACACCAAGTTTTGGTCTCTCTCTTCTATTTCAATATCCTTGAATTAGGTCTTCTTACCTGTTTAATTTGTACAGGGAAATCTTTATCTTGACAATAGCTACACCATTGCCTGTCTTCTTTCCTGTACCTCTTTTAAAACTCAGTTTTAAACATGAAATTGCAATATACATTTATAGCATATGTTATAAGGATCTAGTGAAATAATTTATGCAAGAATATTTTGGAATGTTTAGTAGTAACTACTATAGTTCCTTTAGAAATGCATCAGTAAAAATCCAGAAATTTAAAATCCTAAATCTATTGGTTAAGGATGACATAGTCTTTAATAACTAAATCTTAAGCATGCAGCATAAAAATATATCTCAAATGGTGGAATAAGAAATCAGAGATAATGCGTTCCCAAGAGTTCCTATGGACTTGATTTCTACTTAGAAGACCTTTTTGGCATAAGTTTATTACTTCTTGGAAATTGATTTCTAAAACATCAATCTTTTATATCCTTATCACCATCAAAATCCTTCTTTTCCATGTCATTAGCATTATTATAATGTAGTAGAATATTCACCTAATAGCAAAATAACTCTATTTTTAAAGTATATTCCTTACTGAATAGGATTTAAGAAATTAATGACAAAGTGGCATTTAGGTATGAGTACTAAAACATCTAATTAACAAGATGTATACTCACATATAACAGGATAACATGAAGTGGTATATGTACGTCTGGATTGAGGGCAGGTGGCCATCAGTAGCTCAACGTTATTAAAGAGTTTCAGAATGATTCGGAAGAGATGATGCCATATTAACCAGGATAGACGTAAGAGAAGACAGACATTAAAGCAGAACTGAGCAACACATCATGGTTTTAAATGGAAGAGACAGAGGAACTGACACCTCAGAGCTTACATACAGGCAAGGAAAGCTTTTGCTTGGGAAAAGCTAGGATTTTACTTTCCCAAATGACTATAACCAAACAAAAATCCCTCGTTATTTTGGCATCCAATGTACCTGCATTTTATTACTACCATGTAGGTAAGCATTCAAAGGCACAGTGTCTAAATTGACTAAAATAGCACACTGAGCCTTTTTTTAGCACTCCTCTTCAGATGAGAGGTCTATTTGAGTCATATTTTTTTTCCAACACTGATAGAAAAAACTCACGCCAGCTTCCTATGTTTAAAAAACCTATCAGTCACTGTAAAATGGAAAAGAGCAAAAATATAAAAATATATCCAGAAAGGTAATAGCAAAAGAGAAGGGAACCATAATAAAAAGAGAGGTTAGACTTTGAAAACATAGAAGACTTTGAATAAATAGAGATAATTTAGGAAGTAAAAGAAAATTTTTGAAATAACAAGATTTTCAGGAAAAATTAAGGAATTATTAATGTCATAAAATAATACCAGGCTATGATGAAAACCAAGTACTCAAAATCAGAAATCTTGCTTGAAAGTCATAAATATTACTTCAACCAAATTACATGATTACATACATATATGTATATAACACGCATGTATCATATATAATTCTGTGTGTGTATGCAACTAAACCATGACAATTTGATAGTTTGAAAATAATGTTTCCAATAAATTTTACCAGCAAATTGTAGAAGAAGTGAATCACAATCCTAATTTCACAACATAAACAAATGTTAACTAGAAATAGGTCACGGAACTAAATATAAAATCTAAAAATATCAAACTGGAAATAAAAGGAAAAAAGGAAATAAAAGGAAAAAACCTTGGTTACCTTAAATTGTGCAGACTTAAATCTTAAACAGGATGCATACACATAAGAGAGAGAGGAGAAGGAGAATGAGGAGGAAAGTAGGAAAGAAAGAAAGAAAGAAGAAAGAAAGAAAGAAAGAAAAAGGAAGAAAGGAAGGAAAGAAAGAAGGAAGGAAAATTTACTTTTAAAATTAAAATTTCACTTTTACTTTCAAATGCTAATTGTTAAAACAAAAAGACAAGTGAAAGACTGGCAGAAAATATTTGCAAATTTTATAACCACTAAAATTCGTATATCCAGAATATATAAAAAATGGTTATATCTCAATAATAGGAAAATAAATAACCTAATAACTAATGAGCTAGATATTTAAACAGACATTTTACGAAATTAAAAATAAAAAGACAAATAAGAGGACCAGCCAAGATGGCTGACTAGAGACATCGATTTCGGGCTGTGCCAGGTGCAAGGTACAATATTGGACTGAAGAGAACAGGGTGCAGTTGTAGTTCAGGTGTGGATCAGAGGCAGAGACAACAGAGATGTCTGGGGACCCAAATGAAAAAAAAAATGTGAAGCTGAAAAAGAAGAAGATAGAGAAGATAGCAGTGCAGACCAAACCCAGAGAGGTCAGAGCCCAGTAAAAGGGTAAGGGGGGCTTTCCCTCCCCCACCTAGGCACCGTCAGCGAAGAGCGAGACATAAAACATATTGGAGGCACTTCCACCCTCGTAACCCCCCCAGGCACGGCGGCTAAATAGGAATATCTGGGTGAACCAGTGAACTCCAGGAGTTCAGGTGTTGAATAGGAACAGTCCACGGGACAGCGCCACGAGAGATCGGAGTGCTGGCTTTCTTACACCTAGACACTTACTGCTCTGCACCTCCTCCAGTCATGGCATGGAAAAGACTAATTTCAGCTCAGGCCGGCTGGTAGCCACGGCCCCTCCCCCCATTACAACCACGAGAATACTCTGAACCGAGAAGCACACAAACGGCTGCTTCTCTACAGTGGATGCGTGTTCCCGGCCGAACCCGCCACTGAGAGTGGGGTCACCATAATTTGCAAGCTTCCTGCTGACCGGCCTTTCACGCTGGCGGCTTAGACAGGTGGGCCGGACCTGGTGTCCCCTGGACACAAGAGCAGTGCAGAGAGACACAGGAGAGAGGTCTCAATCCTGAACTGGGGCGGCGAGGAAACCCTCTTGGACATATTCAACGGAGAGTGTGGAGGGGCACTGAGGAACGGGGATCTGTGAGAGTGCCCAACCCCCGCCCCCACTGGAAAATTGCCATATTGGCTAGGGGTTTGGCACTGGAGTGAATTAGCCTAGCCCCTGGTTCCCGTGAAAACTGAATTCCTTGGGTGCCCACCCGAAAAGGAACAGCAGCCCCTCCCTCCACTCATCACAACAGGGAGAGCAGTGTGAGCCAAGAGCCTGAGCAACCGCTTCTCCCTGGCAGGAGCACGCCCCTGCAGACAGAGAGGCCTACCTGTCTGCCCTTGGGGGCTTGTGGTTGAATAGCCATACACAACTGGGGATCACACTACCCTCCAGCTTCCCGCAGAGACGCACGCTAGTGGATCATACACGTGGACTGAAGGGAAGTTCAAAAGCCGTCTGGGGTGGTGAGGGCACTGACACAGATTGATCTGATAGGAGGGTGCTGTGGAGCTCCAGGGAGCGAATTGGGAAAGCATGCACCCCACCTGCAGAGAAACTGTGCTAATGGACAAAGGTGGAAAAAGCCTGTCCCAGGGACGTAGCATTCAAGTGATTAGGCCCCATCCCTGGGAAACAGCCTTCCCAGCTTGGAGAGATCTCCCTGAATTCATACAGCAGCTCCCCCTAGTGGCCAGATAAGCAATCTCTGAGCCCCGCCAAAGCTTTGCTAAGTCTCTCAGGCGTAGATCTAGGCACAATTTGTCTTGCTCCTCCCTTGACCTCAGTGGGAATAGAGAATAAGCAAGCCCCTGAGTGCTACAGAGTCCCTTCTAAAGCTTGTGACATTCATGAGCCCCACCTAGGGAACTAGAGCTCTACCAAGGGCACAAAAGGCCATCTTGGCCGCTGGATCTTCCCTGTAAGCTTCAATCAGTGATGGGGGAAACAATTCAATAGCTAAGGATAGTGTTGTCTAATGCAAGCAAACAGGGAGCAGCTGATTCATACTCACAAGTACCACACACCATCTCAGAGATTAAGCCGGGGCACCTAACTCACTACACACTATTGGGAAGAGGTGAAGACAGCAGGTAGGAGGTAACCCAGGAGGTTCATCAAACCTGCTAGATCACAGGCAACACAGGAGCAGAACTTCTCTCCCTGGCACACTCAGGGATCAAGCTTCAGGGACCCAGAGACAGGCAGGTAAGCCAAACCTAGCACGCCCAGATCTCAAAAGAGAAGTCTGATGAGAAGGAACCAGTAAAACAATTCCAGAAACATGAAAAATAACACCAGAAGGATTACCCCCCCACCCAAAAAAACCCAACTACTCCTTACCAATGGATTTGCTTTATGAAACTGGGTGTACTTGCGTTAGGTGCAAAAATATTTAAAATTGTTACCTCGTTTTGTTCAGTTGTTCCCATCACCATTATTGAATAACCATCTTTGTCTTTCTTTATTTTGGTTGATTTGAAGTCTATTTTATCTGGTATGAGAATGGCTATACCAGATTTCTTTTGGTTTTAATTTTCATGTTATATATCCAATATAGGGCTATTAACCAGAATCTACAAAGAACTCAATCAAATAAGCAAGAAAAAAATCAAACAACCCCATTAAAAAGTGGGCAAAAGACAGGAACAGAAACTTTCAAAAGAATATAGATTAATGGCCAATAAACATATGAAAAAATGCTCAACATCTCTAATTATCAGGGAAATGCAAATCAAAACCACAATGAGACATCGCCTAACTCCAGTGAGAAGGGATTTTATCAAAAAGTTCCAAAACAAGAGATGCTGGCATGGATGTGGAGAGGAATGGAACACTTATACCCTCTTGGTGGAACTGCAAACTAGTATAACCTCTATAGAAAGTAGTATGGAGATACCTCAAAAAACTAAACGTATACCTACCATTTGATCCAACAATCCCACTACTGAGTATTTACCTCCCCCCCCAAAAAAGGTCATTGTATCAAAAAGACACTTGCACTCGAATGTTTATTGTAGCACAATTCCAAATTGCAAAGATGTGGAAATAGCCCAAGTGCCCATCATACATGAGTGGATTAATAAAATATTGTATATGTATACCACGGTGTACTACTCAGCTATAAAAAACAATGGTGAACTAATACCTTTGTGGCAACTTGGCTGGAAGTGGAGAGCATTCTTCTAAGTGAAGTGTCACAAGAATGAAAAAACAAACACCACATGTACTGACTATTAAATTGGAACTAATACAACAAAACTCATGTGCACATGTGGTATTAAAACTCAATGGAAATCAAGCATGTGGGAGGGGGTGGGAGGTGTGCGTAAATTCACACCCAAAGGGTATAATGCACACTATCTGGGTGATGGACACATAACTTTGACTCAAACTGTACAAAAAAAAATGTTTGTTAAATTAATATATGGGTTTAATATGATTTACATCTATATATGCAAACGATTCTTTAAGTTTTGATTATTTCTACCTCTTGTTGTAAGCACTAAGGAAAATCATCTGTTTCAGAGAAGAAGGACTTAAAATATTTGGAAAGAATTCAAAAATAGAAAAACAAGCATTGATTAGACATTTCAAAAATAGTACCTAACAACAAAATTAAATTTAACTAGAATTATTTATCAAGGATTTGAAATGGTGACTTAAAATCAATATTTGAGCCTAAGAAGTAAATTAGAAAAGCATAAATTGAGCTTTTACCCCTAAAGTTACATTTTAGTTCTATTCAATGCAGTCACATTAAGTAATTTTAGTTTATTTCAATTGCAATGCACAAGTTAAGAATCATAATTAAGCAAATCTAAATCTGCACAAAAATTTTTACTCATTTAAAAAAAACAACAATTTTTTTGTCTTCCCAACTCTGTGACCTAATAGCTTGCCTTACCTATGTGTTTACAAATACCATCACAGCCAGTAACAACAACAAAACAAATAGCATGAGACACAAAACATTTTTCCCCATTTATGACATTTGAACTTTAGAATAAAGTTTTAAGTTTGATGTTACTATTGATGTGACAGTTTATAGAAAAGGGAAACAGTACATATCGTTCAAAGACTTATGATGAATTCACACGATTACAATGGATTGAAACTAAGACACAAATCAACCCTTTGTATTTGCCAGGCAACATCCTCGCTTGCAGTATTCACTAAGGTGTAAACATTTCTTACAGCTACTTTTTTTTTTTCTTTCCTGCAAGGGATCAAGAATGTAGGTCTCATTATTTTATAAAGCATAATGTGACCAAAAGTTGAAAGCTAACATTAGTGGAAGACAAGTCTAATTGTGCTATATTGATATCTAATTTCATGTTGATTTTTAAATGTATAATCCATGTAATATTACTTTTTTTTTGAATTTAAGATATGAAAATTACATCTATGAACTCCAACAGACAGCATATCCAGCACTTGTCCCATCCCATCTATCTCTATAACATAGGCGTTGTACAAGCCACCAATAACTCTAACATGTCTACTTTAAGAGCTTCTTAACTATCTTCAATCTTTCTGTTGCAAACCCCTAAAACGTGGTTTGGTATATATGAGTTTTTTTCTAGAAACTTATGTCTCAGAAACTAAAGACAGGAAATTTCTTGCAAGATACACAGGGATCTTTAAATTTAGAGGTTGCATGATTTACCTGTGATTAGAAGTGGCCAAAGATACGCAGATTCCTTAAGATGTAAAATATAGCCAGAGGAATACCAAACTCCTCATATAATTTAAAAATGTTGTGACCTTCCTCTGTCTTTACAACATTGTACAAATAAACCAAGAAATTAAACCTGATTAAGGCCTAATGATTAAGTGTATAAAAGTCAGCTTCAATTGGGTTTTCTTTAGTGTTCTGAGAGATAACAGAATGTCGGAACACTTCAAGTATATTACAGCACTATTCACGATAGCCAAGATATGGAATCAACCTATGTGTCCATCAGAGGATGAATGGATAAAGAAAATGTGGTATATATATATATATATATACACACACACACAATGGAATATTATTCAGCCATAAAAATGAAATTCTGTCATTTGCAGTAGCATGGATAGAACTGGGAGTCATTATGTTAAGTGAAACACGTCAGACACAAGAAGACAAATATTGTGTGTTCTCAGTCCAAAATGAGAGCTAAAAATGTGGTGCTCATGGAGATAGAGAGTGTAAGCATGGTCACAAGAGGCTGGGAAGGAAAGGGGTGAGGGAGGATGAAGAGAAGCTGGTTTGGGGACAAAAATACAGTTAGAAAGAATAAGTTCTAGTATGTGATAGTACAGTGGGAAAATTATAGTTAACAATAATTTATTGTATATTTCAAAATAGCTAGAAGAGAATTGTAATCTTCGCAGAACAAAGAAAAGATAAATGTTTGAGGTGATGGATTTCTCAATTACCCTGATTTTGTCAATACACATTCTATACAGGTATCAAAATATCACATGCATCCCCAAAATATGTACAACTCATATGTCAATAAAAAATTTAAAAATTATAACATTTAACTAATTTAATAAAAGTCTTATACAATTAATAATTTAAAATGTACTGACTCCATATTTAAAGTCATGAAGGAGGATCAAAATAAGTTTATATGTAATCAATGGGAAAGTTTTAAAATATACCAATGTTCAGTCACAAAAATAACAATGTTGTATATTCTATTCAAGTGTGTCTCAGCTAGAAAGAGACAGAATTGATAATTATTAGAAATATAAGCAAGAACTTTTTAATTTCACAAGAAATGTTAATAAATGTTATGGTATAGGAAATTATGTATGTGATACTTGAGATTCTTAATATGGTTAAAATCCAGAGAATCAAAACAATATGACAGTATTTATTCTTTTGACTATTTCTTCTTCTTCTAGAGGATATAATTAAATATAATAGCTAGTATTTTCCAGAGATCTTATGTTTCATGTTTTGAGAAATGCTTTTCCCTTTCCTGTTTTCTGAGGGCATCTCCACATACTGTACAAGTTAAAGAGATACAGATTTTCCATCACTTGTTTTCTTCTCTTCTGTCCCTTAAATTAATCATTATTTTATCAGTCCCAAATGATGAAGTTTTTCCAAAGGTAAAGTATTCAGTCCATTTTATAGAAGTTAAAACATCAAATATTTTTCAAATTTATTTTTGATGGACTGACATTTTTTCATCTATAAAACACTAGCAACAATAGAGATGACATAGAGTTGTTCCTTATTCTTAATTCCTTCCAAATTCCTAATAATTTATTTCACGAAGAGATTCTCTTTTATCATTACAAAGATGGCCCATTACAGAAGAGCTATTTAGTATTGTAGATGCTACTGAAGATTTTCAGATAAGATTACTTAATATTGAAGGGTTCAGCCCTGTTGATAATGCATTTTTTAAAAAATGTTACATTGTAAGCAGCAGTTATGTTATGATTTGGTGAACTATAGCAGCATAGTAATATTGTATAAAATATGTTGCTAGGAAAGAACACATCATAATTTTATAAGAAATTTATTTTCCACATAAAATGTGTATCTAAATAATGCATAGAGGCCAGGTCAGGAACATTCAGACAATAAAGAAAGATGTGAAATGAATGCCACCCCAATATAAAACATTACTTCTCAAAGACTTTCACTTTTGATGAATTCGGTTTTTACTTTTGACGGAGGATAACTTCAGAAATCTGAATAACATATTTTTATTATCTATACAATTTAAAACAGTATATATTGATTTCTTAATGTGAAAGATGAGGAAATATAGAAATTTCTAATAATTTACTTGCACATTTTTTCATTCCTTCTACTGGTAACTTGTATATTTGAATAATCAAATGTCTATTTATTCATCAATTGTAAGGTATAATCCCATTTTTCCCCCAATTACCACATACAGGTTTTTAGCTTATGTACGCAACCTTTCTATAACCACCCAAAATTCGTTAAAGATTTTCTCACTTTTAGTATCATTGTAACTTTAAATAACATACAGGGTAAAATCACATTTTATCTCTATTATTTCAATAGTCTTTTAAAATTATTGTACACATGTCCCTTTTTAATCCATTTTTTTTTTACACAGCAGTTCATGCAAAGGCAAAATTTGATTTTGTCACTTGTAACAAAATTCTTCCATAGTTACCCATTGACCATCTGTAAAATACCCAATCATTGAGAATACTGGACAAATTATTTATAATCATCTCTCTGCATCCTAACCTCTTGATTATCCTCCTTGTCCACTCTATACTCTGGGAATTTAAACCACATGCTGCACCTGTAAGTGGCGTGGACTCGACTCTAATATCTCTTGACTGTAACACATTCTGCTTCCTATGCTAGAATAACTTAACCATTTCTCCATGCTTCACCTATTACTACTGATTTCAAATTCCATTTAAATTATCGTCTAATCATGGATGTGTATTCTGACTTCTTTCACATTGTTCTGTTGTATTCTGTATACATTTTATGAAAATATTATTTTAATAGAAATTTTATATATGTCCACTAGACATGGAGCATTACTCTCCTAAAGGCTAAATATTATTTAATTTAAGACCCCTTACAGTGTTAGTGTTAGAAACTAATCAACATTTACCGAAAAGATTATTTACAAATAACCTAAATATACTCAGTTAAAATATTATAGCCCCGATTACAATCATCTGGGTTCTGGCACTGTAATTAGTTTTCCTAATTCTATTTTTCCTCTCATGAAACCCATTCTTGATTAAAAAACAAACAAACAAAAAAAAAACAGAGAAAACTTATTTAACTTACATTATATTAAACTCTGTATAAAATGCTCCCAAAATGTCCCATTACACTTAGAGCAAAACAGAACCGCTTGACCCCTGATTTCAAAACTCCATATGCTTTAGCTCCTATCTGCCTTACCAATCTATTTTTTTGGGATGTCTTTAATCACTGCTCCAGACATATTGACTTTATTTCTCTTCCTCAGAATTTCCTTATAATACTAACTGTTTTCCTTCCACAGACTTCTCTCTTTCAGGTCTGGTTCAGATCTCTGTTGAAAATGCCATCCTCACGGAGACCTGCTATATCAATTACCTATTGAAAGAATAATGCTGCATAACAAATCATACAGGGGGACTCAGTGTCTTCAACAGGATTTATTTAGTTTGTGAGTCTATAGATCACTGACTGACTTATCCTGGAATCAGCTGGTGGTTCATCGCTTCCTATTTGTGTTCAGTCACATATCTGTTAATAGCTTTTTAGCTAAGCCTATGGGAATAACCCGACCATTTGTCTCTCATCTTTCAGGCAGACTAGTCTAAGCAGAGAGGATTTATTTAACTTATGAGTCTACAGATCACTTACTTCTAGTGAGAGCTGAGATTAAAAAGCATACATGAAAGCTTTTGCATGTGTCATAGGTGCTGATATCTATTGGCCAAAGGTTGTCAAATGGACATACTCAGAATGAAACTATGGAGGAATCAGACTCTACTACTTTAGTGAGATAATCTATAACACACTACATGAAAGAACTTAGAAACAGGGAGAAGTAAAGAACAGTAACCATCCATGAAATTAATCTCCCATAGGCTGCCCTCCGGCCATGATTATTCGCATCCCTTCCACATGAAAAATACACTTACTCCCTACCAAAACCAATTAACATTTCATTTAATCAGATAAAACAAAAAATCTAGAACTTGATGATCAGTATCAAGTTCAAATGAGGCACATCTTAATGTGGGAACTATGAACTAAAAACATACCTTCCACAAAACCCAAAGGAAATGATGATAAGAGAGGCAGAATAACGACAGTGAATATTTCATTGCAAATAGAGACGAATAATGGAAGGTACAGAAGAGTAGCTGGTCCATAGCAGTTTTCAAGTCCTGCTGCAGTAGTGTTGTGTGGGAGTGGGAAGCATTTCCTGAAAAAAGGATTCTATCCCTTGGGAGTGAATCCTCAGACTGTTTTCCTCCATTTCTCTTGACTTCATGTCCTTGGACATCATCTGTTTTCCACTAAACGCCTTGAGCACTTCTATAAAAGGCATTAGAAAATATTGCAGAATTTTCTCAGTCTGTTTCTTAGTAAAATTTTTGAGACTCTTATAATTGTTTTTAATAATTTGAACAGATTACAACATATTCAGGCTGTGGTAACATTTTTCATTATTATTTCCTGAAAAACTTCATGAGTTTTATTACCCAGTGATAATAATTCAACCTATATAACAGAATCCATACTCATAATTATTTTCTTGTAATACTTCCCTCTCTGAATTTATTTTCTGCTATTTTGAGACCAGGCTTATGAGTGTTATGACCTCGAACTTTCTAGTACCTCTACTGAGAGAACTGAAAGTGTCTGGGAGTCACTGCCTTAATTTTTTAAAAGATCTTGACAAACCATTTCACAACTGGTTGTGAGATCTATACTCTGAGGCCATCTCTTACTTGATGGTAGTTTAGTATACTGACCCCAGGATAAGAAACAGTGTCATTTTCTAACCTAGCAAGTTCTTATTCTTCTTGCAAATTTTATTCCACTTTTTTATAGCTTGTCTTTTTCTTATAGTATCTTATAATATTCAATTAAAAGGAATCAGCTGCTACTTCCAATATTTAGCCTGGAGAGTTCTTTGTCTAAATCAAAAGTTTATTACCTAAAATTTTTATTTCTTAAGTTATAGAAGTCTATAATTTTATTAAATATTCCACCACTACATGTTAATAGAAAAGGTCATAAATTTCCCTGGACCCATAGCAATATCCTGGTCATTTTGTAAGCCTCTGCTAAGCAACATAATATATTTTGTTTTATTTTTATTATGGTAGCATTCCACTTTTAAGTACTGATTCAGATTGTTATTGCTGTAATTATGCTGTATATCAAACTACCTCAAACCTCAATGGTCTAAAACAATAAGCATTTATTTCCCCCTCAAATGAGCAGGTCAGAAATATTTCCTTTTTTTGGGTGTGCTGTTTTCGTTTCGGGCTTTCCTCACTCTCACATGAGTTTGACAGTCAGTTTTCTGTCAGATTGGGTGACAGAATGGTTTTTCCTTTTGTTTCTCATCTTCTAGCAGTGGGTACAGGCATGTTATTAACATCTGGCAGTAATGTAGCTTCGAAAGTAGAAGCAAAATCCTCTACTTACATGAAATTGCGTTTTATAACATTGCCCAAATCTATCCAAATGCCTGAATTCAGAGTTCTCAGGTTTAAGAGGTGGAAAAAATGACACTGCTTCTCTTCAGTAATATGATTTGCAAAGTCACACGGCAAAGGTCATGGCAAAAGAGAGAGAAGAACTGGGACCATTAATGTCGTCAATCCATAACACCGTCCTTGTGTAAATAAGCTTAAGTGCCTCACCTGCCCTACAGTTTGTCTAGCATTCTCCTACCTTATTTCTTCAATATTCACTAAAATTTTGAACTACACTGATTTAAATCCTTTGAGTTTTCATTGAAATTGAACCCTCAGATCCAGGTATTTTATTATTTTTGGACTACCAGGGAAATTGAGTCCTTGTAAGCCACCATTGTAGAATCACTGGAGTCTTGATGTGAGACTGTAAGGAACAGTATGGTAGTCTTGCTCATGTTCAAGTACTGCATTGCCTCAGATCAAATGCTGTATAAAGATTATAGGGACAAAGAGCAGGTGTGATGACAAAGCATGCCTTCCAGAGTATTATTATAAGAGGAATGATAATAGTGAAGTAGTGTATGAGAAATAGGTTGGCATTTGTTTCAAGGAAAGTATGCAATTATAATTTAATGGGTCATTAAATCAGTCAGCAACTGCTTCTACTAAAGGTTGTTTAGATACCTACCGAGTGGTGCAAAACTCTAATTTATCATTGTGAAAATTTTATTATAGATATTACAGAATAAATTGATATACAATGGAATCAAGGTAATTTGACATTCATCTTAGAGATAGCCAATTGAACAAAAACAAAAACAAAATGGAATAAAGTAAAATCTATAACACCCCAAATTTAGAAGAGATGGCATAGCAATTGAAAATCTGAGGAAGGCACCATAAATAAACCATTTAGGAGAATGGATTAATAAGGGAGGTTAAAGCTCTCTAAGGTGGTCTGGTGGTGTTCTAGATTAAAAATTCGGATATAACAAGAAGATATCGTATTTTGGAAAAAGGATTCACAGCAGTAGATATTTTGTTCAATAGAGCATTATACATTATAGAACTAATGGGTTGTCCTACCTAAATAATTTAAGGGTAAAATAAAGAAATATAGATGAGAGAAAATTAAACATCAGATCCTTATTGAATAAGGTGGTGAAAAGTAAGAAGAAATATGTGAGAGTTAGGGGATTTATTAACTAGCCAGTATTAAGAGTGTAATCCATTTTATAGATGCAAAGTTAAAAAAAAATCACCGAGGTCATGCAGTACTTCTGGAAAGAAAGAGAAAAATAAATGATAAGAAGAAAAAAAGCAGAGATAGTAATGATGTAGATTTATCATAACATTTTTTATAAACTTAAAATATAAAAGCAATACTTATGCACTGTGTCAGAAATTACATTAGTGGTTATTTCTGGCCAGTATACACTAAGTAAAAGCAGATAAGAGAGAACCTTTTGAGATTTGTTATTATTTTGTTTATTGATATTGTTACTGGTTTCCTGGGTGTGTTTATTTTGTTAGAAATAATTTAGCAGTATGTTTTGATTTTTGGACTTTTCCATAAACTATGCAATGCTTTTAAAAAAGTGTTAATTAAATAATCCCACAGTAAGTTACCATTTTACACCTATAGTTTGGGAAATAATTAAAAGCGTGATATAGCAAGAAGTGGTAGGTAGTGTAGTTGATATACATTGTGTTAAAAATGTCTGGCATTACTCAGTCATATCAAAAAAACACACATGCCTATGATGATAAAATTCTACTGATTGCTACATACCCTAGACAATCTCTGACACATGTGCAACATGAAACAGGTATATAAATATTTATATCTTATATTCATAATATCAAAAAAGCCCCAATATTGCAAACTGCTATTTGGATTAATAATTTGTTTTATGCTCAAGTGATGGTGTATGATATTACAATGAAAATTAATAAATAATAGCTTTACATCTCAAGTTGAATAAATCTACAAAATAATGTTGACAAAAATAAGCAAGTCTTGAACTAACGTAAATAAGATGTTTGTGTTTGTGTGAATTTCAACATCAGGTAAAAGATAAAACTAACCTATTTAGTGCTGAAGATCTTATATATATAATAAACTAATAAAGCAAAGTGCAAGAATAAATATATAAAAATTTGGATGTAGATTACCTCTGGGGATGCAAAGAGTACGTATGATCAAACTGGGAAGACCATGCAAGTGTCCTTGAAAATGTTGTATTTCCAAATCAGTGTATTATGTTTATGAACATCCACTTTATCAATTATTGTTTAAAGTGCACCTGTGGATACAATCTTGATTGAATATTTTATAAGAAAATTTTAACCACATTTAAATGAAAACTTCATAAAATTTATGTGGAAAATATAAATTATATTAAAAATCTGTTCTAATATACAGAAATATGAAATAAAATCAAGTAGAAAATGTACACAGATTGAAAAATAAATGGAAGAACATTTTATTAAAGTGATTTCAAAATAATACCATCAATAGCTGGTTATATACTCTTATTCTTTCTGGTACAAGCATTTAAGAACTCATCGATATTATTCAGCAGCTTTATTGAAATCAAACATACGTAAAATAAAATTGAACCCTGTTGAGAATATAGGTTGATGAGGGTTTTTTTATGTTTATATAATCATGTCACCCTCTCCACAGTCCAGTTTTGGAACACCTCTACCATCTCAGAAAGTTCTGTCATTGCTATTTTAGCAGACAATCTCTCCTACTGCAAGCTCCAGGCAAGCACTGGCTTGCTTTTTTTAAAGTTTGCCTTCTCTGGAAATTTTGTATGAATGGAATAAAAATATGCCATCTTTTGTGTCTATCTTCTTTCACTTACAATGATTTTGAATTTTTTTTTGATGACATTGTATAAATATTCTACGTAGTGTGAGCATGTTAAACAGTTGAGAGATATTTGGATTCTTTCCAGTATTTCGCTGTTATGAAAATTGCTGCTAGGAACATTCACGTAAAAGTCTTTGTGTGGACAGATGTCTTCAGTTTATATGAATTGGCACACTAAGTTATATCTATTCAATTAAAGAGAAATTCTAAGGCAAAAGATTAATTTTAAAATGCATAAGTAAATAGGTGAGCACATATTATTTTTATTTTCAAAGGCTAATCCTACTTATAGTAATAAGAATCTTCAAAATAATTTTAAGAATTAATACAAGTTAGTTTAAGAAAACCCAAAGACCAAAATCTAGAAGCAAATGGTAATAAAATGTCAAAAGTCAGTAACAAAGATAAGTAGACTACAGTAGCTAAAACACAGTCAATGGGAAAAGAGAAGAATTTTACTAGGAACTCAATACCATTTGGAAACTCCATATGCTTTCCTAGTCTATAGAGCAGAATGAATATCATGGAATACAGTATATAGAAATATGGATTCAACCTAATGTTCCAAGGAAAATATGGAAATATTTTTCAAATTTTCAAATTTAATTTCTTCACACAGAAACCCCACTTCAACTTTTAAAAAACACTAATTAAAATACAGATAAAAGTACTGAAACACATGCAGTTTAATATCCAAGATAGCTTTGTATACAGTAATAAAAATTGATACATAGCCAAGGTGACCAT
>NW_012152619.1:384268-391874 GCF_000956105.1 Propithecus coquereli | reverse complement strand
ATATATGTGCACATATTATATAATCATATCCTTATGTAGTTAATAGCTCAAAATGTATTCTTAATAAGAAATATATGTTGAAATGTTCTAAATAAGATATTTTGGTTATAGCTGTATTACTCAGTCAACATACTAAAACTATTGAATTGTACATTTTAAATTGGTGAATGGTACAATATGTGAACCATCTCAATAAATATGATTTCTAAAAGTGTATTTTAAATGATAAAATACAGACTATCAATAAATAATTTTATTTTGTTGTTTAAATTAACCTTGAATGTATATAATCTTCATCAATGAAATATTTTTAAATGAAAAATAATTTTTATTCAAATTGTACTAATTAAATATTTTAGTGAATTTTTTTTTATTGATGATGAAGCCCAATTTCTTTGAAATAATATTTCTGTCTTTACCCTCTGTGTGGTGACTGTACCTCCAAAGCCATACATCACTATACTTTATCAAATATTAACTATCATTAAGCTAATTAATTTTATTTGTCTAAACATATTAGACTTTTGTATCTTCAGGCCTTTGACCCTGCTGATCATTCAACCTGGTATACTCTCTCTACTCTTCCTGTAATTAAATCTTACTCATCTCTCGATATTCAGTTCAGGCATTACCTCCTATAATAAGAAACATCCCTTGATACCTAATCTCCTCTGGTTTAGTTACCTGTCTCCTCCAGATATGTTTTTGCATAATTGTATTATATAATCTACCTACTACATCGTGTAGCAAGCTTTCTTAGTTTAGCTTTCTTCATAACTCCCCCAGTTAATGTAATAAAGAATAAAGATAACAAAAATATTTATTTATTTTTTATTTGAGACAGAGTCTTGCTCTGTTTCCCAGGCTACAGTGCTGTGGCATCAGCCTAACTGACAGCAACCTCAAACTCCTGGTCTCAAGCGATCCTCTTGCCTCAGCCTCCAGAGTAGCTGGGACTACAGGCACATGCCACCATGCCTGGCTAATTTTTTTTTTTTCTATTTTAGTTGCCCAGCTAATTTCTTTTTATTTTTCGTAGAGACGGGGTCTCACTCTCACTGAGTCTGGTCTCGAACTCCTGAGCTCAAGCCATCCTCCTCCCTTGGCCTCCCAGAGTGCTATGATTACAGACGTGAGCCACCACGACTGGCCAAGATCACAAAAAATATAATTCATTACTTTCCTTCCATTTCTAACACTTAATTTAATATCTGAAACATTTTAGGACTTCAGCAAATGGCTGATTATGAAGAAAAATATTTCAATGATATTTTAGTTTGTTTATATTTATTAAATTTTTTGCAAAAATATTGACCTTTGTGGTATTACAACAATAATTATCAATATCAATACTTTTAAAAAGTGTATTCTTTTATTTACAATATTTTATTTATATATCCCTTGAAGTAAACCTAGAATAATTTTTGGATTAAAAAGAGAACTAAGGGAGAACTGTGATAAACTTATCCACTTGGTGGGAATGGATAGCTTAAAGCTCAAAAATCTCTCACTTGATAATAAGACAACATGTAAAGTAAACTTATTTTTATTCTAAGACTTAGTATTTTGGCCTAGGTCAGGATATCCATTATACCTCACCACATCCTAGGGATTTGTTATCTTCAAGTGGCATGTTTAGAGAGCTGGCAAGACAGCATGTGAGAAATTCTTGCCCACCTCAAAGAGAATTAGGACTTCCTCTGCTATGCTTTACATCTTGATTTACTACACTTACTGTCAAAAGTCCGAGTCCCCCACGTGATCCATCAGCGACTGGAGTCTCTCTCCCATTTTACATCCTTGGTCTTATGATCTACAGCCCTTGGAAACCTCTTTCTCCATAGACCATACAAATGTCTGTGTGTGTGTGTGTGTGTGTGTTTGTATATATGTATAACACACCTAGTACTGAAGACCCTGGAAATGGAATAGATGTGACCCTTCCTCTTCATTTTTTTACCATTTCTCACCATCCTCATCTAAAAGACAACAAACTTGAAGGTCAAAATATTAAACATTTACATCATTTTCTTCTCTTTTACTAATATCTCACTCATCTCCCTTTTCACTTTGTACTTGAAATACATTATACATATTAATATATTTATAACATATTTCTATATATAGCAGGTAATATATACATATATTTGTGTATAATAAAATTTACAACCTGTGCTATTTCATCATTTTTATTTGTTTGTTTCACTTTATCTCTTCCACTAGAAATTAAGCTCCACAGCTATCTGTAACCATTTTAACCCCATTTTCTCTCAATGACAGATACGTAACATGAGCTTAGTTAAATGTTTGTTAAATGGGTGACCATCATAGTCATACAGCTATGTAAGGAAGCGTCCCAAGTATCAAAACAAAAACCCAACAAATTAACTAGTGATCGAAGGATTATTTTAAAACACTAGAATAAGTATATAAAATTTAGAAGAAATTGATTCAAAGACTTGTGTTTCAAGCTGTAAGTTTCATACTAGCAGCAGAGAAATGAAAAGAGCAATCAATGGTAGTTCTCAACAGCAGTTATTGCAGTTTTTGAAGTTATTGTTTTCCTTTGGACAATGACTGACATGAATCTATTCTAATGTGTAAAGTTAAAATACTGACATTGAAAACACTTTATATGTATGTATACACATATGCATGTACATATATATGCATATATTTTGACATCTTAAATGTCTTTGTTTTACAGTAGTCACTGCTAAGTTGGCCTGACTTTTCTTTCACGAGTAAAGGACTATCATTTTTAGGTTGACTTTTCATATTAGCATATATCTTATTAAAATAAAAATAAAGTAAATGCCACTTTCATTGTTTTCTTTTTTTGCATTTAGTACCTGGCAGGCATAGAGTTAAGTGCTTGAGACTGGTAATTGAATTGGTTATCTCTAATGATCTTACAAAGAGACTGTATTTCTTCTTATATTTTTGACAAGTAAACAAGCTTTGTGAGTTCAGGCAAATTGCCCAGATTACACAGTTGGTAATGAGAGTATAAAGACTTCAACTTTGTTTAGTCTGAATCAAACACCCATGAACATTACAATTAAGTTGTTACTAAAACAAAGAATCTTCAGCATCCTTTCCTAATTTTGCTCTCTGTTCTCTAGATATTACACTATTTTACCACTGAGATGTCTGAAGATGAGGAAACTAACTAGTTCAGTGTGGTTCTTGCTTTCATTTTTCATAAGAGAAAAATAATACTTTAGATAAAGAAAGAAAATAACTGAAAAAATGTGAGTTTTTTTGTGGTCCCATTTTCCTTTATGTATTCTTAGTTTAGTTTATTTAGCTACCATATTTATACAGGAAATAATGTGAAAAACAAACAAAAATTGTCAAGATTACTTTCTAAAGCAAAACATACTTTATAAATAAAGTTTATTATTTATAAATTCTTGAAAATATGTTCATGTTAATGGTATTCTTCAAGGACTGAAATAAATTACCCAAGAAATAAAATGTTATATTGAAAATATGGGGATGTAGTAAACATTAGAAAGGGTGTTGGCATGTTTTTCATAACAAATTATAGTGCTCTTTGATCAAATATCTTGCAGATTACCTTTACACATGACTTTGAAGCTCTTAAAATTTTGTAAAACATATTGCTAAATGATTGTGGTATATATGATGATCACATTTTGAAGAGATGTTTTGTATATCTACTGAAAGTTTATATAGAAAATCTTTTAAAGTTAAAAGGGATATTGGTTTTATATTTCAGGGTAATATTTTCATTTTGTGATGAGGTAGCAAAGGATTGAGAGCACAGTAGAATTACACTTGCTTCTTTCAATAAACACTACTATTTTATTCCAGAGATTGTGGTATAAATTATTGAGCAAATAATTTGTTATTTTTTGCATTTGTGTTCCTTTAATATTTGCAGACAAAGCTTTATAAATTCTTACTGCTGTCATTAGACCTTCAAATTACATATATATTCATATATGCTCTTAGGTGCTAGTTTTATGTTTATGTAGCTTTCCTATTTTTTATTTTAATATTTAATCTGCTTTTGTTGGAAACATTTATTTTGTGTACTTTTTTGCAACATGGCTTACAAAAAATTCAAAATGCACAAAGTCTGAACAACACAAACTAATAATTTAAAACCACTGGCAGGAAATAGCATAAACTAATAGGGCATAACAACTGAAACTATACTATCTCAGCTTTTCTTACAGTACGGGTTGTAAAAATTTTTCCATAGGATACAGAAAAGTATGTGGCAAGGAATTTCACACCATTCAACTTAGTTTACCATGGTCAATATTAAATACTGTTTAGTTTTCTAGCTTATAAAATTATTGAAATGGCATCTAACTGGTCAAGCCAGCTTATTGGATTATGAATTGCTGGTAAATAATATTGATATAACCAGCACATTTTAAATTTGTGCTCTACTTTTCTTGACTGAGAACATTCCCATATATAGTCATCAGGTTTTTGAGATATAAAACCCAAGGAGAGAAGTTGTAAAGGAAAGTGTTTTCTACAGGAATAACTTAACAAAATATTTAAATTTTTATTGTTTTTTTGCAAATTAATTTACTCATGCAATACATTATAGTTTGAAGTTTGCTTCCTCAATATGCAGAAAAATTTAGAGCAAGAATTTATATCTGAAAAACTGAAATAAGACGGTAAAACAAATATAATGGGTAGCTCTAAAGTTAGCCAGCAGAAAGAATACAACTATATTAAGTAGGCATGTTGTTTTATCTCTTTCAGACATTAATTCTCCTCTTCTTAAATGCAGGGCCCATACTAGGAAACCTAGGCAGTAACATTCAGCCAAAAATTTTATAACTTCTAAAATTCTATCTTTTCAGCCACTCAAAATTTGTGAGAATTTTTATTAATCTGTTCCCCATTGATGTGGCCTTCACTATCCACAGGAGGTTGTTATAATCTGCATGCATCGCAAACTCAATGTGCATTCCTTATTCAAGACTACTAATAAAAATTCTAAATAAGACCAACTTTATCTGTGTTAATAGAAAAAAGGCGCAAATAATCACAAACAGTAGGTAATCCATAAATCATTTATATTTGATTTTAGAATTTATTATGTAAATTACATTCTACAGCAGAATTATCATTCTAATAAAATTTGCTTAGGTTGGTATTGAAATTACTTTGCGTTCCCTTGTCATCCACACCTGAAGGTGAAATGAGTCAGCACACAAGTAGACTTAATATGGAAAGAAATCTATTTTGAAATAAAAATGTTCTATGAAAAATAAAAAAAAATAGAATAGAGTAATACTTGCTCAGAGCAAGGTCCCATATCAATTACTGAATCAGTAATATAAAGTTTAGATAGAAGCATAAGATGCCACATTTTTTCTGATAGAACATCTTGTCACTTTTATATCCCACAGATATGTATCTACTTTAACATATCCCCAAATGAAATAATTTTTCTATACCTTTCTTAAAGATGTTTTACCCTACATTCATATTTTTTTACATTTTGCGTGGTGTATAATCTTAGGAGTGAACAATCAGGAGTGTACTGCAATCCCAAGGATTATTTTGTGTGAAGAAAATCAGAACATGCCTAATCTTCAGACATTTGTCAGTGAAAATCACAAGTGCAATCACATACAAATTTTAAAAAATAATAAAAACAATATTACAAGAACATACAACACAGAATATTTGTATGTTTTTTTGGCTTAGGAGAAAATTTTTATCTTTAACTTCTCTCTTTCTGTTGTAATACTCTAATACCTCTGTTGAAACTATAGAAACATTAGCATTTCTCCTCCAAAACCTTGCTTAATTTCCTCTCTTCCCACAGTCTTCAAATTTCCCCACTCTATTACTTCTAAATATGCTCTCTTTTCATCTATCTTAAGCATTAAATAAAAATAATCAAAAACAAAGAAAAAAGAACAAAAAAAGAAACCTTTCTTGACTCCATACCTTCTTCCGGTTTTGATTTTCTCTCTTTTTCCCATCATTGTCAATCTTCTTTCAAGAATTGGCTCTTTATTAATTTGATTATACAGTAACTGTGATTGTATATTTTTTTTTTCTAACTGCCTTTGTAAACTTCCAGAATCTTGAGGGAAAGGCCTGTGATTTATATCTCCAGTAAGGGGAACAGTGACTGAAATGTAACACATAATCAGTAAATATTTATCACAGTTAAATGACTCTCTTTTTAAATAAACAACTCTTATTGCAAGGAAACATAAGCTGTAAAATATCATAAATGTGCAAAATATTTGAAACAAAACTGCATAAATTATAAATAAAAATGATCATTGGAGGTTAAAGATAGCTTCAACACCATGAATATCAAAAAATACAAATTTAAAAATCAAAATTCTATTCATGAGAACTTCACCCCTATGATCTAATCACCCCACAACCTCACTTCCTAATATTATCACATTGGTGATTAGGTTTCAACACATGAATTTTGGGGGGACACAAACATTTAGACCATAGCATTTATTTTTTTCATAATTACTGCATAAGTGATATTGCCTTCTTCTAGGTGCATCATATCATTATGCACATGATGTGGGTTAGTCCCTATATTGGTGATGTTAAATTTTACTATGTAGTTCAGTTAATGTCTACCAGATTTCTTCACTGCTAACTTAGTTGTGCTTTGTAATTTATTTGGCACCTGTTGGAAGATACTTTGAAACTGTACATACAATCTATTTCTTATCAAAATTTCACTTAGTTTAACATCAATTTATGATCCTTAACTTCATCATTTTTTCTATAATTAGTAGTTAGAATTTTAGTCTATTGAAGAGATTTATATTCTACCAATTATGTATTGCTTTATTGCATTTTTGATATCACTATGGACTCATGGTTCTTAATATTATGCAAAGTGTTATAAACTAGTAATACAATTATTTTTATTTTAAAATTTTTCCAGACTTACACAGTGAGAAATTCTTTAATTTGGTTTCTGAGTTTTTTTTTATTTGAATCTCTTTATCAGTTGAACATGCTCTTAATTTCTGGCACAATTAAATATTGCAATTTTATCTCTTTTTTTTTTGCTCAATCCCTGTCAGTTTATGTCAATATACCCTGCTTTGAATATGATTGGAATTACATTGCTCCTATAGAGTTATTTGAATAGGAAAAGTATTGAATCTTCCAGTTCATTAACATAGATTGCCTTTTCATTTGTTCATGGCTTTTAAAATTTTTGTCAGCAATATTTAAAGTTTTCAGAACTTTTGGACATCTTAGTGCTTTATTTTATAATATTTTAAATAAAATAGAATTTTTTTATTACCAATTATTTGTTGATAGTATGTATAAATCCTATTGCATCTTTAATACTGTTTATATTTTAATTATTTTCTAAAATTATTCATTAGTCTAGTATTTGTTTTGTATATTCCTCAGGATTGTATAAATACATAATCATTTGAACTGTAAGTAGAGACAATTTTACTTCTTCTCAAATCTGTATGCCTTCAATATATTTTTCTTGCTTTAGTACTCTGGCTAAAATTTCAGAACAATATTGAATAGAGGACATTCTTACCTTGTTATTGATGCTAGGGGAAGAACAATAAATATTTTTATTCCATTA